>NW_027491059.1:1970000-2377500 GCF_021521415.1 Bidens hawaiensis | reverse complement strand
GAGTCTTCGTACAATAGGTATCTTGATGTCATCTAGTATCTTGAGGGCTAATGCTAAGTTTGCTAAGGCATCTGCTTCAGCGTTTTCTTCTTTAGGTACCTGTACTATATCAAACATCTTGAAATACATAGCTAATTGTTTAACTATTTCTAAATATTTTGCTAAATTTTCCGCATTTACTGCATAAGAGCCATTAAAATGGTTAGCTAATAATAAGGACTCAACATAAACCTGGAGATACCTGACCTTCTTATACTTAGCTAATTGTAATCCTGCTATTAAGGCTTCATATTCAGCCTCACTATTAGTAGCCTGAAATTCACAAGATATAGATAAAGGTATAATGTCCCCCTGTGGCGATTTTAGCAGGATACCTAGAACTGTTCCTCTTATGTTAGAGGCTCCATCTATGTGCATAGTCCAATTCTCCTAGACGTCCAATTGTTCAACTTCTTTTTCTACTTCTTCAAGAATATCCTGGCTAAAATCAGCCACAAAGTCAGCAAGTGCCTGAGATTTAATGGATGTCCTTGGTTCATACAAGATATCGTATGCACTAAGTTTCACAGCCCACTTTTCCATCCTACCTGGCATTTCTGGTTTTCTCAAAACAGCCTTAATAGGATAGTTAGTTTTTACATGAATAACATGAGTTTCAAAATAATGTTTTAACTTGGTGGAAGCCATCATAAGTGCCAAAATTAATTTTTCAAGATAAGAGTACCTGGATTCAGCATCTAATAGGCTTTTACTTACATAGTATACCAGATGTTGTTGACCTTCATGATCCTTGACAAGGACAGCGCTTATTGCACTCCTTGAAACTGCTAAGTATAAGGATAGTGGTTCCCCATCAACTGGCTTCATCAGGAGTGGTGCTGAGGATAAGTATTCCTTCAGAGATACCAGCGCCCTTTCTTGCTTATCTCCTCATTCGAATTTCTGATTCTTCCTTAGGATATCGTAGAAGTCTTTGCACTTCTTTGAAGATCTTGGGTAAAAATTGTTTTGGGTAAAAATCAACAAGTGCAATTTCGTAACCAAATTAGTAAGTGAGGTATGGTGCTTGAATGAAATGAAAAATGCAATAACACAAGGATTTGTTGCGAGGAAAAATCCCGTTATCCTGAGGATAACAAGAAAAAAAACCCCAGACGGTGAAAACTATCACCACCAGTTTATTAATAATCAAAAATGGTTACAAGTGTTGGAGCTTTTCTCTTTGGATCATGTTACAGAGTATTGCTAGAGCTAGTGTGATTGTTGTGTGTGTTGATCCAGAGATGGGTTCTGTATTTATACTGAAATCAGCTAACAAAAATTCCTAAAAAACAGGAAAAGCTAAACTATTTCAAAATTAGTCGTTGTCTTCCGTTAAGCATGTTCTTTGAAGTAGTTGATTAGTGGTTCGATTCTTCAGGAAGACATGTGAACGTTGTATGACCTGGTAAACATCAAATAAAAGAGGTCAAACTGTTAGTGTAACAATATATTAAGGATACCTGTTGCTTTGAAGGATACTATATCCTGAAGTTATCCTGAATACATCGCCTGCTTAGGATACCGAAAATTTGATGCCTAACACATCCCATGGCAAGTTGCATTGTACACTGCAACGTATCCTGCCATCATTGTGGAGGTTGTTATCAACTACTGCTTATGACTCCTCCATAAATTGGTTCGCCTGCTAGCAAAAAATGTACCCCGAAGTTGATTTCTTGTCATCTTTGCATTTTGCAAAGTCGGAATCAGAATAGCCCACTACTTCCAAGTTATCAGTTCTTCTGTATGTCAACTTATAGTCTTTCGTTACTTGAAGATATCGCAATACTTTCTTTGCTGCTTTCCAATGATCTAGACCAGGGTTAGATTGATACCGGCCTAGAATTCCAGCAATATAGGCAATATCTGGACGAGTATAGACTTGAGCATACATTAAGCTTCCTACTACTAAAGCATAAGGTACCAATCTCATTTGTTCCCTTTCTACCTCTATTTTTGGACATTGAAAAGAACCAAAAACATCTCCTTTAACTACTGGAGCTATTGATAGAGAGCAACGTTGCATCTTGTATCGTATAAGGATATGATCAATATAAGCCTTTTGAGACAGTCCTAATATTCCATTGGCTTAATCTCGGTGTATTTCGATGCCTATTACATAAGAAGTTTCTCTGAGATCTTTCATGTCAAAATTATCCGGAAGTAATCGCTTTGACTCATGCAGAAAACCTAGACTATTACCTGCCAAAAGGATATCATCCACATAAAGGACAAGTACAGAAAAGTTGCTCCTATTCATTTTGAGGTAGGTGCATTGATCCACTTAATTTTTAATGAAACCTTGTTTCTTCATTACTTCATCGAATTTTAAGTACGATTGACGTGATGCCTATTTTAACCCATATATGGATTTCTTTAACTTACAAACTAAGTGTTCTTTACATTCAGGTTTAAAACCTTCAGGTTGAGTCATGAACACATCCCCATGTGAGTCACCTTTTAGGAAAGCTGTTTAACAACCATTTGATGTAGCTCTAAGTCAAAATGAGCTACTAATGCCATAACGATCCTTAAGGAATCCTTCCATGATACAGGTGAGAAGGTTTCTTGATAATCAATTCCCTCCTTTTGAGTATAGCCTTTAGCAATCAATCTTGCTTTATACCGTTCGGCATTTCCATTTAGGTCCAATTTGGTTTTGTAAACCCATTTACAGCCTACAGGCTGGTTTTACACCATTGGGTAATTAAACTAATTCCCAAACGTCATTCTGTTTCATGGAATCAAGCTCATCAATCATAGCTTTATTCTATTCAGAAGATTGATCGCTGCTAATGGCTTCTTTATATGAAGATAGATTGTTACATTTTCCTATATCCATATCGGCTTCATTAAGGTAGGTTACATAATCATCAAAATTAGTCGGTCGTCTAGACCGTGATGACCTCCTTAGTTGATTATCGGGTTCAACAGTTTCAGTAATTGTCTCAAGGACTTGCTCTTGTGTGTTTGATGTGCCTTCATTTACATGGATATGCGGAGTATTAAGTGGTGCGGTGTCATGTAAAAGAGGTGTAATAGGAGGTAAATTCGCAGAAGAGTCCATCCCCCCTCCTCTTGCACTTCTTGGAAATCAAAGACTCGACTTATACCGCTCCCACTGACCTTAGAGCTTTCTAGAAATTCAGCATTACGAGTTTCTACAATGCGAGTAACGTGGGAAGGGCAATAGAATATAAATCCTTTTGAATGTTCGGGATATCCGATAAAGAAACAACCGACGATCCTCATGTCAAGTTTCTTTTGATGAGGATTATAAAGCTTAGCTTTGGTTGGACAGCCCCATACTTTCAGATAGTTTAAGCTTGGTTTCCTTCCTGCCCAAATCTCATAAAGAGTTTTAGGGACAGACTTAGAAGGAACCCTAATCAATATATGAGCTACCTTCTTTAAAGCCTATGTCCATAAAAAATCAGGAAGATATGAGTTTGCTAATATACTTCTTACCATATCCTCAAGGGTTCTATTTCTTCTCTCAGCAACACCGTTCTGCTGAGTAGTACCCGGCATGGTAAATTGGTTCGCGGTCCCATTTTCTTTACAAAAGTCAAAGAAAGGACTAGGAACTTGACCAATGTCAGTATGTCAGCCATAATGCCCGCCTCCTCTATCTGACCTGACTACCTTTGTCTTAAGATTAAGTTGATTTCAACTTCAGTCTTAAAGATTTTAAACAAGTCAAGTGCTTCATATTTCTCATTAATTAAATACAAGTACATGTAACGAGAGTAATCATCTATGAAAGTTATGAAAGATGTATGGCCAGTTATGCCAGGAGAGAAAGGACCACAAATATCAGTGTGTATGAGTTCTAAAAGTCCTGAACTGTCACACCCCAACCTAAGGCGGAAATGCCAAGGCCTGAGCTGATTGCTCACAGCTCAAAGGTACTATCATAAATAAAATGACAATATCTATTAAGTTAATTATTTCACAAAAGGTGCAGACAATATCCAAACATGGCAAATAATCTAAACAAGTAAATTATTCCAAACATGATAGAATCATAAATAGTCTTCATTGATTTTCCGAAGGTCTTTTCTACATGTCCTTCACGTCAAACTTCAAGTCAAACGATAACCAACATATGCGTAGAAAATAAATAGAGTTTGTCAACACTAGGTTGAGTGAGATTATCACCAATTTTGCATGATATGGTAAATATAAATAAATAAGAAAAACGAAATAAATGTGGTAAACACAATCAAACCATAAACAAATAGTGTGTCAATTAACCATTCCTCACGAACACGGGCTATGGCTACTATGACTGCATATAACTGTGATTGTCAGTTTACCATCGCCAACTGAATCGGGCTTTGGTTACTAAGACAACGTACGATCATACTGACATGCTAGAATTCTGATGGACCTCTCCGAATATGATAGAATGTAAGCACATAAACAAGTAACAAATAGCATTTGATTGAAATTCACACAATCATTCGTTTGCTAGTTTTGTGTGGGTATGTAGTATAAAAATATGGATTAGATATTAGTACTAGTACACATATGTCCCCAAAACTTATGAAAACAGTAAAATAGTGGGGAATGATAATATTCACCTTAATTCCTAGACAGCGAATAAAAATAAGTATAAACGATTAAGCAATAACGGATCGTCCATTAATGTGTCGAACCGAGTAAATCAAATGAACCTGAAACTTTGAGATAAATAAATATGAGTAAAACCGAAATCATTTCCGCTAGAATCGTTCCAAGCGGATGTCTAGAACTCTAGTTATGAGAATTAAACATTTAAGCGAGCTGGTATTGACCAGATCCGAACAGCGAGTCGGAAGTCGGATTTTGGTCAGTAGCCTTAAAATATTGTTACGAAAATAAAAGTCTTCTGGACCGAACGTCAGTTTCGACCAAATGCATGAGAAACTGAGTAGTCAAACTTGTTGACCAATATGCCCTTGAACGTGTTTTAGTCGAATCGATCGGTCAATACCCTTCAATCTTAGAAATTGATTGAAGATTATTAACTATGGAAAATATATTAATGATTTACGTCACACAACTTACCCGGAAAGTGAATGATTCAACCAAAAAGTGAAGTCAAAGGTTGTTGCAAAGGTAAAGTCAAGCACCGAAGCTTATATCTTCAAGTAAAACGGCCAAAACAAAGAAGATTATGATGGGCAGAGGTGGATGACGGCTAGGGAATGATGTAATTAGGGTTTAGGGAAATTTGTGGCAGGTATAATATGTCCTGTTTATATAGAATAAGCAAAAACGAACCAAATATAGCTAGTTTACTCGTTTAAGAAACCAAATCAAGTTTTAATGACCAAATCAACTGAAAGTGCAGCCAATATTCATTCTTGAGGAAGTGGTAATGTATATGGACAAGTAATTAGTCTATGTTAGTTTTCTTGGGGCTTAAATCACGTGATACGGTCCAAAAATAAGCGATTTTGTTCCAAAAACGAACTAGAAAGCATAATAAACAAAAAATTCTGTGCAGGTGTGTGAAGGTGTCACGCGACGGCCAAGGGATCTTGTGGCCGCGCGGCGCCCAGGGTATAGGGAGGAAAACTTTTGCTTTTTGACAATATAGGCCCTTGTACTTTATAAAAAGGCTAAATATTGATTATTTTAGAATTAAATCAATGAATGACAAACTTTAAAAACATAAGAGATATAAAATGAAAATACATTAAAGAATACTTATAAATGTTTGATTTGATTAATAATAAAAATTCGAATAATGTTCCCGAATCGGGTTAAATATAAACGAATACGAGTACGGAAAATCCAAGATGTTACATGAACTCCTGGTGGCACCTTTCTTATTCTTTTTCGTCTTTTTACCTTTAATATATTTAACACATTTTTCAAAGTTGGAGAAATCAAGATTGGGTAATATTTCATCCTTTACGAGTCTTAACATTCGATCTCGTGAAATGTGGCCTAAACGTTGATGCCACAGCATGGATGATGTTTCCAAATTTCATTTTTGTTTGTTAGTGTTTTCATTTCACATTATATGATAACAATGATTTTGAAAATTGATGATCTAGTTCTAACTTATAGAGACTTCCTTCAAGAGAACCACAACCAATGCATGAGAGTTTAAAGTAATAGTGACTTTGCCATTTCCATGCAAAACATTATAACTGTCATAATCCAACTTTGGTACCGATACTAAATTCCGAGTTATTCTCAGTACATACAAAGTATCAAAAAGTTTAGTACAATGACGAGTTTTCATTATTAATTGCATGGTACCAAGAACTTCAACATTCAATTCGTCACCATCTCCCACTCTAATTGTCCTTTGGTTTCTTTCCAGCTTCCGGATTGTAAGGAATCCCCTTCTTAACCAGCCACTCCTTGAATTTAGGGCAATCTCGCTGCTTGTGCCCCGTGTTACGGCAGAATTTGTAGCTAAGTTTTCTGGGTGTGGCTTTTGAGCTAGGGGCTGCACTTGTACTAGCTATATGGACTTTGAAGCTTTCCCCTTTGAAGTTTCCATTCCTTTTTAATGGCTTGCTAGTAGTGACGTGAACAACATCTAGTTTTTCTAACTTCAAACGTTCTTCCTCCTGCACGCACATTGCTATCAACTCACTCATTGACCATTTGTCTTTCTGAGTGTTATAGTTAATTTTAAAAGCATCAAAGTGTGCTGGAAGAGAGATAATAATGAAGTGTACTAAAAAACCATCACTGATTTCCATGTCTAGGCTCTTGAGTTTATTAGCCATGTCACTCATCATCATTATGTGCTCATGCACACCACTTACCCCATTATACTTTAAAGTAAGCATTTCCAGAATTAAAGTGCTCGCATGTGCTTTTGAAGATCCTTTAAACTGCTCCTCCACTGACTCCAGGTAAGCTTTAGCATTTTCCGAATCAGGTATTGTTTCCCTGATGGCAACTGATATGGAATTCTTGATTACCATCAGACACATTTGGTTGGATCTTTCCCACCTTTCATACTCTTGTTTCTCTTATGTTGTGCTTTCATCCGTAAGAGTAGCGGGAACATCATGCCTCAGTGCATAATCATGATCCAACATGCCAAGAATAAGTCTAACTGGGTCCCTCCATGAGGCAAAGTTTGCCCCAGTCAGAACTTCAACTCCAAAATTTGGAGTAATAGAGAATGCTAGATTAATACATGCAGAAGTGGTAGAGTTGAAGTGAGCTAAATAATGGGGTAATCAAAATAAAACAGATATTATTAATACGCTGAAGATAAAACCCATTATAACGCCAAAATAATAGGTTACAACTAAAATTCTATTTGAACATTAACTTCGCGTTGGCTATGACCAATATCCAAATGTTATGAATGAAAATAATGTCCTACTTAAACGTTGGCTTCGCATTGGCTATTACGAACGCTCAAGTATTATGAACAAATAAGTGTATGGTCCTACTTGAATGTTGACTTCGCGTTGGCTATGACCAACACTCAAGTATAATGAACACATAAAACTTCGGCACATAAATACACACATCAGTGTTGGACAAAAGTGTATATTTATGCATGTTAGGCCTATATTTTAACATATATACCATCAAACAATTAACCGTTGGGTTTATTATTTGACAATACTCATGAAATAAAAATAATTATGTTATATGAATATAATTATGACATGTTAATATATGAAATCTAAAAGAATAAACTTAGGTGATATATATAGATAAAACCATATATAGCACACATATTAAGTCATGAGCATATAAGTTTATAGGAAATTCTAAGTTCTTTGTACGAAAGTATTATGATGCATGAATAAAACAATCAAACACAACTGAATAATTTAAGTCACTATCAATTATACTTTGTCATTCAAAACATTCCTTTAATTTAATAATTACAGATTACTCTTGATGTCAATTACAAAATTAGAATAAGAAAGAAAGATAAAAATGTCTATAGTTATACATGATGTTCTTTAACTTTCCATAAGTCACCAGAAAATAATTCATTCGACTTTTAATTTTCTTATTAGCAAGTTAATCATTCAGATAAAATAAATAAAGTATATAAACAAGGATTTAGATATTTATCGTCCGAATGAATCTTTGAAGAAAATACTCCAGGTATGATTTTAGTCATAATGAAACTGTTAGCATATCCAAATGAAATTATATATGATTCACTCTAATTCAGAAATTTAATGCAGTTAAAACGTATTCACCATTTCTAAAATTGTCTAATATAATAAAACTAGGTTAGAACTCGTGTGACACACGGGTTGGTTAAAAGTATAATAAAATAAAATAAAACATATATATACATAATAAGATAGATAATAGGTTCATATTATATAAACAATTAGGGTTAGGTTATAATAGGAAGTATAGTTTTTGTAAGAAGGATAAGAAGTAATCTTAGCCATTGATTTTGAACATGGAGGGTTGAGATTAGTTTAGGAGGAAATCAAGTGTGAACATAAGAGAAAGGATATAAAAGGAATAACACATTTGTGGATTTTCACTCTCCACATGCAAGGCACATGCCAAATTCCTCCCATCATTTTAAAACGTCCATAACTTTTTATTACTACGTTTTTATTGAAAAACAAATTTACCATAATAACGAGTGTTTTTTTATCTTTTATATGAGTACCATATTGTAATATAAAAAAAATAGTAGGTTTTTTACAAATTGTGTTTTACCAAATTGTGTTTTACAAAATTGTGTTATACAATAGTATATTTTCATTGTGTTTTTTTTTTCATTGTGTTTTTTCCATTGTGTTTTTTCCATTGTGTCATACAATTGTGTTTTTTATCATTGTGTGTTTTTTTCATAGTGTTTTTTACATTGTGTTTTTCATAGTGTTTTCCATTGTGTTTTTTCGGACTTTTCCGGCAAGGTGGTGGCGATGGGTAACGGGTGTGGTGGCGGTGGGCGGTGGAGTGGTGGTGGATGTAGGAGATGAGTGAAGATGTAAGTGGGTTTTATGTAAATAGGTTTTTGAAATTAATGTAAGTGGGTTTTGATATAAAAGTGTTAAGACAAAAATATCCTCCTTCCTAGCCTTCTTAAGAAAATCAAACTTCTTATTTGAACCTAACCCTAAACAATTATATTACTTTAAGTAAACATATAAATTACAATTTTCTAAGTAATTCCTTGAGTTTGGTTTACAGTCATCACAACAAATGTATCGGAAAATTTTAATGTATATCAATTAAATTTCAATAAAACTACTTACAATTATTTTGAACTAAACATGAACCCAAGCCGGTCATTTAAATTTACTTATAATAACTGTATAATAAGGATGATATAAGTTGTATTATGATGTGCAGACTGGCAAGATATATGAGAGGGGTTCTTCTTTTTGTTAGTACAAACCATTTTTCTTATCCTTCGGTTTTCCTTTAAGATAGTTAAACTTTAAAAAATATATATAATATAATATAATAGTGATAGTAACATCGCTAGTTAAAAAAATGAAACTTACAATTTGTGGTCAATGTTTATTGTGTTATTTGTTGTGTAGAGACTAAATTCTCACTGGTGATACTTGTAAAAAAAATAAAAAATAAAAATGATAATTTTTACTAAATAAATAAATAACTATTGTGTAATCAATAATAAGAATAAGAGTTTAGAGAAGTCTACAATCAGCAATATATTAGATAGAGATATTCATAAGGTAGTATTGCTAAATGTATAACAAATCATCTCCTTAAAAATAATAAAAAGCCCATAGTTCTTCGAAACAATCAACTAAGAATAAAAGTAATTCAAATATTGCATATTTGAAGATATTTACTCGTTAATCTATTAAACATTGAATCTTGTACTATATCAACTTGCTTTTTGGATATTTTAATGTGTGTTTTTAAAGATAATATGTCTTTATTTAAATAATACTTATCGATAAATCCGATTGAATATGTGTAGGTGAATCTATTGACTCCGATTGAGGATGTTAACCCGATTGAATTTGTGAAGGTGAAACAATTGAATATGTGAATATGATAATAAATGTTTGATAGTTACCTTGAATACTGATGAATTTCAATGTAATAGGTGGATAGTGATTGCTGCTAGGGTTAAAACATGTGAATTGAGAAAAAAAAAATTGAATATGATAGCCATCGCAAGTTTGATTTTGAAATTGAATTAAAGTAATTAAAAATAATTAGGAAATATCATTTGATAATTTAAAGAAATTTGATAATTTAAAGAAATTTGATAAAAAAAATAAAAGGAGAATTTGATGGAAAACCCATGCCACTTTAAATGCTTTTTGTTAATTTAAAATAAAAAAAAAAGATATTATGTTTTGAATTTAAAATAATTAAAAAATAATATGAATTGACATGTGTCATTTTAAAGTCTCCTTATTAATTATAAAAATAAAAAGTTTTTTAGAAATCCACTCTTTTCTTATATAGATAGATATTTCATCTATCCAAAAGAAACTCAATCCGAGCTAATTACAATTTTACTTACTCTATTTATTCATGACTTTTCAAATCAAATTAATAAGCTATATCAAATTTTCATCAGATAAATATTGATTTAAATTATAGAGCCAATAGCATTAAAGAGCCATGCGTTGAATTCATATTTGCAGAAAATCAAAAGGGGGTTGCGGCGCAACTTGTTGCCCGTTTGCCTGCCACTTTATTGTAATCGTTTTATAGTAAATTATATAAAAATACATTAAAGTTGACAATTCGAAAAAAAAAATTCCAATGGCGCCATTTCCGGTTAGCAAAAAACGATTAACTGATTATAATCCACCAGTGTTAATTTTGTTGATTATGTATATAATCAATTATTTCCACAAAACCATTGTAAGGCGTTACTTTTTTTAAAAAAACCAAGTCATCGATTTTAATTTATCAGAGAATAAAATAAGATTTAACAATTATTTTATAATTGAATCGATATAATCAATTATTTTGATTATATCGTTAGAACATGGGCATATTAAGAACCATAAACATGTAAACTCAATCATGAACATTAGATAATTAATGAATTATTAACTATACTTACTTGTAGGGATGGTTATCTTTAAAGATGATGAAGCCATTATACTAATCTTTCTTCCTTCCCTTTAGATGCCTTAGTTTTTTATGGAGATTGTGTGCATATATATGAGATAAGATATGGTGTTATTGTATCTCTATTTATACACATACAAGACATCAAAGGGTAAGAGTCCTTTCACATTATGTAATTACATCCATCATTTACTACCAAATTAATGGAGACTTCTCATGATCATTTGGTTAAGTTCAAAATGAATGATCTAAAAAACCATATTTGAGTAGCATTATTTCCAACATCTTCAACCTCAAGTTCAAACAACCAATTATAACATGATGACACATAAACATATTACTTAACTTATAGAAAAAGAATTTTTTTTTTATAACGACCAACAAAAAACATGGTATTAAAATACTTGCAAGGCGCTAGAGCCGCCAAACAAACATCCATCAACAACTGAAAAAACAAAAAACAAGCAAGGCACCGATAAAACTGGAACGACATAGGGAAAGAATTACTGTAAAAACTCTCACATCTAGTGAATCCCTAAATATGGAAAACTCTCACGTATTATTTTATGAAAGGGATCAGAATACTATTTTGTATTTTGCCGTTAAATTTAGAGATTTGGATGGAGACACAAAACGACACATTTAACTCTACTTCTAAAGTATGTATAATTTTTGAGAATTACGGGACTTGAACGCTATCCCCTTGAAAAATCAAAGCTTATTAAACACAATAATATCGTTAGATCGAAGGGCCATTTGGTCTTAAAAAAACAATTCAAATATGTCATATGCGTTAAAATATGGGTTATCTAATTAAGTTCATTATTTATAATAAAGGGTTAAGTTTTCAAGTTCAATATATATATTGTACAATAATAGTTGTAAAGTAAAAAAAAAGTTTTAACCAAATACAATCGTATGTTAGATTTTAAAAACTTTTAACTTCTAATTTAATTTCTCTTATTACATGGCAAGAAAATAGGAGTATCAATGAGAGAAATTTTCTAATGAAAATTTTTCATTACTAGAAAATTGAGCAATTGCCACCAAATTTTACCACCGAAGAAAAACGGTAGCAAATTTAGCGACCGATTTAGCAAATTTGCTACCGAAAATGCCAATTACTTGAAACAGTGGCTAAACGGTCGAAGATTTTGCTTCCGTTTATTTTTTATGGCTAAGCGGTCGGAGTTTTTGCAACCGATTGCTAGGCGGTCAGAGATTTTGCAACCAGTGGCTAGGCGGTTGGAATTTTTTGCAACTGTTTGGCTAGGTGATCGGAGTTTTTGCACCCGATGGCTAGGCGGTCGGAGCTTTTGCAACCGATAGCTAGGCGTTCGGAGTTTTATTGCAACCGTCGGTAGCAAAATGTTATTATTAGTTAAAGATTTTATGACTGTTTATTTTCGGTGGCAAACTTGTGAGAAAAGTTTTAGTTGAGACCGTTTTAGTGGTTGCAAAATAGTGTATATCTAAAATTTAAAATTTAAATGGTTGCTACCGGTCTTATCGATAGCACCGATTAAAATTTAAACGATTAAAAATAAAACAAGTGGGCCATAAAAAGAAACCATTAAATGACGGTTTGCTCCGCATATCGCTCCTATTTTCGATTAGATTAGGATTCGCTCTGATTTCAGTCCGAATCTCCGATTTCTGATCTCGCAGACTCAAATTGAAAGGTTTGTCGATTCGTTCCACCCACTTGTGCTTTGTGTTAGTTCATCCTTTTAGTTTGTGTACGATTTAGGTTTATCTATATGTATGAGAAGCTAATTGCATCGTTAGTTCATTGAGGTTAGTAGTTAAAGCCGATTGCATCTGTTAGTTCATCAATTTTTGCCTCAGTTAAATTAAAGATAATGTGTGCCTCAGTTAATTAAACATGTGAAAGAGGATATTATTGCCTCAATTAGGTTGAATTGATGATTTGAAGCTGAGTTTATCTTTTTGACCTATTTGATTTTAGCAATGGTTTATCTATATTTTTCCATGATGATTATAATTAACAATCTAACCTAATATTTTCCATGAATTGAAACCGACGCGAATTGAAACCGAATAACTTGTCTCGATACTCCTGAAATCATGTTCATAATTAGCCCTGAATCCTAGCTTCTTCAATATGCAGGTGAGATCAGGTAGGATTTTCGCAACCGTTGGATGTTTATCTTCAGTTGATTTCTTTGACTGTCTGCTTTTGTTGCCTGATTACATTTGTGTGATTTAAGTTCTTAATTAGTTTTTTTTTATTGAAATTCTATTGTATTCTGAATATCTTTTGCAGATATTCTCGCCTTCCTTACAGATTAACTCCGGCAACCTATTCAAGTCTTCATCTATTCAAGTCTTCATGTTTTGTCGGTTAGATGCAATTGCACTAACTTGATGTTTGTACTGTTTGCAAGCTTTGAAACAACTTCACTAGGTCTCATAGTAGCTGTCAAGCTTCTGAGAGATAATCCTCAGGTATTTCAGTAATTAACAATTAGTGAATACGACTTAATTCAATCTAATAAAAATGTCTATATTCATTTTTTGAATATCTTTTAGCCCTATAACCTGATGTTGCTACTACTGTATGTAGGAAGAGCATGATAATATCCTAAAAAGTATTATATATTTATAGTATTCCTAAATCTAAAATACTGCATTATATATCACCAGTGAGTCATGCTTTGAAGCCTTGTATCTTGTAAATGAAAAATAAATCTAGTTATATATGCAGGTCTTTGCAACCTAGAAACCGTGCAGAAACCTTATGTGGCTTGCCACTTTGTATGGCAGAAATTATGCAACTTCACAACTACGACGCCAAGGTGATATTTTGATTATTTTTTTTTTAAATTACAAAATTAACTTTAGTTTCTTAACGAAACTTGATATATATACATACGGATTTGGTGCAGTTTAACAGTACAACCTGGTCAACTTATTTTTGCAAAACTAATTATTATGTTCAAATTTATCAGATCAGATTGCAAAACTAATTATTATGTTCCGAGCTCGTTTAGCCTCGACCTCAGCTTGTTTTAACTTAAGAGGATTATGTGTATTAGGTTTTCAATACGCAGATTTAGGGATGCAATAGAGAAGACAAGAATAATCTAGGTTTAAAATATACAACTTTTTTGTACTTATAATTTGACTCGCTAATTATTATAAGAAACTTTGAACAAATTGTGTTCTTATGAATTTAAAAATTAATACGTGCAAGTCCAAAAGAAGTAAAACTTAAAAATTTGCAATGCTTGTTAATGCTTGGGCCAATAACTAAACGAGCTTTTTTTAGGCTCGAGCTCGAAAAATCTTGGTTCGTTTCGAGGTTTTTATCGATTTGATCTCGAGTGGCTCGTTTGCACCTCTGTAGGAGACTTGTCGAACTTAAATTGAATTATATTTTGAAAATGTATCATCTGCGTAATCCTGTTTCTATTTGATTGATTTTGCTTCTGTGTTACTTAATTTTGCAAATTGAAGCTTAATTCGTTAATTTGCTTCAGAAATTTGTAAAAACAAGAGAAGTTGGGGAGTTTCTCAGTGGTGCTCTGGCTGGGGCTATGACCAAAGCTGTTCTTGCACCTTTAGAAACCATAAGGTTTGCGGTATTCACAAATTATATCCACAAATTCAAATTATTAGATATAGTTACTTCACTATTTTGAAGCATGTAATAGATTTGTAAATGTTATGCAAGACGCGAATGGTGGTTGGTGTGGGGTCAAGAAAAATATCCGGTAGTTTTCTAGAGGTAATTGAAAGTCAAGGCTGGCAAAGACTTTGGGCCGGAAATGCAATTAATATGATACGAATTGTTCCCACACAAGCAATTGAACTCGGAACATTTGAATGTGTTAAACGAGTGATGACATCAGTAAAAGAAAAATGGAGTCAAGAAGAGTGTCCAAATGTGCAAATCGGTCCGGTGAAACTAAGTTTTTCTCTCTCGTGGCTCTCACCGGTCGCCGTTGCCCGTTGGTGGTGCGGCTGCAAGGATTGCCGGCACCCTCGTGTGTCATCCTCTTGAAGTCTTAAAAGGTAATAGCTTTAAATAGTAAACAACTCATTGTTGTAGACTGATGATATTTTTTGTTGGTTAGTAATTGAATTATTTGGTTTTTGTTTTTAACAGGATCGGCTGACTGTGAGTCCGGTTGCTTATCCTAACTTGAGTATTACGGTTCATAAAATGTATAAAAATGGCGGTATCGGTTCTTTCTATTCAGGTTTTTCTCCAACGTTGATGGGCATGTTGCCATATAGTACTTGTTACTATTTTATGTATGACACTAATAAGAAGTCTTACTTGCTCTAAAGTCAAAGCCGAACATCAAAAACCTTTTGGGTTACTCGAGCAACCACCAATCCCCATATGGAAATGGGAAGACATTGCTATGGACTTTATAATGAAACTACCCACTACACAAAAAGGCAACGATAGCATTTGGGTGATTATTGATCGATTAACCAAGTCCGCTCACTTTATTCCAATTCGAGAAAAATACTCCGTTGAGCAACTAGCCCAAATCTACGTTCGCGAAATCGTGTGTCGCCACGGTTTACCTTTGACTATCATCTCTGATCGCGATGCTCGATTCACGTCTCATTTTTGGCGATCACTTCAAGAAACCTTGGGAACTCGTCTTGATCTTAGCACCGCTTATCATCCTCAAACGGATGGACAATCCGAACGTACGATTCAAACACTTGAGGACATGCTTCGAGCGTGTGTACTCGATTTCGGTGGGAATTGGGATTCTCACATTCCTTACATTGAATTCTCTTACAATAACAGTTTCCATTCTAGCATCGGTATGCCTCCTTTCGAAGCTCTCTACGGTCGCAAATGTCGTTCCCCGATTAGTTGGAACGAAATCGGTGAAGCTCAAATTACCGGACCCGAAATGGTCCAAGAAGCCACCGACTGTATCGACCAAATTCGCAAGAACCTACTTGCCGCTAGAAGTCGACAAAAGAGCTACGCCGACAAACGGCGAAAACCGATCGAATTCAATGTCGACGATCTCGTCCTTCTCAAGGTATCCCCTTGGAAAGGAGTTGTTCGTTTTGGAAAGAAAGGAAAACTAGCTCCTCGTTTCGTAGGCCCATTCAAAATTCTTGAGCGAGTCGGAAAAGTAGCCTACCGACTCGAACTACCGGAAGAACTCACCGGTGTTCATCCGACCTTTCATGTTTCAAATCTCAAGAAGTGCTTAGCCGAAGGTAGTCTCCATATACCTCTTGACGAAGTACAAGTCAATGAATCAATGATTATGGTTGAACGACCCGTTGAAATCATGGACCGCAATGAAAATAAAACCAAGCAAAGTCGCATTAAGTTAGTTAAAGTTCGATGGGAATCACGGCGTGGCGCGGAGTTTACATGGGAACGAGAAGACTCGATGAAGGAGAAATATCCATATTTATTTTGCATCATCTTAATTTCGGGACGAAATTTCCTAAAGTAGGGGATCCTGTGACATTTGTCAATTTCGGGTTATTTTATACTTGTATTCTTAATGTAAACCCGACCCGTTTTGTATCCCGAACCTTTCGATATTATCAAAATGATGAATTGTATGTTAAATATTTGTTTTATAGTTGTTGGATAAAAAAAAACATCCTTTTCGGTTCTTAAAATTCCCCGAAAACGCTCAAAACGAACTCCAGGGACTAAAACTACCAAAATGGAGACTTGAATGACCCATTTGTAGTTTGTGCTTTCTTGGGTCTATAACCAACCCATTTTCATGAAACACCCTTTATGAAAGACCCATTCAACTTACCCTATATATACACAGCCATCTTCTTCATTTATGCTTGCTTATTCTTCATTTCTCTCTCAAATTCTTGAATTCTAAGGTTGTTCTTCATAAGCTAATCATTCATTTTAACTAACTTCTCAATACTTAAAGCTTGATGTTACAACATATATATAATATACACTCCTTGTTTACCTTCGGTCTTTTATTTCTCCGGTCTCGGTCGGTTGAAATGTCGGGCTAGTAAGGCAAGGTTACATGGAGGACTTTGTAGTCCTTGTTTATATATTTAACAAATCTAACCATATAATTTGTTATACTTGCTTAAATTCTACATATCTTAGTTTATTTTTCATATTTGTCAAGTTCCATGGTATTGGGTATGTGGTGACTAGCCTCAGTTTCATCCCGAGTTGAGAACCGAACCAAAAACCGAACTTTTGTTTAAAAGCATTATTGTTAACTTTTTGAATGTAAAACTTGAGTATTATTATTTATAAGTTATTTTACAAGTTCCATGGTAATTGGGTATGTGGTAACCATCCTCGGTCTTATTCCGAGTCAAGGACCGAACCAAAAACCAAACTTTTGTTTAAAAGCTTTATTGTTAACTTTTTGAATGTAAAACTTGAGTATTGTTATTTATAAGTTATTTTACAAGTTCCATGGTAATTGGGTATGTGGTAACCATCCTCGGTCTTATTCCGAGTCAAGGACCGAACCAAAAACCGAACTAAACCGAGTTCACTCGCTTAAGACACACAAGTGTGTTTTTAGTCACCAAAACTCATATTTTTCTTCAAGATTATATTTTAAATCAATTTTAGTTAATTTCTAAACATACTTGGCATGTCGGTAACCAACTTGATCTTATAACAAGTTCGAACCGATAAGGTCATATACTCGCTTAACGAACATTAAGGTTCTTCACAATAGAACTACATACTTGTTAAGTCTATTTTGATTTTATTGAGTTATCTCATAACATTTATTATTTTGGGAAGTTAACTGTGAGCTTGTTCAATTATCAAGTCTCGAACCGACAAACCCGAACACTCGTTTAAACCTTGTTTTGGTATTCTTATAACCAAAGGTTTTGCAATATCGCATTTTAACCCACATTATTACTTAACATAGGTTGAGTAAAAAGAAAAAGAAAAAAACTAATGAATAGAATACCGAGACCCGGTTTCGAGTAAACTTATTTTACAAAACTCGTTTCTTTAATTTCTCAAATATTTACATTTTAAATCCTAAACTTTATTTATTTACTTTATTTGTCATGTATTTTATTTTAAACCCTTCCAAGAGTACCTACTAACACAAGACCCGTTTAATATAGGTCTTGCTCGTTAAACGGATCTCTCCGATTATTCACGACACTATCTTTCAAGCTACTTGTTAATGTGAGTACTTTTTCACCCCCCGTTTTCCATCTTTCGTTTTGGGGGTGGCATTGCATACTTATTCAAATTCAAATGATTTATACTTGAGTCTTAAACCACAACACGTATTGTATATGTTTACTTAAATAAATGCTCGATTTGGTGTTATATGCTTTACATGATTATGTGCAAATTCTTGAATGCTAAGGCGGGTAGCCTCATCAAAGTATGATCATACGTTAATTCCGAGTATATATGGTATCCCCATATAGAAAGGTGTCGTCAATGTATTCTTATTGACGGTTCGTCAATGTATTCTTATTGACGGTTTTATTATCTAAATTGTTGCTATTATTTATTGTTTTCATATACTAGTTGTGGATTTCATACTATATACTTATTGTCCAAAACTATGAAAATTGCTCACCAACCTTCGTGTTGACAAACTCTATTTTATGCAATGTTACAGGTTTGATGTTAGCTTGATTGGATTACTTAAAGAAACTTATTATCTTGGCTTTAGGATATTAGAAAATAAAAGAACAAGTTATTTGTTTATCTATCTATTTGGCATTTTGTATGAAAAATTGTTGTGTTATTTATGATGATATGGATTTAAATGAGTTGTTTAAATATTGTAACTTTATAGTGTCATTGTGCAATGAGCAATCATGTCGCGCCTCGACGTTTCCGCCTTCATTGGTCGGGCTGTGACAATATATTTACTTTGAATATTTGTTTTTCAATGTAAAGTTGTTTTTTGTATTTTTTTTGTATTTTTTGTATTTTTTGTTATTTCTTGAGGAGACTTGAAGCAACAGCTCTAGAAGGCCCAATTCCCGTCAATTATGCTGCTTTGACTAAACTAGAGGATCTGTAAGAATATTATTCAGCAGTTTTTGTAAAACTCATATATATTTAAAAGATTAAATATTTATTCATTTCTTACGGTATAGGCGAATTGTTGGTCCAAGCGGTGAAGATTTCGATCCTTGATTTCTCGGTTAACATGATAAGCCTTTCGATTCTGTAAGTTTTTACTTAGCCTTTCAGTTTTCATTGCATAAAATGACAAAAAGTAACTTTAATCATTAATTTAGTAGTTTTTAAATGTTTGTTGTTAACCATGTATTTGAATTGATGATTTGGTCTTTGCCTTCTTTATATTTGTGTAGGTTGCATTTTAGGACCAAGGTTTACAATCCAAACATTAACAACAACGGTATCATATTTTAGGCACTCAAGGAACAATGGAGCACAACGCTAGCATTCTTCAAGGTTTGAGCTATAGCTCCATTTCATCATTTGTTTAAACCCTATTGAGTTAATAAGTATGGCTTAACGTGTGATGGTGGTATGTAATAACGTGTTGTGTTTGGCAGGTATCGCGTTCCATCTTAACAGACCCAAACCCAAATGACTAGTTGGTGTCAAAAGTTGCTCATATGTAACTAGATATAGAAGAATGGTGGGAATAACAATTTTTTTTGTTTGCTTATAGATGTTGAATAACATTTTGTTTATATTGAACGTTTATGATAGAAATTTTTATTTTTATTTGTGTATATGATTGTGTGTGTGTATCATTTGTAATGTTTTTTATCAAACAATTTCGACTACCTTGCGACCACTAAATGGTTGCAATAAAAAGAGGTCGCAAATATTTAGCCAGCGGTCGCAACAGTGGTGGCAAAATTTCCAACTGCAGCAGTGGTGAAGAAACACTAACCGGACCCCGGACAGATTACTGGTAACCTGGGGGTTAGATAGATGTTTCCCACGAGGGGTTAGACCCTGAGAAGATGGTTCTTCTGATAACCTGCAAAACAGACACCGTGAGCTCGGAAGGGGGGGTTCCTCCTTGTGACCACCCTCCGGCGTGAGAATCAGACTAGATTGCTCTTTAAATATAAAAGTATATTAAGAGATTGCTAGAGCAGATATCAGGTATAATATGATGATAATCCGATAAGATATGATAAGATAATACAAGATAAGATCAGATGGTCATACCATTTGTGGTATTTATAGCCGAAGGTAGGTTTCCAAGGAGGTATGGCCGGCTGCAACAGTGTTCCTGTTCACCAACAGTAGTCTACGCACGTGCCCTGCTGGTAGTTGGTGGGTAGGTAGCGGCTGACAGCGACCAGGCCTGTTGTATACTATTCCTTTTCCACCAACTGTCAGCTACGCACGTGGTATGACAAGAGTTGGTGAGTAGGCAGCGGCTAATAGTGACATACAGTGTAGGAGCATGCTGCTCGCCATACTGTTGTCTATAAGCTGTCGTATCTTTAGTCAGATCTTTTTCCCATACCTCGTCAGGTACAGTACAGAAGATCTTTCTGTATCGTACGGACTGGCTTATTTGGGCGGGAGTATTCCCCCTCCCGCCCTTGTGCGGGATTGTTCCCGGCTTCGCTCATTCTCAGGTGACACTGAACGATTGAGAGCTAAGTGCCTTGTGCGTGTAGCCTTGCTGCGCGGGTGGCCTTCCCTAATGGCTTGTATCCGAGGCTGCGGGGACAGGCGGAGTCCTTCACCATTGGGAGGCATTTCCTGCGGGACCAGCTTGCGTACTGCGCGTAAGGACGTCACGTCTCTGAGCATGGTTGGTCCTGCGGATCCAGTTGGTTTCTGCGCAGACGTCCCTGTTTAAGGTGAGTCTTGCGGGTTCAACTGGGCTCTGCTGGGACCTACCTCTTCAAGTCCCCCCCAGTCCAATGTTCTTCTCATGCGTGTTTAATAAAGTGAGGTGAACTTTTGGACTTAAGCAAAGGGTTTTGAAAAGGCTTTTTTAAGGTTTTCCATGGGGATTCTTCCCGCGGAAGTCCTTGTCACTTGCAGAAATTCCCGAGTTTCCTGCTTGGTCTTTGGGTATGATGCGGGTAGGTCTGTAACCTCCTCGCAAGTCAGGAGCGTTGAGTCCCACTTGTGTGGATTCTCCATGAGGTTTTGTTAGTTTTGAATATAGTGATCAATTATGTTAAAACCACCAATTCCATCCTGGAGCTTCAAACAACGTAGTTCTCGACGTTCCCGCTATGCGGGGATGTTATTTTCGCTTCCGCAAGCATTGCCCAGAAGATCCTTCTTGGTTTCAATTCCCAGCGGAGCGCTAGGTATGTGAAGGGTTTTGCCTTAACACTGTACCAGCGCTCGTCTTACGGTTACTTTACTTCCAAGGTATTCCTGACTTCAATTCCCTGCGGGTGCTAGGTATGTGAAGGGTTTTGCCTTTACACTGTACCTGCAGCCGTCTTATAGTTACTTGGTTGCCAAGGAATATTTGGCTTCAATTCCCTGCGGGTGCTAGGTATGTGAAGGGTTTTGCCTTTACACTGTACCCGCATCCGTCTTACGGTTACTTGTTCGCCAAAATTTACTTGGCTTCAATTCCCTGCGGGTGCTAGGTATGTGAAGGGTTTTGCCTTTACACTGTACCCACATCCGTCTTACGGTTACTTGTTCGCCAAAATTTACTTGGCTTCAATTCCCTGCGGGTGCTAGGTATGTGAAGGGTTTTGCCTTTACACTGTACCCGCATCCGTCTTACAGTTACTTGTTTGCCAAGGTAAGGGGGATTTTCCCGCTTACTTTTTAATATTTTCAAAATTTGAATTTTGAAATTCGAAGGGTTGGTGGAAAGATAGGAACAGTCCAAACCTCTGAAACGTCGTGCGACGGTTTCTTCTGACTGTGTCAGGACGTGCAGGAAGTTATGGTGACGTGACAGTACATGGTCATTCCAGACGCTTTTCAGGCGCGTGGGCGTGATTTTTCGGGCGCGTGGCCGCGAAATTACTGGCACACTTCCTTTCAACAGCTGTTTCCAGCTTGCTTTTTGCCACGTGTCATAGTTTCATTGCACCTTCGATTTCTCTTTCCTCCGCATTAAATTCACCGCATTAATTGCGATTAGTATATAAAGGGGGAGAGGCCTTTTTGTAATCCACACTTTCACCTCTCTTCTTCTTAGTGATTTCCGGCAAATACTCCCCTTTTCAGGCAAGCATTTTCCCGAAATCACTTTCTTCTTTCTGCAAAATGTCTTCTCATGATGCTGAAGCTGTAGCCGACGATAGGAGTACTGCTGGCGAGTGCCAGTGTGCTCTACCTGTCGATCAGTACCAGTACATCGTCAGGAAGTTCATGCTTGAGTCTCTCGAGCCTGAGTTTCCTGAATCCCAGCAGACTGTGTACGATGCCCCCAGTGGCAAGATCGGGGTATATGCTGCATTCTTTGTTTATGGGAACCTTAGGTTCCCATTGACAAAGTTTGTGTACCGTGTCCTGGAGAGGCACGGTGTGCACCTGACCGAGGTGCATCCAATGGCGATTGCCAAGGTCCGGCACTTCGAGTGGGTGTGCCGGATTCTGGGTATTGAGCCCTACGTGGACGCCTGATGACCTTCTATACTTGGAGGTGCGTCCAGGGGTGGTACACCCTGACAACCCGTATTAAGGGTTTGAAGATCTGCGTGACCGAGCGCAGTCTACGATCGTGGAAGCGGGAGTTCTTCTACATCTCTGCCCGCGCCATCCCCATTGCTATGAAGTTCAAGAAGGGTCAAGCGCTTCCGAGCCTTCACGCTTCCAGCTACCAGGAGGCGGAATGGTTCGCGAAGATATCCCGGGTCCAATCTCCGGTTTACCGGTTTGCAGAGTCCAGGATGGTGATGCTGGGGATGAGCCGGGTATGGAAGGATGCGTCCCGGTTTCCCATCCTTCTCGAATACGGTTTGAACTCTATTCCTTATGGTATATCTTGTCTTTCTTGCTGATATAAGTCTGTCTTCTAACTGTTTTTCTTTCAGAGGGGAACAATTTGGAGTCGCTCCTGTACCCGCGGGAAGCTGACGGTCCCGTGCGGGTGGGTACTCGTGCTCTTGACGAGAACGAGTTGCCCATCCTGGAGCAAACGGCGGATCGGTTTGTGGAGGTCTATCCGCTGGGCCACGAGATCCCGAGCCAACGGCGGCCAGGTAAGGCGATACTCTATCCTCAACCCCTCAATGCTGTACCCGCTGCTGGAATTCCTTACATCCTGTCTTCTTCTGAGGAATCCGCAGATGGTCCTCCGCTGGTGCGGAAGAGGAAGGCTGCCGGTGGGAAAGGGAAGGAGGTGGCCTCCACAGCTGATCCGGTGCTCCTATCTGACAGTGAGTCAGATAATGAAGAGGTGGCGGGGCACCCCGGTGGTGAGAAGACCACTGCTCCGGAGGCTACGACTGTTACCTCCGGAGAACCAACGACGACGACGGTGACCGGCATCAAGAGACCGGCTCCATCGGGTTTGTCCCCGCCTGTCCGTACGTTCAGGCTCAAGAAAACCCGTAAGTACAAACATCCTTGTTTTTGTAGATTTAACATACTTCATAAATTTATTGTTTTAACACTTATCTTCTTGTGCAGGCGTGGATGTTGACGCATTCCCGGGTGGAGTGCCTAGTAGTACCTCTCCGCCGATGACGGTAGGCTTGGTCAGCCTACCTGAGGCGTCGACCCAGGCGCCTGCGCCTGGTCCCGCTGGTTCAGTTGCTCACTCTGAGCCGACTGTTCCAGCCGAGTTTATGCCACCGCCGGCCGTGAGTGCGATTTTTACGGCGTCCTTCACCGAGCCGGCGGTTACGATTGCTGCGGATTCTGCGGCAGCGACTGCGGCGGCTGCCACCATGCCCCCGCCACCGGCACCGATGGCCGGCCCATCAGGTACGCATGGGAGTACTCGCCAGTCTTTGCCACCTTCCCATCTGCCTGACCTTTTGGATGGGTTTCCTTTGGGTTCAGGTGATGGGTTCGGCGGTTATCGGCCTGTTATAGACCCTACAGGTGCGTAGGGTTCCTTTGGCCCCTTTTTTTACTATTTTTATCATCTTTTTCCTAACTGCTTTTTTGTTTTTTGCAGTGTCGGATTCCAATGAAGTGTATGTTCCGCGATGGAACATACGCCGAGGAACAACTCTTCGTACCCCTGTGGAGTGCGTGGACTGGGCTCGCCACGCTGCTCCTCATGGTGCGTTGTTGGAAGCCATGGCTAGCTACCAGGAGGGTAGGCTAACCAATGAGCTTCGGGTTCTCCAGGCCCGGATGCAGCCACGCGTCGAGCTGCTTTGTCGTGAAAACGACAAGTTGAAAGCAGCTCGCGCCAAGGACGTATCTCAGGCGCGTGCTCTTCGGGAGGAGAACCAACGATTGACCGCAGCTGCTGCGGAGAAGGAGAAGGCCTTCAAGGCCCTCGAGGTTGACGTTCAAGCGCGACTCGAGGCCCGCTCCAAGGCTGCCCAAGCTGTTAACGAACAGCTTCGGCTGGCTAAGGAGACTGCGAGGAACGCGACTGAGAGGGCTACCAAGGCTGAAGCCGTTGCTGAGCCTTTACGCATGGAGAACGAGGAGCTCAAGGCCCAATTAGAGGCCCTCCAACGTGCTCATGATGCCTTGGCCATGGAAGATGCCAAGAAGCTCCAAGAGATCCTGGACCAGAGGGGTGTGCTTGACCACACCGAGCGGAAGCTTAAGGGCGTTGAAGAGGCTGCTGCAAAGGAAGTGCTTCTTGCCAATCTTGCTAAGAGCGAAGCCGAACGCGCCTGCACCCAAGCTCTGGTTACCAAGGAATGGCTTCTTCGAGAAGCGTTGCCTCAGGTATTTTAGCTTTACGTCTTCACGCTTTCTTTTGTACATAGAAAAGGTGTTTTGACACTTGTATATTTTCTTTGTAGGTTGTGCATCGGGTCTTCTCAGAGACTACTTATGATGATGCCATGAGCGCAGCCCTCAACGCTTCTCACGAGGATGGGGAACGGGCCGGCTTCCTGCTTGGTCTAGGGTTCGTTGAGAAAGGCTTCCCGCCTTCCAACTTCCCTTTGTACAATGTTGATACTGAAGCCATATACGACCAAGCAGGTGTCGTGCCTCCGCCCATGCCTTGACTTCATCGAGAGTTTGGCGGGGGAGTCTTCGTTTCTCAATCTGGGTATCCGTGGATCCCAGTAGGCGATCATTTACTGCACTTGCCCCAGCATGAGTAACTGGGGTAGTGTTCGTAAAATTTACTTCACTTGCCCCGGCTTGGGTAACCGGGGTAGTGTTTGTAAAAACTGTGTTACCGGTATTCCCCCCAGTAGCTGGGGTTGTGGTTACCGGAATTTCTCTAACCATCTTTGTAGAAGTTTGAAAAAACTGGAGAAAAATGTAGTTCTAGCTTTATGCACGGATGGCGCCAATGAAGAAACACTAACCGGAGGGTTAGATAGATGTTTCCCACGAGGGGTTAGACCCTGAGAAGATGGTTCTTCTGATAACCTGCAAAACAGACACCGTGAGCTCGTCACTGAGAAGGGGGGGGGGGGGGTTCCTCCTTGTGACCACCCTCCGGCGTGAGAATCAGACTAGATTGCTCTTTAAATATAAAAGTATATTAAGAGATTGCTAGAGCAGATATCAGGTATAATATGATGATAATCCGATAAGATATGATAAGATAATACAAGATAAGATCAGATGGTCATACCATTTGTGGTATTTATAGCCGAAGGTAGGTTTCCAAGGAGGTATGGCCGGCTGCAACAGTGTTCCTGTTCACCAACAGTAGTCTACGCACGTGCCCTGCTGGTAGTTGGTGGGTAGGTAGCGGCTGACAGCGACCAGGCCTGCTGTATACTATTCCTTTTCCACCAACTGTCAGCTACGCACGTGGTATGACAAGAGTTGGTGAGTAGGCAGCGGCTAATAGTGACATACAGTGTAGGAGCATGCTGCTCGCCATACTGTTGTCTATAAGCTGTCGTATCTTTAGTCAGATCTTTTTCCCATACCTCGTCAGGTACAGTACAGAAGATCTTTCTGTATCGTACGGACTGGCTTATTTGGGCGGGAGTATTCCCCCTCCCGCCCTTGTGCGGGATTGTTCCCGGCTTCGCTCATTCTCAGGTGACACTGAACGATTGAGAGCTAAGTGCCTTGTGCGTGTAGCCTTGCTGCGCGGGTGGCCTTCCCTAATGGCTTGTATCCGAGGCTGCGGGGACAGGCGGAGTCCTTCACCATTGGGAGGCATTTCCTGCGGGACCAGCTTGCGTACTGCGCGTAAGGACGTCACGTCTCTGAGCATGGTTGGTCCTGCGGATCCAGTTGGTTTCTGCGCAGACGTCCCTGTTTAAGGTGAGTCTTGCGGGTTCAACTGGGCTCTGCTGGGACCTACCTCTTCAAGTGGTTACAAAGTTTGCAATGGAAAACGTGGTCACAAAATTTGCGACTGCAGCTGTGGTCGCAAGATTTGCGACCGCAACAGAGGTAGCAGTATTTGCGATGACAACAGCGGTCAGAAATCAGCAGTCACAAAACGGTCGCAACAGAGCAGTTCCGACTTGTGTTTTTCTAACCACATTATTGGTCGCAAAATGGTCGCAAAAGAGCAATTGCGACTGTTTTGCAACCGAAACAGACGGTCGCAAATGCCTAATTTTCTAGTAGTGTTTCATCCGAAACAAACATAAATATATTATCGGAGGATGCCATCAAAATCCCTTTTAATTACTTTTTTTTTTTACTTTTAAAGAGCCTAAAGATCAAATTGTGGACTAGAAATAGATCAAATTTGGGGGAAATCTCATGGAAAAATGGTGTGCCTTTGATGTTTAGGTGGAGGTGCTTTCTTATGGGGTAGCTTTTTTTGTGCTTTTTATCTTTTTCATTTGTTCCTCCTGGGAGGTTTTGTTCCCGGTTGGTTAACTTCTTCCTATGCCGTTTTGGTGGTTAATAAAGTTCTTTTTGTCGTTCAAAAAAAAACTAAAAAGCTGTAAGGATCGCAAGTCTGTTAGTAAATATCTGTCAGTGATAAGAAACCACTAAATATTGTTCTTGTCAGTCGTTTCCAAGTTTAATTCCCGGTAAATTATCTAATGGTGGTTTCCCCTCATCAAAGACATGACATGTAGAGGTAGTAATGTTGGTTTGTTTACGTTATGGTTTCTGTCCTCCACCCAAGCCTCCTCTAGTCCTCTTTTATACCCTAACTGATTATTTGGTCTGATGATTTGGTGGTGATTAAATGGTTTAATTGGTAGTTTCCAAATTAAAATACTAATTCTTTGTATGTGATAATGTGATATCTCCATCTATTTATATTAAGTCACATTGGGAAACGAATATGAATGGTTGAGGTGGTCCTTGAATCACCGTATTTGTATGTGGACTTCCCGTTAATACCAAGTAAGTCACCTTGGAAAGCGTAAATGAGTGTTCCATGTGTTTTTTTTAAAGTGCCCACAGCCATTAGTTGCCTCGCTTTTTAGATAAAAAACATTACATTAAACGTGGTCTTGAAGGTTCAAATTAGTAAAATGAGTGTGTGATAGTTGATCCATGTGTGGTTATGAGATGATCAATAGTATATCAATGACTTTGTGTTATGCATACAATTTCTGTTATATGTTAAACAAAACCCTACTAAGCTAGCAACGATTACACCGGTCAGCTTAGTCTACGCCGCAATTGTCATTGTATAAGTTTTGATATTTTCAAATGGTGATTTAGAATATTTCGTTCATATATGATTTTATATACATCCTAAACTAGCTATTGATGTCGCAATACCTTTCGTAAGAGTTTAAATCCAATTGTGTTGTAGTAAAATATGTTCATCTAGTTTTCCTATGGATTGGATTAACTGTTGATGTTGTTTAGAGATGGCCATGAGCTTGAAGGTATGCGACTACCATGGCCAAGGCATAGATGGGGCGTGGGGATGCTAGTGTGATAACGGGGGAGCAGGGGCTATACTGTTTTATTTATATTTATTTATTTTTTAATTATTAATTAATAAACTGACTGTTCATTTAGCTTCACCTAACCACTTATCATATTTTAGTCCATCATAACACATGTATGTCTTAATTTGGTGTAAAATGTGAAACTCTAAGTCTCGTTAAAATTCATTTCTATTAATTTTTCATTTCTATTTGACTCATCTCAATTCTCTAAGTGCCAAAAGAAAATTCATGAATGGTATGAATGGTAAGTCAAGTCAAGGTCATATAAAGTTACAATAAACAAGATAAAGGTTAAAGCCATAGGACCATGTAACCAAAATAGAAAAAAATTCAAGGCATTATACCAAATTGGGATGACCAAAAGAGATGGGGATAGGATTCTCGTCCCACCCCCACTCCTCCACATGTGAACACCATGAAAGGAATTTCATACCAAAGGCTATATAATACTTTTTTTCTTTCTCTTTGTCACTTAAGTTTAGCTTTTTTCAAATAAAAATTTAACATGTTATCACCAATAGAAAACATACATTATCTGTAACTCACTTAAAAAAGACATCATGATCTTTTGCCTGAAGCTATAATACCTTAAATATATCGATACCCAGGTTATTCTTTCTTTTATAACAACCCACGAGATTAAATTCATCATTTCATAAATTCAAGGTATATTGGTCTTTACTAATCCTAACTATCAACTTTTGGTCACTACCGGTCCCAACTAACGAATTGGCTGCTAACGGTCCAAACGTTTAACGTATTTGTTCCTAACGATCCGCGACTAACATAATCCTAACGTCGTTAGTTTCAGGTCGCCGGAAAAACGTTTTTGGCCGGAAAACTCAAAATTTTTCCCCAAAACTCAACATTTTCGTCCCAAACATCTTGGTAAATTGTATCAGACCTTTAGGAACCTTTTTTTAGTAAAATCCTCAATTATTGAGGTCGCCGGAAACCCTAGAACCATCATCGGAATCGGTTGATGGTGCTCAAGTGGTGATAGTTGGTTGGCGTTGAGTCAATTGGTGGTGGTTACGGTGTTCAGGTGGTGTTTTCCGGCAACAAATTTGACTTTTCCGGCCAAAAACGTTTTTCCGACAACCTGAAATTAACGACGTAAGTATTGTGTTAGTCGCGGACCATTATGAGCAAATACATTAAAAGTTGGGACAAACTGTAGCCAATTCATTAGTTGAAACCGACAGTAACCAAAAGACAATAATTAGGATTAATAAAAACCAATATACCTAAATTCAAACATAATACACTTATGAAAAAATTATACACCTCACCCTACATGATGAATATTTTAACACGATACAATCATGCTTCCAATTCCTTTTTTCCACTAGATAATAGTTTACATGTCATTTGGTGGTTGACCTCCTTGACTTTGACTTTGATATCTAATTGTTGGTACTTTTGATAGATTTTTGTTGGATGGAGAATATTAATGATCGAGAGCACGATCTTATCACTAGATGTAGTTTCAATCACGCATTCACGCGGAGTGCTAGTATATATTTTTCCAAAGTATTATATCATTTTTTTCTTTACTTTCTAATGGGTGTAGTGATAGAAATCTTAAATTTCTTAATACAGACGAGTTAAATCCCCACAGACAACATTTTGATGAGAAACATGGGTGGCTCAACGAAGGAAAATCTTTGTAATCTCCAGTTTGATTCTGAGGACGACCGGGGTTTACCACCAGTGGACATTCAGGCAGGTGGGTTTTCCTCGGAACTGAATATAATTCGGAGGCGGTTAAATGCTCCGTACGGCTGCATTGGGCTAGCTGGCGGTGGCCTTTTATTATTGGGTCACCCCGTACATATCAACACCTAGACAATTTTCTGTTTGTTGGTCGTTCAAAAAATAATTATATATCTTATTTTTCTTGAAGTATTTTATCAATACTACTATTTATATTTTCGTCAATAACATAATACAATCATTTTTTTTTTGTCATAAAAAGTGTAAATGGTTCTGAATCATTGATTTCATGGCGATGATATAATTGTAATTACGGAACACAATTGTGGACATTTTTGTTTTCAAGTTCTTTCACTTTTTCAAAATATTGATAATTTTTTATACAACAATATTTATAAAAAAAAATACACAATAAAATTGATTTATTCTCTTTGTTTCGAGTACCTTGCTTATATGCTTCTTTTAGAAATAAAAGCGATTTTTTTTTAAACCCAGATGTGTTGTGCGTGATTATGTTTATTCATTAATTTATATCGTGCAATTATTTAACATCATGCATCATTATTTTACTTCACGTATGATTATTTTACTTCATGTATGATATTTTTTTCATGTGTAATTAAATCTATACTTTGTGGATGATTTTGGTTCATATTTACAATTATGTAGATTGATATAATAAGAAGAGAAGAGAAAGGAGTAAGATAAGGGAGCATTGTAAATTTCCTCACCCTAATATATTATTCACTAGCTGTTATTCCCCGTATTATAAGGTTTTTTATATTATTTGTTTATAATATTTATATATTTTTAAAATTTTAATTTTATTTATTGTAAGTAAGATAATAATATGCTTAGGATTTGATGATGAAATGGTTTCACAAATAAATGAGATGTTATTACTTGGTTTAAAAGATATTTGGGTTTGGTGAGACCCGTGATTCACTTATTTTTTTATTATAAAATTGTTTCTTAATTACAAATAATATCTTTTAAAAAAACGGATATTAATTTTTAGTAAATCTCTATTTTATATAGGATTTTCATATCAAATGTTTGGTAAGATTAATTTTTAATTTAATGAGATGCTATAACCCGTTTAAGGGTTATGTGGGTTTGGTGAGACCAATACCCGTGAATTCGGGTCAAATGCATGAGAGGCCTCCATTTACAAAGTGGATTCCTCACTTCTTTCTCTCATTCAAAACCGTGCATGAGACTCACGGCTCCTAAGTGATAAAATAAAGAATAATAAAACAATCTGATGGCTTAAGAGAATGTAAGAAGCAACCAGAGAGGTTTTAAAGTTTCGTTTATATATATATATATTTAAGATTTAAGATATGAATATAAAATACTCATTCGGTGCCTTAGACTATCTTCATTCACAAACCAACCTAACCCAATCTTTATTATAAAACTAATTTCTATCTCTTACACATACTTAATCCAATCAAACCCAAACTTTTCACACTCATTAGCAACCCAACCTTTTTATTCAATAAATATAATTTATAATTGTTTTCCTAAATGGCTAGGAATAAAAAAATAGTTTTATATTAAAAAGAAATGTATTCATCAGGAATATTTAAATAAGTAATGTTGATTTTTTATTAAATTTTTTTTTGAACTAACTCATTTTTTAATAAAATTTATACATGTATGCTAAAAAATAAATAAATAAAAACTGAACAAGACTGTATTTTTTAGATTTTTATAAAAACGTAATTATTAAAAGTTATTAGCAAAATTTAAGATTAGACATAAACTAATTGTTGTGAAAGAATAAAGAAATAGAAATTAAAAATATACTCACTCATATGGTGACATGTGACACCAATATGGGTTGCAAGCTAGTTTGTGTTAACAAACTAGTTTGTCATCATTTAAAGATTTTTTAATATTTTTTTATTTCAAATAGTATGGCAAAACTAATTATTGTGAAAGAATAAAGAAATAGAAATTAAAAATATACTCACTCATATAATAACATATGACATCAATATAGATTGCAAAATAGTTTGCGAGAGCAAACTAGTTTGTTATCATTTAAAGGTTTTTTATTATTTTTTTTCCATTCTAATTAGTATGGAAAACAATGGTGGTTAGCCAAGTGAGAGCATTCTCAACCTTTTTCCTACCCTATATTCATATATATCATATAATTACACTACAAATTACTGTTTTTTCTCTCTCCTGTTTAATTAAATAATACTTTTTATACCTATATCATTATCTTTTCTCTTTCCTTTACTCACATCTATTTTTCAAAAATATTAAAAAACTATAGGATATGATAGTGAATCATCAAATTTAACTTTCCTATATAATATTTTCTTTCTTCTCTACTTACAATCACTCATAACCATACCATATAATTTAAAAATCCTTCTCACATATTTTAAAGAAATAGGCTGAGAAGGGTAGTCTTAGAAAAAGGTCTACACAACTTTGCCGGATAAAGTTGCATTTCTGGATGTTCCAATTAAAAGTTATATTAATATAAAAGCTTCCCACATTAACCAATGGGATGTGGACACGATAGAGTTTCAACTACCCTATATTATATAGTGATACCTTTCCAATATTGTCACAATGTCGCATGAAGCAAATGTAATTAACTAATACAAAGATAAGATATATTATAAAAAATATTCTAAGACGTTAAGAATGTCACTTATATTTATTCGTTGAAAATTTAATGAAAATGTTGTAACCAAATACGTAAGTATATTATTACCAACTCATGAAATGCATTATTAAGAAAAACTAATTATTTATTTCCTTTTGTTAACCCATAAAATAACTTCTCTTTATTGCTATAACTTACAACCACCATAGTTTGGAAATAACGACTTTGGACATATTAAACAATGCGGAACATATACATATGGATTTTCGTAATAGAAGCTTGTGACATCCCAACTCAAGTTTAATAATAAAATACAACTGTTAACAAACATTAAAAACATTTTTCTAAACTCAGGTGTAGTTGTTGAATACAGAGCATAATTTAGACTGCTTATCATAAGCTCGTAATACACAAGCTACAAAACACGTGTTCACAAATTTCACCATAATAGTCTCACACAACTTTCGTTTCTCGTCTTTATTCTTATTTCTTAATGAACATTCATTTACGAGTTTTGTCTTTCTTATCCTACTATATCATTTGTAGAAACGGAGTTTAATCTAATACAAACAAGATTTTTATGCGAACAATACAAATTGAAGAAAAGTTGGGTGCAGTGGCAATTTGGTAATTACATGTATAGCGTAATTACACTTAAACACAAAATGTAACTAATAAGTAGAACAATTTTATTGCACTATAATTTTTATAATTTATAAGTAAAACAATTTTATTGCACTATAATTTTTATAAGTCTTCTTATAAAGTTTTATCGTAATAAAATTACGTTACTTGTAAATATTATAACATAATAAAACCACTCTAGTTTGCTTTTAAATAATATATAATCTAAAAGCATACATACTCATTGACTTTTATATAAAGTTTAAAATATATTACAAAGTATCAAACAAGTCATCCATTAAAAAAACTACAATACAAAATTTACAACTTGTAATTAGACGTAATTAGGGTGTAAATGAGCCGAGTCCGATCTCGTCTCGTTTTTTCATACAAGGGCTCGAGCTCGAGCTTGACTCATAAGTTGTTTTTCAAGTATGGCATTCCGGGCTCAGTTCGTTTATTAATCATTAATTTATTCATATACATTTGTTTAAGTTATTCTTATATATACGGAGAAAAACCATTAACGAGCCTAAGCTAGCTCACTTAGTACCTCGAAAGAGCCACAGCTCAATTGTAAAGTGTTAACACATAGGAGTCCAAAAGATGTCAAACTTAAAAATAGAGGTGCACAAACCGGTTTTAACTCAAAACCGGTTTTGGTTGAAACTTGTTCGGTTTGGTCAACAAAAGTAAAAACAGGTTTATGATCGGTTTCGGTTCTAGTTGAAACCGGTTTTTTACCAGGTTACGACCGGTTTCGGTTCGGGTTTTGATTGGTTTTGGCCGGTTTGTTAACTGGTTTGGAACCGGTTTTGGAGAAAAAATTGCAAACCGGTTCCAAACGACGGTTTCAATCGGTTCCAAACCGATTTCTACATAATTAGTTTCAAATCGGTTCGATTTCAGTTCAATTTTTAGGTTGGTTCGATTAACCGGTTTATTTGTCCACCTCTACTTAAAAATACAAAACGCTCGTGAAGGCTCAACTAGCTTAAAAAAGCTTCTCAAACAAAGCTCGAAATCATGTGCAATAACCAAGCGCCGCTCATTCTGTGTTTTTTATCGATCCGGCCTCGTTTACAGTGAAGAATAATAATCCAAATCCATTTAAAAAAACAAAGACGAAAATAAAACGCGGTTTCTTGCAGCGAGTATTTATTTAGACAAAGTGGGCCATCAATTACTCTCTTTCTCACCTCTTTCTCACTTTCACTTGTTGGCTTTCATTTCATTTATCCAACCACTAAATCACCGGCGGTTACTATGGGCAACTGCTGCAACGGCACCGGCACCGGCGGCGGCGGTCAGTCTGCTATCGGCGGATCTTCTCATCATGACGCCAATGCTCCAAACGACGCCGTTGAAGGCTTTCTCAGAACTCGAGGTTACCACGGCCTCTACAGTCAGATCGAGGTTTATTATTATTATTATTATTATTATTATTATTATTATCATCATTAACTGTTTATATGTTTAATGTTAATAGCTTCGGTAACCTGTATGTATTGATTAGTTGTTGTATCGCCTACGGTCGGCGTAATTTAGCATTCCGGCGTAGATTAGCTATAGTGACTGGTTAAGTGTTGATGACGCCCGTGTTTAATTGATTAATTAATTGAATAATTTCATGTGTTTGCCAGGCACATTGATGTTATATTATCTATTGCTTTCAGTTTAATTATATTAGGTTAATATGTTTACTGTTGATAGCTTCCGTAATCTGTTTGTATTGATTTACCTGTGTTTGTATTAGGCGTTTTACGGTCGGCGTAAGTTAGTGAATTAATTGAATAGTTTTGTGTTTAATTGATGAATTGGTTGAATAAGTTAACGTGTTTGCCACTGGATGTTATGCTAGTTTAGGTGCATTGATGTTATAGATATATCTATTTCTTTCAGTTTAATAAATTATATTAGGTATGTGTTTACTGATGATAGCTTCTGTAATCTGTATGTATTGACTTATTGTTGTTTGTGTTATGTGATTTTGTTGTATTGCCTGTGGTCGCCGGTCGGCGTATTTTAACCGTCCGGCGTAAGTGAATGGTCAAGTGTTGAAGACTCTGTGGTTGCATGTTTAATTTTGAATAATTTCATCTTTTTGCTACCGGATGTTATTCTAGTTTAGGCACATTGATGTTATACTATCATCTGTCAGCTGCTTTCATTTTACTTATATCAGGTTATATATATACTGGTAATAGCTTATGTAATCTGTATGTATTGATTTATTGTTGTTTGTGTTATGTGATTTGTTGTATAGCTTACGGTCGGCTCATTTTAGCGTTCTAGCGGAAGTTAGGTCTAGTGACTGGTTAAGTGTTGAAGGTTGCGTGTTTAATTGATGAATTAATTGAGTAGTTTGATTTGTTTGCCACTGGATGTTATGCTAGTTTAGGCGCATTGATGTTTTACTATCCACTGCTTTCATTTTATCTTAGGATATATATTTATTGTTAATATCTTCGATAATCTGTATGCATGGATTTATCGTCGTTCTTCGCTGGATTATGCTTGCGTACGGTGTAATTTAGCATTCCGACGGAGGTTGAAAATATTAGGTCTAGTGACTGGCGTAGAAGACTCTGTGGTTAAATGAACTAATTTTTGAAATGTTGAATTAGTAGGTTAATTGATTAATTTCGTGTGTATAAATGATGGTGTGATTGTGAGATTGTGTTGAACTGTTGATAATTGTAATTAGGGTGTTACATGGTAGAGGATTATATACTTAACCCATGTTTTCATAATACTACCTCTAACATTCACTAATTACATTGTGTCTAATAGTTTGCCATTGGTCAAGGAAATGAGGGATGCTATACTAGTCTATGCACATTGATGTTGAGACAGATAATTTAATAATATCTCAATATATCTAAAGTGCTGCAGCAAGTAGTTGTATACTTTGATCTAGAATAAGATTCACATTCACTTGTCTTTGATGTCAAATTGGTTGAATTGAAAACCACAGGATTTAGAAACTTTCCTTAATAACTTGATAACTTTGCTAAAGTTGCAAAAGGATGGTGTTAAATTATATTTCAATAATAGAATTGGTTGTTTTCTGCATTTGAAAACTGTAAATAAGTGTTGAATTATATACTTAATGGTACAGGAACAGTGTGTCTGCAAGATGCTTTGATGGCTTATACTTAGCTCGTTCACTTTGCACTATACAATTATAGTCACATGATTAACGATGAGTTAGCTATTGTACTATGGTTTATGGTTCTTAATTACCTCATATTTTGTTTCTCTAATGCATTAAATATATTCTTGCAGTTATCCTTATCCGCTTCAAATTTGCGTGACCGGGATGTGCTTTCCAAGGTTGGTTGCTTGCTTTCTACCTAGAATCTGCTTAACGAAGAACTCTTTTTATTTTCCTAATGTTGATTTGCTATCACAGTTGTTATACTAGATGCTTCTTATAGCTTAGTGTGATATATAGTGAGAATATAGTACAAGAAAAACCAAGGAATAGCATATTCATCTCTTTGATAGTTGTCATTAGTTAGCACAAGATTTTTATTTTTCTTTTGCTTAGATTTGTTTTTAAGTTTATGAATAAAGTGAAAACTGGCTTTTTAACTACACAGGTCTTCATCTTTATACATGAAAGTTTGCCTGCTTCTCACACATATATGTTTCATTTATAGAGTGATCCTATGGTAGTTATATACACAAAAGGAAGGGACGGCTCATTGCAAGAGCTTGGTCGTACTGAAGTTATTCTAAATTCATTAAGTCCCCAATGGATTAAAAAAGTTAATATTACTTATTACTTTGAGGCGGTTCAGACACTGGTGTAAGTTTTGCAACCCAATCAATCCTTTGTCTTTTTACATGTTTTGAGTGCCATTTACCATCATATCCTATCACAGGTTCCATGTGTATGATATTGACACTCAATTTCATGGAATAGAAGAAAAGGTATCTTAACTTTTTTCATATTTTAATAATGTCTTTTAGAACTCGAAATGACATATTATTGTTATACAGATGCTTAAGTTGGATGAACAGCAACTTCTTGGGGAGGCTAGTTGTTTATTATCTGAGGTAGCAACTATTCATATGTTTTATTAGCTGAGAAAGACATGTAAAGCCTTAACATAAACATAAACACACGTATATGTAGTATATGTAAAGTCAAAGCATTGTAACCATGCATTTCATAAAAAAGAAATTATTGTAAGCGTAATATGCTAACTTTATTTCTACATAGATAGTAACCAAACGAGATCGCACAGTGGCCATAGATCTTGTGGGAAAAGTGGGATCTACCAGCTCCACTCACTTAAGGAAATTAGGGCAGCTTAAGGTTCATGCAGAAGAATGTGCTGTCTCAAAAACTACAGCTGAGTTGGTATTTAGATGCACCGATTTAGAGAATAAGGAAATCTTCTCTAAAAGTGTATGTAACTTCTGATCAATATTTCATAAATAAATTTCAAGTAATTTATAAATGTGAATTCATAATACGACTAGCATTGATTATTTCATATTGTTTTTTGCAGGACCCTTTTTTAGTAATTTCTAAATGTGTGGAGAGTGGTAATCCTGTGCCAATTTGCAAAACAGAGGTTTTGAAAAATGATTTAAATCCAATGTGGAAACCTGTCTCCATAAGTATCTCACGAGCTGGTAGCAAGGAAACACCACTCGTTATCGAGTGCTTCAACTTTAACAGTAACGGGAGGCATGATTTACTCGGGTAAGTAAATTACATTTACAGTAACTTTTATTTTAGTTTTCAATAGACCAAAACAGTGACAATTTAAAGGTATAATGTATTCAGCAAAGTTCAGAAGTCACTTGCTGACTTGGAAAAATTATCTTCTGGTGGGCAAGGAGAGCATATGTTTGTACCCGTATCTGTTGGGAAAGACCAGCAAGCTAAGGTTTAAAAATAAATTAATGCATATGTGCCTATAAGTTTGTGTCATCTCATCTTTTTTCATATATATCTATAAAACATTGAATGCAGGTATTGAAGAGTCGGTTATATGTGGACAAGTTTTCGGAAAGTGTTCATCATACGTTCCTTGATTATTTGGATAATGGCTTTGAATTGAGCTTCATGGTGGCCATAGATTTCACAGGTATCTGATCCTTCTCTAGAAATGCATATGCTTCCTTTGACCTTACAATTGTTGACTTTTCAAGAAGAGTCCTATAAATTGTCAAGCGATACAAATATGCAATTTACTTTTCTTTTCTTAGTCCGCAGTGATATATTATCACAATGAATTTTAAAAATAACAATGATAAACTGTATATGCACATTAAAAATAAGATGATAACAATAAAGTTGATTATGATAAACAAAAAGAGTTTTTTTTTTCTTTCAGTTCATCTTTATTTCCTCCATATACTTACAGTAAACATCAATACAACAAAGATTTACTTGAAAGCTTGAATATTAACAATAGGAACATATTAAGCACAACTGAATCATCAACCATAAAATGAAACTAAAACAAAACTACACACTTTTAGAACAGCTATGAAACTTATAACTAATATAAGGTTTTTAAAGTATACAATGAACAAACAGTTGTATGCTGCCTTGACACTAAAAACAAAATTAATTTTTATGAACCATCATAAATAAAGATAAATTTATTATTTGTTATCAAACTATACTTGAATCATGTAGATAATCATTATAGTAGTTAATTAATTTTAATGAGATACTATGTATGAAAACTCGTATAATCTTCTATGTTCTATTTTCAGCCTCAAATGGAAATCCTCGTTTACCAGATTCTTTGCATTATATAGACCATTCTGGACGTCCAAATGCATATCAGAGGGTAAAAATTGGATTTTCGCGTACTTATATACAAAATATATAACCATCTAAAAAATATAATTATGGTATTGTCTATATTTTAGGCAATACTAGATGCGGGTGAGGTACTGCAGTGTTATGATTCCGAGAGGAAGTTTCATGCATGGGGCTTTGGAGCACGGCCAATTGATGGTCCCGTCTCCCATTGTTTTAACCTAAACGGGAGCAGTGGCCACTCGAAGGTAAAACTTATTCTGTTTATTGTTTTATTCAAATTCTCGATATTTAAATTGATTTCTTTCGTTACTTGTTATCGTTCTAGGTTGAAGGGATCCATGGAATTATGACGGCATACACAAGTGCCCTTTTTAATGTCACACTTGCCGGGCCCACCCTATTTGGACCAGTGATTACTGCTGCAGCAAGGATTGCCAGCCAGTCTTTAGCAGCTGATGAAAAGAAATACTTTGTTTTATTAATCATCACGGTATACATCACCATTTACTAAAATATATATATATATCTGCTATTTCATTGTTTTGTTATAAGCTAATCAACCGAGAATGTGACAGGATGGAGTGATAACAGATCTGCAAGAAACAAAGGACGCGCTCGTGAATGCATCTGATCTTCCACTATCTATCCTTATTGTTGGGGTTGGTGGGGCCGACTTTAAGGAGATGGAGGTACTAAAATTAATTTTGCACCTTTTTTGTTTCCGTTCAAGTATTGCATATTACTTAGGGTTGTTTTTTCAATATTAATGTTTGGCAGATTTTAGATGCTGACAAAGGAGAGAGGCTTGAAAGTTCAACGGGACGTGTTGCAACACGTGACATAGTCCAATTTGTTCCGTTTCGAGATGTACAAGGTAATCGATTTTGTTCCATACACACAGAAATACCTACATACATAAATATATGGGGCATTTACATATTTCCCCTCCTTAAAGTCATTTATTACATATATCCCTTCCTAAAACACATATATAACATATTTCCCCATTTCATTAAAAGCATCTTCTTGAATGACACCCTCACTAACAAATAATAATTGTTAACCTTTTTTTTATGCTTTAGTTTTCTAAATAATTTAGTATTATTTATTTATTATTAAAATTTAATTAATCAATGTAACAAAATAACATCAAATGTGAAAATCTTTCATTCACAAGCTTCATAACTCACTGTTTCTTTGAGCAACTCTTAACCCACCACTTTCACCACATCTCATGAACAAGAGGCTGTATGTATGTTTCATTCCAAACCACACCACCGCGAGCCACAGCCACCAAAGACTATTGCTACCCTTGAGTCTTCGCCGGAAAACTACCGTACGATCCTACGATTTGTTCATATCCAACGATGGTGGAATTCCTCGACGGTGGTTGACTCAGATTCGCCTCTTCGCCATCAGTCTGTTGCATCCCTTCTCTACACACCTTGGTTCACCGCAGTCATGGGCGTTTCAGATCTGAACATTGGTTGTTTCTTGTTTGACAGTTGTTAGTGGTGGCGGCGGACAATGGTGTGGAGGTGGCAGTGGTTCCGGCCAAACCCATCTGAAGAAACCTCAATTCCGGTTTGAGAAGTGGGGTTTCCAGTGGTGTGATTCTATTCTTTGGTTTTTAACTTCATTTAGTTAACTATTATTGTAAATTGTATAGGGGTAAATGGGTAATTTGATATAAAAAAGGGAAATATGTAATTGATTTTTTTGGTTGGGGAGATATGTAATTAGATAGTGTTAGTAAGGGGAAATATGTAAAAACTCCTAAATATATATATATATATGCATAACATCATATGTACATATATCTGTAACCAGTGATGAAGAACTCGCTAGTAGGCGCTAGTTGGGCGATGGGGTAGGGACTAGCGATTAGTCAGGTGTAATAAGGATTAATCGGATTGAATTTACATGTAATTTTTTAAATATACATATATATAACCCAAATTTTATATATAAAATTTTCATTTTTGACCAATTTTGGGCAAATAGCGATTAATCGGGGATTAATCGGCACCTAGGCGCGATTTTTACAACCTTGTCTATAACTGTTACAAATGTTAACATCAATCCCATCAATATTACACTCAACTTTGGTAAGATTGGTAACTATATAAAAGAGTTATGACTTTTGGAAATTTTCAAAAACGAGAGTTGACTTTTTTTTTTCTGATTTATTTGTTTTTCTTGCATGCAGGTACAGAAATGTCTGTCGTTCAATCGCTTTTGGAAGAACTACCTTCACAATTCTTAACCTTCATGAAAAACCGAGATATTCACCCAAGTACATGATCATGTACAAAATTGTAAATACATGTTACTAGTGCTTTCCATCATATTTCGTGTGCAATTTTTGATATCATTCTCTTCACCCTACTCATCATTTGGATAGATCTGATGACTCTATATCAACGTGTGGGACCCATCAAGCACGAGGCATTAGATCTATCCAGATTAGGAGTAAAAGGAGAGAATGGCTTTGAATATGTTTCACTTTTGATAGAAACAGAAATCCTTGTGTGTTTTTAGAGTTGATTTGCACATCACATATGTGATAGTTTTGGAGTTGCGAAAGAGTTTGTCTTGCCTTGCTGGAGGGTATCAAAATCAATAGCTTCATCTCTTGAACAAATTGTAATCTTTTTTTATTTTTGTTTTTGATGTTATATGTGAAATTTTTTTATTTTTAGTTTTGACATTATATTTAATAGATTGGTAAGTTTCCCGTAAAAAAGAAACTTCTGTTCACAAACGCGCCAAATAGACAAAAAAGAGATGACTTGGTTAAAATTTGCCGGTTCTAATTATTTTTTTATGCCTACACACATGTATTGAAAAAATACGCTCAATTCTCTATTTAAAATTGGTTGTATATAGAACAAACCATTACTTGTATTGCATTAGAACACTTTACATGTAATTTTTATTGCAGATAAATGATAAGTATCAATGTAATTTTAGTAAAAAGAGTAAGAAACTTGTTTAGAGTATAATAATTTTTATTGCAGATAAATGATCTACTTACGTAAAAAAAAATTATCTTTGCATGCAACTTAATACAAAAGTATTTAACTATCGATTTACTTATACTATTTTCGTTAAATAAATAATACAGTTAGGAATATATTTTTAGTTTGGTTATTGTATTTTAGAAAACGTCCATAAATCAATATTTTAAATAATTGGTTTTTCGCTTAATTTGAACAAAAACATATAACTTGCGCATTCATAGGCCTTATTTAGACCAAGGCTAATTTAAAATCACGAAAGAGGAGACAGGTGAAGCTTAGCCAGCTCGAAACCCTTGAGATCTCTTGCTTATTAAGTTACAAACCGTAGTTTAGTCTATATGTATATATATTACTTGTAATTGTCGATGGATCACTCTAGAAAATATAAACCCTAGTTACCGCTGTGCATGTAAGCCAGCCTAGACCAAACCACGTTAAATCCCCGTGTTCATTTATTTGCTTTCATGTTTGTGTTCAATCCATGTGAGCATTAATCCCTAACGCTTCTTGACGAGGTAAAATGGTGTAATATCTTAGTAACAATTTGTGAAAGTTAGCTTGTCTGATTAACAATTTTTAAAATTAGATGACAAAACAAGACATAAAGTCAAAATGTCTCGTTAAAACCTCAAAAAGTTATAAATATTAAAGTAAGCAAAGGGTGATGATTTGCTTGATAATTTGGCCACATTGGAAAATTAGATTTCAGATGGTGTCCTTTATGTGATAATAAGACTCCCATGTTAAGGAACTTGATAACTCTTGGTTTGCATTCACTTTGTGGGCGTTAGAACGGTTCTTGTGTCGTCTTGATTGAAAGTTTGGACCCAAGGGGAAAGGCTCCTACACACATAAACAAATCGACTTTGATTATATATGATTAATAAAAATAAATGATACACTTGACAATCATTGATTATAAAATTGATTAATTATGGCATTTTAAAACCCGTTTACTTGATGATTGGTCAATTTGGGTTAAATTTGTATTTGTAACCGGTCAAGTGGATTAAAAGATGAGGTGTGCACAGTTAAGTTTGGATCAATTTTGGGCTAAAACCGAACCAAAAACCAAAACCTCGGTTTTTGAATACCATTCGGTTTCAGTTTTTGGTTTTCGGTTTTCCATTTTATTTGAGCTTGAAAATCTTGGGTCGGAAATAAAAAATAACCCAAATAATGAATTTAGGCCTAAATCATTTTTGTTACTAAATATCTAATTAAATTATTAAAAATCTATAAATTTGGTTCAGATTTCGGTTTTTATTACATGCAAAACCAAAACCGAACCGTATATTCGGTTTTTACAAAAACATAAAACCAAATTGTCGTTTTTGCTTTTGTTCGGTCTTTTTGGTTTGCCTTTTTTTGGTTTTTCCGGTACGGATCGGTTTTTTCAGTTTTATGCACACCCTAATAATAAGCTTTGACCTTTGCGGCATTCAACTTGGTCCAACCCGTTTTGACCTTTTACAAAAACTATGTTTGCTACGTCTGCTTGATATGCATCAAAAGTCAAACTTTTATAGATCCCAATGCCCTGATTGTGGACTTTTGATAGGCAAGTCTGGTAACGGCCAACAGGTCGGGCCAAGTTGAAATAGCAACACGTTTTGTTCTTTCGAAACTTTTTGAATAATCAATATAATTAGTATGAACAAAAGCTATACTAATTTGTTGGAATAGATCAATTTAGGAGTTTAAACTTTAAACATAACCAAATAACACTTTGGCAACTTTCAACCGGCTTCATGTTTTTAAATTTGGCCCGTTAAAGATTGTGTAGAATGTGATATGTTACCTGACTTCCAGCATTCGGGCCATCTGTAGTAAAGAGAATAGGATGACAGCACTTATCTTGATTCAACAAGCTTGATTCCTGAAAGTGTGCAATTAGAGCAGCTTTTCCTTGGATTCTAGCATATGCAAGACATGCCACTTTTCCGCTATGAAACTTTTCCCATTTTTTGCCATGAAATGACTGCAAACGTATACGCCATTTTTGGTATATCTTTTCGTTAAATTAAATCATAACCAAGAATTTAGTGGATTGAAACTTACCTTGTGAAATGGCACTATCTGAAGTGGATCAGTCATGTTTATAAACGCATACCCCATATTGCACTTGTTCTGTTAAACAGCAACACAAGAATGTGGTTAGTGTTGTAAACGAACTGACCGTTCGACGAACTGTTCGCCGGGAAGTTCGTTTATGTTCCCGTTAGTTTTAATAAATGAACGAACATGAACAAAAACATAGACCGTGTTCTTTCAATTGTGTTCGTGAACGTTCGATAAGGTGTTCGTTTACGTGTGTTTATGTTTGTTCAATAAAGGTTTTATATATATATAGCAAAATTGTTAACTATAAAACATATATGTGTATGTGTGTGTGTGTGTGAGTATTATGTAATTAATTCATATGTAAATTAACATATGAATATGAGTGTTAAAATTAACACCAACACAAACTTGGTAGCCGGGCTGAACCATCGACGCTAGCCATTCACGGTTAACCAAATCAAATAAAACATTGTGTTCATTTGCGTTCATGAAGCATTCACGAACAAATTCAGTTTCTTAATGAACAAACACGAACAAGAAATTTCGTTCTTCATGAACCGTTTGCTTGTCCGATAAACGCTTAACGAACGAACATGAACAAGGCCTAGTTCGGTTCGTTTACAGCCCTAAATATGATTACAGATGTTAAACTTTATAGCACAAGAATAAAATGTCAAATAATAGTATAATGCCCTTACCTTGAAGTCAAGAGGCAGATATAAGAAATCATAAGTCCCTTGATTCTGTTCATTGATTACCGACAAGAGCATTGCTGAACTGTACCTGCAGTAACAACACCAGATTCAATAGCTGCAAAACTGGAGTATTATGAAATAGAAACATAGAGATGTTAACATACTTATTTGGAATATTTTTAATCATCAGTGTGGTTCGGGTGTCTTCCCCACTCAAGACACGGTCAATATCAAGTTCAAACTGTTTTTCGTCTGTCTGACAGGAAAGAGCTTCATGTCTTCCATGTGGCGTTCTTCTCACCCGCCCCTTTGATCGACTAAAACCACACTTTTTGGGATTGGAAGTGGTATGAGTACAAACGCCATCAGTATTAAATGTAGGCGAGTATGACCAGATTAGAGGACTTAAATGCTGATTCTGGAAGGAGCTAGAACAGTTCAACACAGGATGATGTGATCTCAGTGCTGGCCTGGCAATACTTGAAGAGCCTGTCATGATCATGATATATAATTTGAGTAGGTAGCTAAAATAGAAATGACAACTTTCTGGACAGAAATAGAGAATACTGACCTCCAAACATGTGTTCCACTTGTGGGCCATATGAACCGAACATATCAAGATGGTTGTCGTTTGTTTCTGGTGTAAAACTAACATTTTCCAAGTTTAAAGAGTCAAAGGTGACAAGACCGTTGCAGTTGATGGGTACTGACTGTGGATGGAAAGCTTGATCGGTAGAATAATGTGTCATGTGGCCAAATTGAGGATTATTATAAGTAGTGGGAATCCCAACACTGGATTGAAAGCTGTTTGGAAAACAACAATTTGCCTGGATTGGTGATTGTACACCATAGATAAGTTCATCCTTCATGCACATACCATGTAGTAACGAGTTGCTATTAGGGGTTTGGCATGACCTAAGGTGATCTTGCATTAGCCCGTGAGTAAATTGTTGCATCAACCTGCATAGAAAGATAGTTGTTTGTAATTTAAGAGATAGGATTTTATCAGATTTAGAAGAAACTAAATATATCGTAGATTTATCTTTATCACAGCTTGGGAACTTATGGCAAATGCTAGAGATGATTAAATACAAATAATCAAATAAAACCTTTTAGTGTGTTCTGGATAGTTTACTTCAAGTTTGATCCCGTGCAACATATTGCTACTACTTAATCCATTAATAGCCGCCCCTGCAGCTCGAATATCATAGAATTTAATACATCTTTGATGTGTAGTTCCACATATCTGTCAGTAACAAATAAACACATAAGGAGGATGATTCATCATGTCATTTAAATGATATAAAGTTCAGCCGGTAACTTACTTCTTCAATTTCTCCAAAATTGCTGAATATTTGGTGAAGTTCTTCATTTGATATAGAGGGATCACAATTTAATACCTCAAGGCTGGCCTCATCAAGGTACTGTCTTGTGGTATCCTATTTATGAGTCAAAGTTGTTAAAGTCAAGACTAATCCAGCAACATATTCGCACATAAATATTCAAAAAAAAAAAGTGCTTCTCATTTTGGTCATGTACCTTTGGATTCAAATAGCCTATGTTAAGCTTCTCATTTTCCAATTGCATATTTTGAAGATTGCTAAACGCAATAGCAGCAGCCCTTTTGTCATAATATGAAATTATCACAAAACCGTGACTTCTACAAGTTGTGTAGAAAGTTTGTATATATCCATATTGCTGATAAAAGGAAAGGAGCCATTATAAGTAAGACTATAAGGATTAACCATTAAGTAAACGAAGGAGTAACAGCGATAAGCAGTTATGCACCTCAAAAAGAGCCCTAAGTTTTGAATCTTCAACTCTATTATCCACATTTTTCAAAAGAAGTGTTCTGGAAGGATGTTCACTGGAAACTAAATAGTCTGAACTGCTTTGATCACTATTAAGTCCTTCAGCGGTCAAAAACTTCTGTTGACTAATATATAATTTAGAATTTCCTTCTAATTCCATGCCTCCATTACTGCTGAACAGATCATAATCTTCATCATCACTATTTGCAGTAGCAGTGCATCCCAATTCATCAATTACACCAGAGAACAGATCTTCCTCATCAGGAAGAAGACTTTCAATAGTCTGTGATTGTTTGGGACAAGTTAATGACCCTTTTTCTTCAAGGCATGTGACTGCAGTAATTACAGAAATATTAATATCAAATATTTGTCACAAGCAGCATGGAATTAATAACACATGGGTATCAATCATTGAATTGCCAGCAGATAAAGAAAGACTTGGTAATAGAATGATCTTTCCAAACCAGTTGGAAGTGATGAATGCTTGCAGTCAGAAGGAACAACTAAATATATAACTATATAAATGGTTAAAATGCCAAAGATATGTAGGTCAAAGTTCTCAGACCTAAAATGCAACAAGATACAAGACAGATCTTGGTAGCCTAGTCTAGTCATCCTCTTGAATTCAACAAGAAATTAGAAGTAACAGTATATATTCTATTTTTCTATAAATATAAACATAAACGATTATGCATGAAATGAATAATGTTCACCTTGCTTATCAGCTTTGAGAGTTGATTTTGCAGCACGTTCCTTGCAACGAAAAAACATAGGTTTTTTCAGAAATTCAATAACAAATTAAGATCCCTTGAGAAGATAATAATAATAATAATAATAATAATAATAATAAAGAAACCATAAATCCACATAGATAAAATGACAGAATAAAACAAACACATATACTACAAATACAAAAGGTTAAAAAAGGGTACCTGTTGATCCTTCACAGCAACTGGCATGATGACAGTGTGAAGCATAACAAACAGGATGAAGAAGGTCTACAAGCCCCAACTTAGTATCATTTGATCCCTATTTAAACATTATGTGAGGCTGATCACTTGACCAATGATGAACCCTAGTTCACTACAGTAGACCTGAAATTAAAAACCATTTGCATTATACTTTTATATAAACAGTAAACACACACATGAGCATGAAGGTTTGACAGCTCAAACCATAAAGCAAAGTTACATAAAACCTTCAAATCATTACTTTCCTTTTCATATATAGTAATAACACTTTTTACAGCTTTCTTAACTTTTCTGCCTATCCAACAGTTCTTCCCTAGTAATAAACATTCATCTGAACCGATTAATTTATAGTAATTAGACTAAAATTCCAAAATTAGATACAAAATTAATTTCACAAACTCATCAGGAACAACTAAAATCACCGAAATGCAAGATCAAGCACCACAAATTCACGAAATTCTATGGAAATAAATCATGCAAGTTAGTGCCTAACAACCAATGAAACAGCACCATTGAATTCCGACATAATTTGCAGTTTTGCACAAACAGGATGAAGAAGGTCTACAAGCCCTAACTTAGCATAATTTGATCCCTATTAAAACATTATACGAGGCTGACCACTTGACCAATGACTATTAGACTGACAAATCCTAGTTTAGTACAGTATACCTGAAATTAAAATAATTTGTTTAATATAAACAGTAAACACACACATAAGTATGAAGATCTGACAGCTCACAGCATAAAACCAATTTCTCATAAGTCATAACCTGAACCTTCAAATTATTAATTTTTTTTCAAAACAGCATAATAGGCCTATCCAACAGTTCTTCCAAATACACATTCATCTGAATTCTAACCTATTAATCTCTACAAAAATTAAACTTAAACTCCAAAACTAGATCACAAAGTTAACTTCACAAACTCATCGAAAACAACTAAATTCCCTGAAACGCAAAATCAAACACCACAAATTCACAAAATTCTATCAAAATCAATCATACACGCTAGCGCCTAGCAATCAAATAAACCACACTCATGTAGTCACATAATCAACTATCATAATTCATAAGCCCTAGTTTAGTACAGTAGAACTGAAATTAAAACAACCTGCCTAATATAAACAGTAAACACACTATTCAGCATAAAATTCTGGCAACTCACAGCATATAACCAATTTCTCATAACCAGAACAACTAATTGCAAAGTTACAAACACAAAACCTTCAAATCACTTATCCAACAGTTCCTCCTACTAACATACACCTGAATTCTAAACCTAACAATTTCCACAAAAGTTAAACATAAATTCAAAAATTAGGTCATAAAATTAACTTCAAAATCCACCTAAACGCAACACCAAACACTAATTATTCACGATCAACGAAATCGACTCACGTAAGTAACATAATCAACTATCATAAGCCCTAGTTCAGTACAGTACACCTCAATTAGAAACAATCTGCCTAATATAAACAGTAAACACACAATTCAGCATAAAAGTTTGACAGCTCACAGCATATAACCAGTTTCTCATATCCACAAATTATTGCAAAGTTGCAAACACAAAACCTTCAAATCACCTATCCAACAGTTCCTCCTTATAAGCATACACCTAAATTCTAAACCTAACAACTTCCACAACAATTAAACATAAACTCCAAAACTAGGTCACAAGATCAACTTCAAAAACTCACCGGAAACACCTGAATTCACCTAAATGCAAGATCAAACACTAATTACTTCATCTGAATTCTATAAAAGCGTTTATGGAGAATAGATTGATTGCCTTTCATTGATAACAATAATCCCTTTATATAGGGAGAGAATACAATGATACCTATCTCTAATGAGGAAACATAATCACCCTATAATTACATAAGATAAATACCAATAATACAAATAATATATCTTCTAAATATATTCTAATAATATCGGCTAAGACTCCCCCGCAGTTTGAACGGGCGTAGGACAGACGTTCAAGCTGGAACGAAAAAACTGAAACAATTGGCGTGACAAGCCCTTGGTGAAAATATCCGCATATTGCAATGGAGAGGGGACATGAAGAACGCGAATATCCCCAACATGAACTTTTTCCCGAACAAAGTGAATGTCAATTTCTATGTGCTTCGTTCGTTGATGTTGAACCGGGTTATTGGACATGTAAACAGCTGAAACGTTGTCGCAGTAGACCACCGTAGCCCGACGGAGCGGGAGATGTAATTCCAGCAACAAGTTGCGTAACCAAGTCGCCTCCGCAACCGCATTAGCAACACCCCTATATTCCGCCTCTGCACTAGAACGTGATATTGTAGGTTGGCGCTTGGAGGACCAAGAGATTAAATTATCCCCAAGGAAAACACAGTACCCACTAGTAGAACGACGGGAGTCTGGACAACCTCCCCAATCAGCATCTGAGTAAGCAACCAAAGAAGTGATGGTAGATTTACGTAATCGAATACCATAGTCAACAGTGCCTTGTAGATACCGCAAGATGCGTTTTAAGAACGCAAAATGGGGATCACGAGGTTCGTGCATAAACAAGCAAAGTTGCTGAACCGCATAAGAAATGTCGGGACGAGTAAACGTCAAATATTGTAAAGCGCCTGCAAGACTTCGATATAAAGTAGGATTAGCAAATAGTAACCCATCCGAAGCACTAAGCTTGGAAGACAAGTCAACAGGGGTGGTACATGGTTTACAAGAAGACATAGATGCACGAGAGAGAATGTCCTTCACATATTGCGATTGATCCAAGAAGAACCCGTCAGATTGTTGTGTGACCCTGATCCCCAAAAAATGAGATAGCGGACCCAAATCGGTCATCGAGAATTCCCGTGATAGCATACGAATGATATCCTGTAGTAGGTCATTGGTCGAGGCAGTTAACACAATATCATCAACATACAAAAGAAGATAGGCGGTTTGAGATCCCCTTGAAAAAATGAACAAAGAATTGTCGCACGTGCTGCTGAGAAAACCTTGCGATACTAAAAATGTGGCAAATCTGGTATACCAAGCCCGAGGCGCCTGTTTAAGTCCATAAAGAGACTTTTTCAACCTGCATACAAAATTAGGATAACGCCGATCCACAAATCCTGGTGGTTGATGCATAAAGACAGTCTCATTTAAGTTGCCATGCAAAAAGGCGTTCTTGACATCTAACTGATGTACTGGCCAAGAACGAGAGATAGCAATAGAGAGAACGGTGCGTATAGTTGCCGGTTTGACCACCGGACTGAAGGTATCGTCACAGTCAAGTCCCGCAGTTTGTGACTTACCATTAGCCACTAGCCGAGCTTTGTAACGCTCAAGGGACCCGTCAGATTTAAACTTATGGCGAAAAAGCCACAGGCACCGGATAACTGGCCGATCGGCCGGTCTAGGGACGAGTTCCCATGTCTCATTAACCTGTAAAGCACTAAACTCAGCCTGCATGGCAGACATCCAATTAGGGTCGGCAAAGGCTTTGGCATAAGAGGTGGGGACCGGGGAGATCGTGGTGGTAACAAAGGTACAGTGGGCTTTGGAGCGGGTGGTCATGGGGTGTGTGTTTGTAGGTTGGAGGGGTACGGTTGTGGTGGCAGGGGACGGCGTGGGGGTGGGGTTTGGATGGGACGGAGCGGTATTGGGCTGTTGTGAAGGTTTAGGACGACGAGCATATGTATATAGGACTGGGGGCTGCGGTGAGGGCTGCTGGGTGGGGCTGCTGTGGGGCTGCTGTGAGGGCTGAGTTTGTGGGTAGGCTGTGGGAGATGCTGGTGGACTGAAAATGAACCCGGGGGGTATGGCATCATCAAGGAATGAGTAGCGGGATGTTGGTGTAGAGATGGTGTAAGGGAATGTGTGCTCGTCAAAGGTGACATGACGGGAAATGTGGACCTTACCCGTGGTAGGGTCAAAACACCGATACCCACGGAAGTCAGATGGGTATCCGAGAAAAATGCACCGGACTGCCCGTGGGTGGAGTTTATGTGGTTGGTTTGCCGATGTGTTAGGGTAGCAAGCACAGCCGAACACTCGTAAGTGGTCGTAGGTAGGGTGGCGAAGGTATAAGGTGAATGTGGGAGTGTAAAAGTTTAGTCGTTTAGTTGGAAGTATATTGTGTAAATAAGCGGCGGTGTGAAGTGCTTCTACCCAAAATAAAGGTGGAAGATGGGCGTGAATGAGTAAGGAGCGTATGATGTCATTAAGTCGACGAATCATGCTTTCCGCGCGGCCGTTTTGGGAAGAGGTTTGAGGGCAGGAGAAACGGAAGAGAAGACCGTGTTGGTGAGCAAAGTCTTTGAAGGCATGGTTATCGAATTCCCCCCCGAGATCACACTGAAAGGTTTTGATGTAGCGGTTAAACTGGGTGGCTATGAGGCGGTGAAATTTGGTAAATGTGGTAAAAGTTTCGGATTTATATTTTAAAGGGTACACCCACACGAAGTTGGAAAAATTGTCTATTAGGACCATGTAATATTTAAAGCCGGTTTTACTAATAATAGGAGATGTCCACAAATCACAATGTATGATATCAAAGGGAGCAAACGTAAAAGAAGTAGATTCATAAAAAGGTAAACGTTTACTATTGGCTAAATGACAAGAATTGCAAAAAGTAGAAAGCTTGTTCGAATTACATGGAAAATTAAAATTGCGAGACAAAATATCAAAAACTTGGTTGCCGGGGTGGCCAAGACGGTCATGCCAAGGCAAAGTAGCAGCGGTGATGAAGCAAGCTTGTGGTGGTAATGTTGGAGGAGTGACTGGATAGAGGTCGCCCGTACTATTGTGGCGGGAAAGGAGCCGCCCCGTTTTGAGATCCTTCAAGGAAAAACCAAAAGGATCAAATTCAATAGAAACATTGTTATCACGGGTGAATCGGCGGACAGACAATAAATTTTTAATGATATGTGGGCTATAAAGTAGGTCAGGTAGGATATAATTTCGGTTATGTATTGGTAGGTAACCAGTGCCGGAACCCGCAATTGGTAAGTACTGTCCGTTGCCGACTAATAGTTTAGTGTTAACAGGAAATAAGTCAGGGCGATGAATCATACCTTGGTTGTCAGTGACATGACGTTCAGCACCTGTATCCATGAAGGGAGTCGGGTCCGCGTATCCAAGATTAATGTTGTTCACGGCAGCACTTAAGTCAGATGGGCATAATGCATTGAAACCAGGAGGAGCTGCCATTTGTGGGCTGTAGGGTGTAGGACACGGGTACCCGGTGAAGTTGGCGGAGGGTGCCGGCTGAGGTGTATTGGGCCGCCAATTGGGCTGAGTCGGGTATGGGCAAGGTGGAGTATTCCACCAAGCCCACTGTGGGTAATATTGCTGGCCCGAAAAATTGTTAAAGGAATGAGTAGAACTGTTACCTCGGTAGCCTCTCCCGCGGGATCCTCTGCCACGATAAGGTTGATTGTTGCGTCCTCGACCACGACCACGGTACGGAGTTCCGGATTGTGGGGGCGGGATGTTGTCCCGAGGCTGTGGAGATGGATGTTGGGTATCAGCCGAGTGTTGAGGCTGAGGTGCTGCGGGGGTTAGAAGTACCGTGGACTGGTGTTGTCGTGCTGCCTGTCGAATGACTTCATCATTCAGCATAGCTACAGCCGTGTCCCAATCAACTGCTTGAGAGTTGATCAAGGAAGCGGTTGTTTCGAATTCCTTAGAGAGGCCACGAACAAGCTGTAGTACGAGACGATCTTCGGTTATTATCTGGTCGACATCAGCGAGTTGATTGGCAAGATTTTTGAGTTGCTTGCAATAATCATCAACGGAACTGCAAGCGGGAAGAGTGAGGTTAACAAACTGAGTTTCGAGGGCAGCAGCTTTGGCACGCTTGTTACTACGAAAAATCTTTTCGAGTTTCAGCCATGTTTGACGAGCCGAAGCTTCGGTGTCCAATATGCGGTGTAGATACTCATCTGAGACGCAGCTGTAAATCCATTGCGAGACCAGCGCGTCCAACTCTTTCCAGGCCGGGTAAGCAGGATCGGTGACAGCCGGAGGAGGGGTATCATCGAGATGATCGACCACCCTATAAGCAGTCGCATTAAACTTGAATAATTTGATCCAGGCTGAGTAGGTCACCTTATCGCCATCAAGGGTTCGAATTTTGGACTGAATATTGTTTACAGAATATGCAGGATGTAAAGAAGGGTTTGAGTTGGGAAGAATGAGGGGCGTATCTGGTTTAGACATGGCTGCCGAATGCTTTTGTTACAAAACTAGGGTTTTGTTGGAAGAAGAAAAGAGATAGGTATTCAGAACCGAGGCTCTGATACCATAAAAGCGTTTATGGAGAATAGATTGATTGCCTTTCATTGATAACAATAATCCCTTTATATAGGGAGAGAATACAATGATACCTATCTCTAATGAGGAAACATAATCACCCTATAATTACATAAGATAAATACCAATAATACAAATAATATATCTTCTAAATATATTCTAATAATATCGGCTAAGATTCTAAACCTAACAATTTCCACAAAAATTAAACATAAACTCCAAAACTAGGTCACAAAATTAACTTCACAAACTCATCATAGCACAATCAATCAATCAATCAATCATACCCAGTAAAATCCCACCGACAGCAGAGCTATAGGTAGGGTCTGGGGAGGGTGGGATGTAAGCACACCGTACCTCTATCCAAAGGAATAAAGAGGTGGCTTCCAGAGAGACCCTCGGCTCTAAGAACATGTGTATGAAGCAAAAAAAGGAAATCAAAGTTTAACAGTTATATAAAAAACTACTACTAATTATAATAATATTAATAATAAGGTCACAGTTTAACCGCAATAAAAAAGCTAATAATAATAATAATAAAATATGTAAGGGAAATACCATTATGGTATGTGACCTAAATAAGTTAAGTCTAAGCCCTAAGGTATTCAATTCTCTCTAAAAATCCTTAACTTTAATTCTACTTCTCCACGAATTCCTATCCTCAACCATGTCCTCGGAGAGGTTTAGGTCTATCAAATCATGCCTAATCCTCTCATCCCAAGTCAATTTCGGTCGTCCTCTACCCCTCCTCCCCTCTATAGTAATGTTTTCTACGGATCTAACAGGATTCGTCGTCTGTCTTCTCTTTACATGTCCAAACCATCTCAATCTCCACTCTCTTATCTTGTCTGCTATGTTCGCCACCCCTAATCTCTCGCGAAGCACAACGTTTCTTATTCTGTCTAGCCTTGTGTGCCCACACATCCAACGTAGCATTCTCATTTCTGCTACCTCCATCTTTCGCACTTGTGCCTTCTTGATGGCCCAACAATCTGTTCCATATAGCATTGCAGGTCTAACTGCCCCCCTATAGAATTTTCCCTTCAGATTAGTCGGGAAACTCTTGTCGCACAATATACCTGTGGCTGCTTTCCATCTACACCATCCTACCTGAACTCGGTGGGTCACATCACTGTCTAATTCCCCATCGCTCTGTACAAATGATCCTAAATACTTGAACTTCGTTACCTGCGGGACCACCTGCCCTTCAATTGTGATGTGTGCGTCTTCACTGTCGTTTATCTCACCAAAATCACAGTGTAGGTACTCCGTCTTAGATCGGCTAATCTTTAAACCTTTTGTCTCTAAGGTTGTTCGCCACTCCTCAAGCCTCATGTTTAGATCTTGTTTTATCTCAGCAAGTAACACAATATCGTCTGCGAACATCATGCACCACAGGAGAGTCCCCTGAATCGACTTTGACAACTCATCCAAGACTACTGCAAAAAGAAACGGGCTCAACGCTGACCCCTGGTGAAGACCTACCTCTACAGGAAATAAATCAGCATCCCCCACTAGCGCACGGACACTTGTTTCACTCCTGGTATACATATCCATAATTATCTCTATGTATTTCCTGGGCACTCTTCTACCCTCCAAGCACTCCCAGAGCACCTGTCGTGGCACAATGTCGTAGGCCTTTTCTAGGTCAATAAACACCATATGTAGATCACGCTTCTTCTCCCTATACTTTTCCATTAATCTTCTTATAAGGTTTATTGCCTCTGTGGTGGAACGCCCCGGCATGAAGCCAAATTGGTTGACCGTAACCTGAGTTTCTCGTCTAAGTCTAACCTAAATCACTCTTTCCCATAGCTTCATAGTATGACTTAGTAGTTTGATTCCTCGGTAGTTACCACAACATTGGGCGTCTCCTTTGTTCTTATAGATAGGAACTACAACGCTGCTCCTCCACTGGTCTGGCATCTTACCTGATTTGAGAATACTATTGAACAGAGTAGTTAACCACATGACTCCTTCCTCCCCCAGACACTTCCACACCTCGATGGGTATGTTGTCTGGGCCAACCGCCTTAGACCTTCCCATCCTCCTAAGTGCGTCCTTCACCTCTTCTCGTGTGATCCGTCGGCAGTAGCAGTTATTCGATTGTTGTCGTTGAAAGTTTGTGTTGTCATGTTCTTCTTGGTAAGCTCTCCCATTGTTAAAAAGATTGTGGAAGTAGGTTTGCCATCTTAGCTTGATGTCCTGCTCCTTGACCAGTACATGCCCATCTGTATCCTTTATGAACTTCACCGGTCCTAGATCTTGCCTTCTACGCTCCCTGGCTTTGGCAATCTTAAACATAGCATGTTCCCCCTCTTTTGTTTCTAGACTTTCATACATCCGTTTAAAGGCCGCCTTCTTTGCTTCCGCCACTGCCTTCTTTGCCTCTATCTTGGCCGTTTTGTAGTTGTCCCTCAATTCCACTCGCTCCTCCTCATTCGTGCACCTCATTAGCTCCCTAAAACATCCTTGTTTGTCCCTTATCTTGTCTTGCACTGCGTCATTCCACCACCAAGACTCCTTATGCCCACTTGACTTTCCTGTTGTGACCCCGAGAGTCTCCTTTGCTACTTGGATGATCTTTGTCTCCATAGCTTCCCATATATGAGTTGAGTCCCCATTTAGTCGAGCCCGCGTATGCAGTATGAGTTTATCCTTAAACAGTAGGAGATTTTCGTCCTTCAAATTTCCCCATCGAATTCTCGGTGTACCTTTCTTCTCTCGAACAGTCAGCTTATTTCTGAAGGCTATATCAGTCACTAGTAGTCGATGTTGAGTCACAACTGCCTCCCCAGGTATGACTTTGCAGTCCTTCCACCAACGTCGGTCTCCTCGCCTCATCAAAAGGTAGTCAATTTGCGTGTCGCGTCCGCCACTGCTAAAAGTGATTAAATGAGAATCTCGTTTCCTAAAAAAAGAATTTATAATACCTAGGTCATGTGCCACCGCAAACTCTAGAAGATCTGTTCCGGTCTCATTCCTATCACCAAAACCGAAACCCCCATGTACGGCTTGAAAACCATCGTTAGCCTTACCAATGTGTCCATTAAAATCACCTCCTATGCAAATCCTCTCCCCCCTAGGTATGCCCCCTACCACTGCGTCTAGGCCATCCCAAAATTCTCTCTTTTCCTGATCCCCTAGGCCTACATGAGGCGCGTAGGCGGAGACTACTGCCACTACTTCCTCTCCTAGTACTAATTTCAACACCATAATCCTGTCATTATGTCTTATCACCTCCACCACACTAGTGTGTATTTCCTTAGCCACTAGAAACCCCACTCCATTCCTAGCTCCATCAGACCCCGAGTACCACAACTTATACCCATTACACTCAGCCCCTCTATGTCCTTTCCACTTAGTCTCCTGGAGGCATGCTATCTGAACCCTACGTCTTTTAAGCACATCTACCAATTCTAACAACTTACCATTTAATGTTCCTACATTCCAAGAAGCCAAACGCAATATACGCTCCCTATCTTTACACTTTCCTACACCCCTCGATTCAGGACATGGTCTCAGGTAATAGTCATGGTTCCTACGCTCTATGGTTGCAACTAATCACACAAACACAAGCAATAGAACACCAAATCAATAATAATAATAATAATAATAATAGTAGTAACAAAAACTAATAATAATAATAATAGACACACGGCACACAGTAACAGATAAATTGGACTGACTACTCTAGCAGCATCAAGGCCTATTGTCAACAAAAATAAAAGATATGAAACGATCTCACCGGGATTTTAGCAAGTCACCAATATTGAAACCGGGACGAGACACCGTGAGCTAACGAGAATAAGCTAGAAACGTGACACAATCTACAACCCTTGAGTTTCGGCGGCGGCGGCGTTGATCGGCGGCGACGGCGGAGCTCCGGCGACGTGTTACGGTGGCGGCAGAGGGTGAATCAGCTAAGATCCTTCAATGATAACACCTCGCAGCAACCCAGCAACCTCCACAGAGCCTTAATCGTTTTTCCGGCGGCGGCAATAGACGACGGCGGCGGCGGCAGTTAACAACAGTAGCCGGAAACAACAGTACAGCGAGAATAATGAGCTGCGGTGGTGTTATGGACGTGTTGGAGAGCTCCGGTAAGGGTTAATAGGGCTGTTGTTACCTTATATAATAACAATCGAATAATAGCCTGATTAAACCACGAAAACACGTCGGAATTGAACGAAATTGAATGGAATTGAACGGAATTAAACGGGATTGACGATACTGATGATCAATTGGAGGCTAATGCAGGTGCAATTGAGCGAATCGGAGGGTAATTAGAGTCGAATTGGGGTTAATTTTTAGAGAGAGAAAGTGGTTTTTAGAGAGAGAAAGAGAGAGTTGTATTAAACTCATCATAGCACCTAAATGTAAAATCAAACACTAATTATTCACAAAACACACTCAATCAACGAAATCGGACTCTCGTAAGCAACACAATCAACTATCATAAACACACAATTTAGCATAAAAGTTTGCCAGCACAAATTTCCTTTTGAAAACAGCATAATAGGCCTATCCAACAGTTCCTCCTAATAAACATTCATCTGAATTCTAAACCTAACAACTTCCACAAAAATTAAGCATAAACTCCAAAACTAGGTCACAAAATCAACTTCACAGACTCACCGGAAACACCTAAACTCACCTAAACACAAGATCAAACACTAATTACTTCATCTGAATTCTAAACCTAACAATTTCCACAAAAATTAAGCATAAACTCCAAAATTAGGTCACAAAATCAACTTCACAAACTCATCAAACACTAAACACTCACAAAACTCATCCAAATCACTCGTACACGCTAACACCTAACAATCACCGAAATCGGAGTGACGTAAGCAACTAACAGCGTCAAATTCCGACGTAATTTGGAGAAGCGAAGGTAGATTAAAGTAGAAAATTAGGCATAGAAAAAATTAGGTAAAGGAGAAGAGAAGTAACCAGCGGCTGAGTGTGTTGTTATTGTTAAAATATCTGCAAAATAATAATAATAATAATAATAATAATAATAATAATAATAATAATCAGAAGGAAAGTAAAGTAATTATAGAGTAGGAAGGAAGCAGGTGGTTAGTTACATGTACGGGTGGCCGGAGAGAGAGTAGATGTAGGTGTTCCGGTGGTGTTAGCTGTGTGTCTGTGGCTTTGAATGAGAAAATGACAAAATAAGTGAAAAAGAAATGGGCGCGATTTGTGTGTGTTTGCGTGAGGCAGTTAAATTACGAATTACGTAATTCGATATTATTATTATTATTATTATACTCTATTTTAAAATAAAAAAATAATGATCATTTATAAATAAATTAGAATATGCATGAGTCCAGGTTTGATTTTCACATACCATATTTTTGGGAGGGCTCGGTAAAGAAAGATTGAGATCTTTGTGATCTTCGGTTGAATCCTGAGGGCGTTCGGGTTTTACTACTGTGAGACTTCGGGTGAACGGATTTTCCCTGAAACTGGAGATAACTTGGAGGCTTAAGGGCTCCGTAAGGCTGAGTTGGGTTAGTAGCTGGTGGCTTTTACCGTTGGTCACAATGTACGAAGTACCTAGGTAATTATTTGTTTGTTGGTCGTTGAAAAAAAGTTATATATTGAAACTAAGACTAGGTGTTGTTGAATAGCAAAGTAGGTATGAGTATTTTATACGGAGTATTGATACAAGCATTGTACTGAACCTACCCATTTTTTTAGATGTTCGGGTATTGATATTTCTAGCGTCGGGTATTCGGTACCACTTTTTCAAAAAATTGGTATTGGTATTTTTGGTACTGGTCTCATCTTTATGCCAAAGGGTGGTATGGGGCTGGTGGGAGTGAGGCTTGGGGTGTGGGGCCACCCTTTTTTCAAACTGATTAAAATATTCAATTTACATTTTATTAAAAAAATCAAAAATAATTGTTTATTTGGTTAAACTATTACGTGTTTCTTAGGAAAAAGTTAGTGAGAGTTGTATGTCTACGTAATAGTGATATGACGGGGCATTTTTTACTTTCTAGTTAAATCGCTACCCTTAGCGTAATAAAAATTAAAAATATTTATAAGAAACCTTGTTACTATTGTGTAAGTTATTTCTTTAAAATATTTACTTATTTCTAAAATGGTATTGAAAATTTGAATGCGTGAAAAAATATCAGAAAAGGATTCTTCCTTCATAAAAAGATGTTAATTTCACTTAATTCATAATGTAATGTTATTTATGCGGGATTTGAAATCAAATTACTATTGTATCTTTAAATTAAATTTAAAATTCCGAACAATTATTTAATACAGAGTGAAAAACACTAAACAGCTTGATCAAAAAGTTTAATTTGTTTTTTTGAAAATTTAGAAGTTAAAACAATCCATTTTAGTTCTTTTTAAAAGAATTTCACTTTTTTTCTTAACAGCTAAAATTTCCACTATACCATCCCACTAAAATATATTGGTATTGAACATTTTATATTATAATTTACACCATCATCAGCTTACCGTCCTACCAAAATAGAAATGACTAAAAGGCATCTGTCTAAAAAAAGATTTGTATTAAAAGTCTCAAATGACGTATAATATACTTATCTATCAATATAATTTCATATACTAAATAAAGAATTTATAAAACGATTAGACGTATAACATACTGAAAACTCACTTCCTCCCTCTCTTATTTATGATGAGAAACCTTTTTCCATTACATGCCACCTCTCTATCTATGAAGTCGATATATCACCGATATATCAGTGATATATCGGTTATCGATCAATTGGCGATATATAAGTTAGAATATCGGTTCGGAATACCAGTTCCGATAATATCAACGATATTGACTGATATTGGACTAATATTTGGCCGATATATCACCGATATTCCCGATATCAGTGTTTTAAGTCTTAATTATCAATTTTTGGTGTTCAATGTTATTGTTTTAAGTCTTAATAAATTTTTACTTGCTACGATTGTTAGTGGTTTGCAATTTGCAAAAGATTAATTTGTTAATGGTAAGAAACTATATTGAACTATTAGTTTTAAATTGCTATATATATGAATTTTACATGATACTGAAATTACCGATATCTCAAATATCGATCAATAAACGATATTTTTCGGCATTAACTGCATAGCCCCTCATTCCTTTCTCCATTCATGTTGTTGTCATCCTTCCTACCAACCAACGATGCTATGTGGGATGGTCATGCCTACTTTAACATTTTTTTGTTAGTGGTTATACAAAACTATCAGGAAGTTTAAAATTTATATCTAATTTTTATCAACTTGTTTACAACTTTTGATTCTCATATCAAAACACTTTAAGGTATTTACATCATTGTTTTAAAAATCAGTTTAAACCGGCCGGTTGAACCGGATTTTGGTGAGCAACCCGGTATTTTATACCCAGTATATTTGAGCGATTTTATAGAACATCAAACCGGCCGGTTTTCATAGAAAACCGGTTTAAAAGCCCACAATATTTTTTATGTTTCGGGTCCATTTTTTTGCATATATTACTTATTTCATGTGATTTTTGTATATTATGATTATATGTAACTAAAACTTCTTATTTATTATTGTAAGAAATAAAAGTACTTATACTCCTGTTGATACGGACGACGATGAGAGTGAGTGAATTTCATCTTTTAAGCGATCGTGAACTTGATGCATACAACACTCTGATGACATAAATCTATTGCGAACGTTTATTTAAAAAAAAAAACTTTGTTTGAAAATCAAGTGCTTTTGTATTGTTTTTTGAATATGGATTAACTTTTGAATGATATTTTATTATGAAATTATGTATTTTTTTGCTTTTTTTTTTGAGTTAAAGTTGCATTTATATGAAATTATAAGGTAGACTATACAACCCGGTTAAACCTCTCGGTACAACCCGGTTCAACCGATTGTACTATTTTTTAGTCCAATCCGATACGAATAAATACCGATTTTTAAAACATTGATTTGCATAGTCTCTTTTCATTATTTTGAAATTTATACTATTTATTAAGTCGCATTTGGTATCCAGTAATGAGATGCAGAATGGAATGGACCATTGTGAATGATGAAAAAAATGTGTTTGGTTGGTCATTGAAATATAAAATAATATATTACCTATTTACCTCATCCATTTCGTTCATTCTAAAACACCTCAAATTCATTTCATCCATATCACTTTTTTTTATTTCATTTTCATCACTTACCATATCAGTTTCACCACCACCACACACCGTTGCCCGCTATCACCACCGTCAACCACCATTAACGCCCGCCACTCACTATCATTTTTATCTTATTCATTCTTCTTTCCCTGCTTACCAAACAATACAAAGTAATAATTCATTACATTTTCACATGGTAACCAAACATCTCAACGAAAAAGTAATGATCTATTTCATTACCTCGTCCATTCAATTCCTTCATCAATTCCATGCATATTAATCTTGCGATTATTGTAACATAAAAAATATTATTATTTTTTGTTGTTATTAGTTAGTTATATTTTTTTTCTTATAAAAATAATCTTATCATTTGGCATTACCATAGTCTAAACACGCAAAACCATGTCGTGACTAGATTATACCAAATGCTAGTTAGGAATTAGGATGATAAGTACGAAAAATATAATGCTACTCATTGTTTATGTATTAGATCATACTTTTTATACGATAAATTTTTATCTGGTTTAAATATATGGATATGAGCATTAACTCAAGACTCTTTAAACAAAAATAAGTACCAATAATGGTCAAGAAATAAGTATTTATAATGGTAAAGAGAAAGGTGGCACTTTCAAATATAGTAAACCTAATGATTCAAACGGGGTTTCAGTTATAAAGTAGCAATAGAGACTGCCCATCAACAAAATGGTGATGTTCAAAACTTTGAAACTTCGTTAAAAAAATAAAATAAGTAATCCTACATTCTAATTCGTCTACTTTTTAACATCGGTTATTTCTATGTTATTTATTTTTTATCGTTTTATTTGTAAATAAGAATACTAATACAAGTATATATTTGTAAATAAAAATCGTAATACAACTACCTTTTAACCTTCATATTATAACAGGAAAAAAAGTAGAAAGATGACAATATATTAGAAACAACTAGCAAGATGCTAGAGAAATTACTTACCCATGTTCAACGGGTCATGCATAGTAATGTTATGACTCAAAGATCAGCAAATGTAGTTTTTAAAAGATTGAGTTTTGCAATTCAAAAAAGGTGATGACGCAGCTTGTTGCCCGCTCGCCTTCTGTTTTGATGTAAATAAAAAAACTTAAATATTAGTTCAATAAATAGAATTTATTCTAAGTTGGAAAGCAACACCACTCTAACAAAACATATTACACAATTTAAATCTATTTTGTATTCAACGAAAGAAAAAAAGTGTGATGTCAGATGTTGTTTTAAGGATGATCGGTGATTCCTATTAAAAGTACGCATTCGAAGCCTTTCAAATCATCCATGAATTTAGAACAAAAACAACATCGATTCACTTGTAATACGACTCAAATCCATAGCCACTCACCATTTATAGACAAATCGTTTACCGTATACCTTCTTTTGTTTCGGGAAATCAACGCTTGGAACAACTTAGTGCTTTCGTTACCCTCGACGCCTTGCTTAACTCAAACTTAGTCTATTGATTAAGTCAGTTTCGACCAATCTTATTTTTCAATTTTGCCTTAAACTTCATTCGGTAGACAATGATTTAGCCTTTATGTTATCTGTTTTATCTAATTTGCTCACTTAGGATATGTTTGGTTGGAGGTAATGTAATGAAATAGGACTGTTCAAATGGTAAGACCCACCTAATACCCTATCCAGACCCTTTACCCTTTTAGGAAGAAATGTGGACCCGATACCCTACCCTCTAAACAATAAAAGGGTCAGGTATAAATAAGGGTTTCAAGGGTCCAACCCTTTACCCTTTAAAGCAGTAACATCTTCTGCATTTACTAGTTGCATATATTATATATGACTTTAATATATAAATCCTAGAACCATATACTTTCATTTAATAACACAGTAAATTCTAACTTCGAAAGTTTATCAACCATTTGAACCGATGTAATTAATATTCACATTCACAAATTTCATGTAGAGAACAATTCAGTGATTTTCATATATACATTATATGTTTCCAATCAGTAGTATGACCTTTTATTTTTATTTTTCTTAGTAGTTGGAAAATTTATGATGAATCGTAAATAAAATACAAACCTCTCATACATTTCAGATTAATCACGAATCTGATATATATAGAAACTAGTAAACGGGTAAAGGGTCGGACCCTTGAAACCCTTTTACTCTTTAAGGATAAATTTAAATACCCTTTACCGGACCCTTATTATATATTCGAGTCTAATTAAGGGTTTTACGAGTCGGGTAAAAGGGTTTCAAGGGTCTGACCCTTATCTTGCTCACCCCTAGAATGAAGGGGAATTGAATGGTAAAAGGAATGGAATGGGCTATGGAATAAAATGGATCATTACCATTCATTTGTCTTGTTTAGTTAACTTATAAGAATGAAATTAATAATTGCTATGTTGTTTGGTATCCAAAAAAAATTGTAGGAATGAAATAGAAATAATAAACAAACTCCTATCTCAAAATAAATTTTTTTACCAAAATAAAAAAAACTACATTGGCGATGGCGGTGGTAGCTTCGGTGACGAAAATGGTGGTGGCGATCAGGTGGTGGTAGTCAGGCAGCGTTAGTGGTGATGGCAGTGATGGCCAAGCGTAGGGGATGACAATGGTTGTGGTGGTTACCGCAACGATGATTGCGGCGGCGACGGTGGCAACGTTGGTTGTAAGGTGGCGGCAGTGGTAGCGATGGTGGTGGCGGGGATGGCGATGACGACGGTGGTGGTGGTGGTCAGGTGGTTGTGGTGGTGGTGGTTGTTGTTAACAGGTGGTGTTGTTGAGAAAGTATGGTGAAAGAGGAATGCAATGAAAAATAAAAAGAAGGGGGGTGGAAAGGAATGACTTTGATGGAATAGGATTCCATTTGTAATGGATGATTCCATTTCATTGAGCAACCAAACATCACATTTTTCATTCACACGCAATGAATAATTCCATTCACCTTGTTATTGCTGGATACCAAACGCTACCTTAATATAACTTAAAAAAAACATTTTTTAAGGCATATGATCTTCTTACACCACCATGGATCCTCACACAACACTTTTCGCATATAATGCCCGTGCATGGTTATGCGGACTGTATAGGACCTGAGTTGTGTCTGGCCCTACATAAACGATTGAAGACCTATACAGTTCGTATAGGGCTATACGGGCCGTATAAGCTAAAAAAGATGTTTTTTTGTCCCCTTCGTCAGCCATACGTAGCCTATATGGCCCGTAAAAGCCTATACTGGTCGTATAGTGCTGTACAGTCAGCATGGGGGTGGTGTATGAGAATTACATCCCTTTTTAAAAGTTAGAAGGTCTTAGTCGGCCTCTAAATCTTTTGATCTAGAAGAAAGATTTACCGAATTGAAAATCATGCGTTTAAATTAATTTGAAAACTGAATCCAAAATTCAAATCAAATATTAACTAAATGGAAAACCAAATTCGAAACCCATAATCCATAGAGGTTAATTTGATAATAAAATAATTTCAAACACCTAACAAATTAAGCATTTTACTTGGTTATATTTTGTAAAAGAATATCCAATATTTATATTTATAGTTAATAATAAAATGCCCACTTACATTTTGACACATACCCTACGTCCCTACCTAAAGTAGGCATGTGAAGTTAATAATCATGCGTTTAAATTAATTTGGCATGTGAAGTCAACTAGATTTAACCTCTGTCAAAAAAGTAAACTAGATTAAACTGAAAGATATTTAATATGGAAAAGACTTCGATTAGCTAAATATAATTAGATATTGAATACAAATATAATTAGATATTGAATACTGACAGGTCATGATAAATATTCTTAATTTATATAACAACCTTTTTTCGTCATCTTATATTTTCTTTTCATAATATATATATATATGGATAGGTTATTTTAAAAAGACAATGTTTCCTAGGAATGGTAAGAATAATTATGATTAGATTAGGGGATTTAAGGGTTGAGATTTAAAATTACCAAAAACCGACATAGTTTCATAGAATTACTCTTTCACCTTTATAATCGACATAGTTTACTAAAATTGTTCTTTAACCATAATTTATAATGGCACATGTCAAAAAATTATTGGTTTTTACCATTCCTAAGAAACTCTTTATTCTTATTTGAACCATTTTCTATATATATATATATATATATATATATGTATATATTATATTTTTTAACTTCTAATCACCTCAGATTTTTACTGTTTTTTCAAATTCTACTAAAAGAGTTATGTATAATGCATTATATTTTGTATATTTTTCATTGCCTTTCTTGGCTTACATATGCTTTTTTTTCCTTACGCGTACTCTCTGTCTTATCACTCTTGACTTAAACATGTCTCTGTCTTTTCATTTGGAGAAACTTTCTCTCTCCATTTTGATAAAAATCGACGGTCTCTCTCTCTTCTCAGTGGCGACAGCAGAACTACAATGTGGTGTGTCTTGCGTCCATTGTGATGTAGATGCGGTGTGCATGGGGTGTTCAATGAAGTGTTCGTCTGTCCGTTTACCATTTGAGCGTACATGATGTTGGTGTTAGCTAAACTTCACAAGTTGTTGCTAAGGTATAAGAGCATTCTCATCCAACCCCTTATTTTGTGTGAGGGGTGTTTTTATAATTTAGAGAGTGATTCAGGGTGTTGTGTGTGAAGAGTTTTTATATTTTAGAAAAAGTAGTAATTTTTCTGTATATTTGAAAAGTTAATGTTCATCCTCTATAATTTTTTAATATATTTTGAGAGTGGTTGTGAGTGAAGGAAAGAGAAAATGTAATAATAAAAGGTATAAAAAATATTATTTAATTAAAATGGAGAGAAAAATTTTAATGTAACTTTTTATTTAGAGATAGAGAATAGGATAAGAATGCTCTAATAGATTGTTACATTGTGGATGGAGATATGGACCATGTTTTACTTTTTGGGGTCAAATGAACCAAATATAGTAACTTATATGCAAGCTATTTCATAATAGGTTTTGGTTTATACCGGTCATAAATTAGCAATTTTGCATAGCATAATTCAGTTGTATCCCTGTTTCAATTACAAAATTACTAAGGTTTGAATTCAGCTTATAGTTTATTTTCGTAAGTAAATTTTTACATCTTATGCCATATTGTTTGTTTCCTTAGATAATTACTGAACTTCCACTTAAATGATCCAAGTTGGTACAACTACATATAAAACATAAAAACGCACGACCACTATTTCGTTAGTCATAAAACATAAGCGGACCCGTTAAGAAATAAAGCATTACATGCCATTAAAACATAAGTTGAGTTCGACCCGTTAGATAGATCATACCCCTCAATATTATAACTTATAACGCACTGCGTCTATGCCCGTACATTACCCTTCTCAAAACTGCCGACTATTGTGGCGCGGACCTATGCGGCATTCCATCTCTCTTTTATGACTTACTCGACAATAGTGAGCCTAAGCTCATCCGAGGGTTGATTGGTAGATGTTATCGGTAATCCTAAAGAGAGTTGTTTGGTTAGTCGTTCAATTCTTAACATAAAAATGTCTCTCAAGAATTAGACATTGATGGCTTTGAAACGACTAAGAAATGAGTGAAGGTCAAGGAGATGGAGGCAATGAACCAAAAAAAATAAAATGCTACGTTTGTTGTTTTAGCATGGCAATTTAGTTGCAGGCACAAATGAGTTAGCGTATCTGAACCTTGTTGGACTCGATCTGCCCAAGACACATATTATTATTGATGTGGCTAGTACCTTATGATCCAAGTCGGGTCATACCAAATAACAAGCTAGACAAACACCAATAATATTTGCTTATATATGATATGATCATATCAAATAAATATTAACACTTGCGTTATTTGAAAGGGGGTTTCTAAATACATTGTACTTGTGAAATGAATAAATCATATGGATGATTTATACTTTGAGAAAGAGCATTCCATATTGTTGTTTAAGAGGGTTAAGTAACAATATGTTAAGCATGTTACCTGTAATGTGTTATTGTTTTGTATGACACAATATAAGTGTGTATGGCACAATATATATGTGTATAACACAAAGCATTGTGTATAACACAATATAAGTGTGTATGACACAATACAAGTTATATAACACAATGCAATACATATTTGGAAAGTTGAAAAATAATAAGAAAGGAAAGAAAAGGGAGCCGGTCCGCCCCCCCTCTCTCCCTTGTTGTATTTTATTATTATTTTAATACTTAGTGGGTACATGCAAGAGAGGTGATTGGGTGCCTTGAGAGGTGCCTTTCATAACCTCTCAACTCTCTGTCTCACAAAATAACACCATAACACAATCACACAAGACACAATACTTCTCTCCCTCTCTTCTTTCTCTTTTGGATTCGGCCAAAGGAGAAAGACAAGTAAGAAAGTGTTTTGAAGTGTAAAATCCTAGCTACAAGGGTGTATTGTCGGAGGCTTGGGGTATGCAAGCTTGAGGGACTACTCTTTGAAGTTCTTGCCTTTCAACCATCCTCTCCTTCATCCGGGTTTTACTACTTGAAAGGTAGTCTTTACATGCATGGTTTTTTAGTGACATGCATGTGTTTGATAGCATGTATTTCGTATATGGATCCGGGATTGGGTTTTTTATGTATAAAATTGGTTTTATACACTATAACCTAATAAGATTTAAAACATATATCTGCTGCGTTTTTGGTAAAAAAAAATAAGGTTTTATCACTTTGATAATTTTGTTAAAACCCAACAATGGCATCAAGAGCTGCTTATACAGATGAATGCTTCATTAGACCAAAAAATTTTCGGGTTTTATGGTGGGTTTTACCATTTGGCCGAAAATTTTAGGGGTTTTGGTTACCCCGTGGTTTTTCAAGATTATACTTTACATGCATGTGGTAATCTTGAAAAACTAAGTCATTTGGATGATTGATTGTGTTGTTTGGACAAAAACCCGAAACTTTCGGTTTGGTCTTGATTTGGCCGAAAGTTTTAGGGTCAAAGGGGAACCATTTTTGGTTATTGTGTTATTGCATATATGGATGTGTAATGGATGTTCATAACCTAGTCATGGCCTTGTGTTTGGTTGAATGTTTGTGTTGTGTTATTTGTTCATTCGATATGGTTGTGATATTTTATTTGGGTTGTGTAATCTATTTATTTATTTAATTTGGTTTGTAATAATAAGTAGATTAGATGCATTTCTTTTACTAGAAAAATGTATTAGGATATATTTTTGTAAAAGAAGATGCAAGGAAGGAAGCCCAAATAAAGTGGATGGAGACCACAACACGGTGGTGAACACTTGGAGCATTTGAATGTGGGATCAAGTGGGAGTTCACCGACACAAGCATATGTCCTTTTGGGTCCCTTAGGAGAGACCTTTTGCCACACTTGTCTTCGGTCAAGAAGTGTAGTCATCATTAGGAGGTTATGGTTATGAACTTGTGGTTGTATGTTTTATGCTTGCATGGTTGATTTACTTTTGTTTGTGTTATTGCAATGTGGTTTGCTAACTACTTAAAATCAACAACTAGCATAAAATTGGTTCCTTCGAAATCGTTAGGTAATAAAAATTGGTTTTATTAAAGTCTAATGATTTCATAATAAAATGGGTTTTATTAATAGGAATTGTGAAAATGGGTTTCTCAACTAAGTACCATACATTTGAATTCATGCAAATGGAAGGTACATAAAAGGTTTTCCAATCTATAATTTAGAAAACAAAAATCCCTGTTATAAAATAAGTCGAACACCATCCTTTTATACAACACTAGAATCACCTGGGAACTCAGTATGAGATAAAGGTCACCTAACCATGTTGGAGGAAACTTGTGAGTTTGAGGTGGGTTTGCCATATTTGTGGGATAAAGGTCACCTAACCACTTGTATGTGTAAACTCACATGTGCGTATAAGTAGGACGACTTAAATTGGAAACCATGTGAATAGGGTCACCGAAGCTTGGTGTACAATGGTGTTGATGGGATTAAACATGCCAACTAAACATGAGATGTTTAACCGATCCCATAAAACTAGAAGTTGCAAAGGGTTGCAATCGTCAAACGTTGACTACCTTGTTAATTTAAATAGTAAGATAAAGGTCACCAAACTACTATTTAGATGTAACGTTGGATTCTAGATTTTAATCATTAATTGTCTATGAGACATAAAAGGTATTACCGATTAAAATTAATTATTGATATCGAAAATACTAAAATTGAGCTTTGTATATTTGTAGATGGCCGTAATCAGCAACCCCCCTAACGTCATTATCCCACCCATTAATAACCTATCACTAAGGTCTATTCTCGATAAGGATCATCTAAACTATAACAACTTTATGGATTGGTATCAAAACTTGAGAATCATTCTCAAGCAAGAAAAGAAATACTACGTAATAGAAGAGCCTATTCCCGATAAACCTAGCGTTTGACGATCTCCAAGGCCATAACGATTGGGTTAAGCACAATGAGGATTTGGTGCAAGTTTCTTGCCTCATGTTGAGAACTATGATTCCCGAGATTCAAAAGGATTTTGAAATTCATGGGGCATACGACATGATCACCCAACTTAAGGAAATGTTCCTTACACAAGCTAGGGTGGAACGCTTCGAAACGGTTCGAGCACTTCATGCATGTCGTATGGAAGAAACTCAATCTGTTTCCTCCTATGTGCTTAAGATGAAAAGCCACATTGATCGTCTCGAGCACCTTAATTGTCCCGTCTCCAAAGAGTTAGCCACAGATTTGATCCTAAGTGGCTTAACTAAAAAGTTTGAGACATTTTTTATGAATTATAATATGAATGGGTGGGACAAGAGCATTGGTAAGCTTCACACAATGCTCAAGATGGCCGAGACGGGAATGGGTTAGAAGGTTTTGCCGGTTCTCACAATCAATGAAGGTGGAAATAACAAGAGGCATCACCCGGAACCTAAGGCAAAGGTTGCCAAAGGTAAAGGACAAGTCAAGGGCAAGTTCAAGGGAAAGGCAAAAGTGGAACCACCCAAACCAAAGAAGTTAAAGGTTAGTGCGGAAGATCCATGCTTTGGATGTGGGGAGATTGGCCATTGGATGAGGAATTGTCCAACCCTTCTCAAAGAGTTGAAAGCTAAGAGGGATGCGGGGCAAACCTTGGGTACAACTTTAATGATTCATATTGATCTTAATATTGTTTCCTCAAACACATGGGTATTGGATACCGGATGTGGAACTCATATTTGCAATTTGTTGCAGGGGGTTCAAAGGAAATAATGGATTTAAGAAAGGAGATACAAGTCTCTTCATGGGCAACGGAGCAAAGGTTGTCGAAGACCGAGGAGACTACACTTTGAAGCTTCCAAATGGTTTGGAAGTTATTTTGAAAGACATTTTATATGCTCCTAGTTTGACTAGAAATATTATCTCCGTTTCTTTGTTAAGACAATGTGGTTTTGATTTAATGTTTGTGGACAATGGTATTTGTGTTTTCATGAATAATGTCTTTTATTTCAAAGTAATGCCGTCTAATGGCATTTATGAATTAGTTCATGATAACACATCCTTTGATAACATGTTGTACCAATCAAGCACCAAGAAACTCAAAATGGATTTGAGTAAAACTTATCTTTGGCATTGTCGCCTTGGTCACATAAACAAAGATCGCATATACACACTTCAAAAGAATGGTCTTTTTGAATCAAGTGAAGATGATTCATTTGATAAATGCGAGTCTTGTATGTTAGGAAATATGACCGAGGACCCCTTTAGTGGAACAAACGAAGGGGCAAAAGACTTATTGGCTATCATACATTCAGATGTATGTGGTCCTTTTAAGGCAATGACAAGGAATGGTGAGAGATTCTTCATTACCTTTATTGACGACTATAGTCGTTATGGGTATGTGTACTTGTTAAGACACAAAGATGAAGCTTTTGAAATGTTCAAAATCTTCCAAAATGAAGTACAAAATCAACTCAGTAAAACCACTAAAGTACTTCGTTCGGATAGAGGAGGTGAATACCTAAGTGATGCTTTCCAAGATCATCTTTGAAGTTGTGGGATCATCTCACAACTTACTCCAATCGGAACACCACAACATAATGGTGTGTCCAAGAGGAGAAATCGAACTCTATTAGATATGGTTCGATCTATGATGGCTAGAAGCACATTGCCTCTGTCATTTTTGGGGTTTCACTTTGCTCTTCGCGGCCCGTATTCTAAATATGGCCCCAACCAAGAAAGTGGACAAGACACATTTTAAAATATGGAATGGAAGGGCTCCATCGTTATCATATTTAAAAGTATGGGGTTGTGAGACTTATGTCAAGAACAACACCCAAAACAAACTTGAAAGTCGGTCCACTAAGTGTATCTTTGTAGGATATCCCAAGGACTCCATGGGAAATTATTTCTACAACCCAACCAAGCAAAAGGTATTCGTTGCTCGAAAGGCCGAGTTCTTGGAAACTAAGTTCCTTATGGAAGGTACTAGTAGAACGGTGGAACTTGAGGAGGATTAAGAACCACAAGCCGATACACGTTTGGTTGATACTAGCAATCAATAAGAGGATGTTGAGAATGATCAAATGGTTGATCAAAACACACAAAACGTTCGCAAATCCGGTAGAATTAGTCATCCTCCCGAAAGATATGGATTTTTCATGGATGGATGCTATGTGGTAGATTCGGATGAACCCACCACATACCGTGATGCAATGTCACAATCCGATTGTGACAAATGGCTTGAATCCATGAACGTTGAGATGCAATCCATGCATGACAACCAAGTATGGGATTTGGTTATACCACCTCTTAATTCCAAACCGGTTGGAAGTAAGTGGGTTTTCAAGAAGAAAACCGATATGCATGGAAACTTGGATACTTATAAAGCAAGACTTGTAGCAAAAGGTTTCACTCAAACTCAAGGGGTTGACTATGATAAAACTTTTTCTCCCGTAGCAATGCTAAAGTCTATTAGGATATTGTTTGCCATAGCCGCACATTATGACTATGAGATATGGCAAATGGATGTCAAAATTTCCTTTCTAAATGGGCATCTTGAGGAAGATGTCTATATGGTTCAACCCGAAGGTTTTGTCGATCCACAACATCCTAACAAAGTATGCAAGTTAAAGAAATCAATCTATGGATTGAAACAAGCATCTAGAAGTTGGAATCACCGTTTTGATGAAGAAGTTAAAAAATTTGGATTCATCAAGAATGTTGATGAAGCTTGTGTGTATAAGAAAGCTAGTGGGAGCATTATCACTTTCTTAGTATTGTTTGTTGATGACATACTACTATTTGGAAATGACATTCTAACCATGGAAGGTGTAAAAGCATGGCTTAGAAGTTGTTTTTCCATCAAAGATCCTGGTGAAGCCACCTATATTTTGGGAATAAAGATCTATAGGGATAGATCAAGGTGGTTGATAGGTTTAAACCAAAGTGCATACATTGACAAAATCTTGAAAAGGTTTAAGATGGAGAACTCTAAGAGAGGTTTGGTACCTATTCAAAGAGGAACGATATTGAGTGCATCTCAATGTCCAAACTCAATGAATGGAATCCCATACGCATCGGCTATTGGATCCATCATGTATGCAATGGTATGCACTAGACCGGATGTGTCATGCGCTTTAAGCATGACAAGTAGATTCCAACATAATCCGGGAAGTAGCCATTGGATGGCGGTTAAGAGTATATTGAAATACCTTAGAAGGACTAAGGGCATGTTTCTAATATAAGGTTCAGGTGAGGAGGAACTCGTTGTAAAGGGTTACACGGATGCGAGTTTCCAAACCGATCGAGATGATTCTCGATCACAATCGGGATATGTTTTCGTCATGAATGGTGGGGCAGTCTCTTAGAAGAGCTCGAAACAAGATGTGGGAGCATTGTCCACCACAGAATCGGAATACATCGCCGCCTCATTGGCAGCTCAAGAAGCTGCGTTGATAAGGAAATTCATTGCCGATCTAGGGGTGGTCCGTACCATTCAGGACCCTCTAGAAATCTTTTGTGACAACGAGGGTGCGATTGCTCAAATCAAGGAACCTCGTGCTCATCAAAATACGAGGCACATTGAGCGGAGATTCAACTACATAAGGGATGAAGTTGAAAAAGGAAATATATGTATTCGCAAAGTTCACACTGATCAAAACATTGCGGATCCACTCACGAAGCTCCTTGAAAGGCCAAAGCATGAAGGTCACACTTGTGCCTTAGGACTTCGATATTCTAGTGATCAGATATGATCGAATTTTGTATTTGGATATCGGAACAATTGTTATTTTTGCTCATTCATATGATTATGGTTTATGATTATGACATTTTGAGTTATGTTCCATTTTAGCATGTTTAAATTCATGAATAAGTTACTTATTCTAAATATCCGTAGTCGCTCATGTTTGTGGGAACAAATATGAAGGTAAGACTATTATGAACTTGGATTGGTGGATATTCATAAGGTATGAATATAGAGCAAAAGGTTGCTGCCAAGGTTCATAGATATTTATGGGATATAAATATTGGACTAACCCGCTCTCAAATGTTACTACATGGAATCTTTGTGATTGATCGTAAGTTAATTTTGAGTAAAGGCGAATATCATAGTATCCTCCAACCTGAGATACATATTGGGTCTTGATATTCACCAGGTATTATGCTTTGACTTAGTTCTCCGCTGCTCTGAAACATGACAGCACATAAGTCAAAGATCATGTACAGTACAAGGTGATTGTGAGAGATGTATGTAGTCAAAAGGGGATTTGTCCCTCTTATTCGTTGAGAGTAGATGTCTAAGGCATGCTAAGTAAAATCAACAGAGACTGATCACTCTATGTCTCTGGATTTAACATGACATCTGAGACATAAGGATAAATGATAGATTCACCTAAATCATTTCAAGTAAGGGACTTGAAGGGGATGATGTTATTGAATGGCACTTCGTCATGCGTATTGGGGGTAGTAAACCGTAGTTAGGCGGTATTTGCTACTTGCATCAATCTTTTATGTATCTTGTGCAAGTGGGAGATTGTTGGACTCGGTCTGCCCAAGACACATATTATTATTGATGTGGCTAGTACCTTATGATCCAAGTCGGGTCATACCAAATAACAAGCTAGACAAACACCAATAATATTTGTTTATATATGATATGATCATATCAAATAAATATTAACACTTGCGTTATTTGAAAGGGGGTTTCTAAATACATTGTACTTGTGAAATGAATAAATCATATGGATGATTTATACTTTGAGAAAGAGCATTCCATATTGTTGTTTAAGAGGGTTAAGTAACAATATGTTAAGCATGTTACCTGTAATGTGTTATTGTTTTGTATGACACAATATAAGTGTGTATGGCACAATATATATGTGTATAACACAAAGCATTGTGTATAACACAATATAAGTGTGTATGACACAATACAAGTTATATAACACAATGCAATACATATTTGGAAAGTTGAAAAATAATAAGAAAGGAAAGAAAAGGGGGCCGGTCCGCCCCCCATCTCTCCCTTGTTGTATTTTATTATTATTTTAATACTTGGTGGGTACATGCAAGAGAGGTGATTGGGTGCCTTGAGAGGTGCCTTTCATAACCTCTCAACTCTCTGTCTCACAAAATAACACCATAACACAATCACACAAGACACAATACTTCTCTCCCTCTCTTCTTTCTCTTTTGGATTCGGCCAAAGGAGAAAGACAAGTAAGAAAGTGTTTTGAAGTGTAAAATCCTAGCTACAAGGGTGTATTGTCGGAGGCTTGGGGTATGCAAGCTTGAGGGACTACTCTTTAAAGTTCTTGCCTTTCAACCATCCTCTCCTTCATCCGGTTTTACTACTTGAAAGGTAGTCTTTACATGCATGGTTTTTTAGTGACATGCATGTGTTTGATAGCATGTATTTCGTATATGGATCCGGGATTGGGTTTTTTATGTATAAAATTGGTTTTATACACTATAACCTAATAATATTTAAAACATATATCTGCTGCGTTTTTGGTAAAAAAAATAAGGTTTTATCACTTTGATAATTTTGTTAAAACCTAACAAACCTTCTGGGACTTTCTTGGATGGAATGATGGCTTCACCACTCCCCGGAACGCAAGGGGTCTTAATTCTAGTTTATCTTTTAAATTTATTTTATATATTTATATAACGATTCACAATAAATTTTATGTCAATGTTATGAGGTTAATGTGGCATAGCCTCTTGGTAGGGACACACGCATGATAAATGGAAGGTCTTGGGTTTAAACCTAAGCGAGTGCCTACTTTAATATTATCGGTCTAAAATATAGTAAGACTAACAGTTGTCGTTCAAAAAATAATATTAATATTAGACCGTGCGTAGTTGGCCGCTTTCCCCACCCAAAAGCCCCTAAAACGCTGGGAACACCGTCTCCCGAGACGCTTTGGGCGGTATGGAGGAGGGAGCGCTTCCCACAAAGCGCCGGCTGGGGAGAAGAGGTTGATGATGATTGGTTGCATTATTTATTTTTTTTAATATAATAATAATAATAATAATAATAATAAGGTAATGATTTAAAGGGCTCCATCCACTACACGTGGTCTTATGAGTAAGAGCAAGATGGGTGGTCGCTCAAGGTACCCCTAATATCCACAAATCTAATGTCATGTCATTTACGTCATATACTACCCTAAAACAATATGCAGCACTTCTTTCAAATACTTTAAAACTATTTATATAAAAACATGAATTTATAAAGGTGAGTGATGTTCGAATATTTAAGATTGAGGGAACGGACGCATGGCTAAAGTTTTGGCTACCACTAGCCGGAAATGTATACCCTAGATCCAACTTAAACCCACAACGGTGGTGTTCACCATGGAGGTACTCTACCCACAAATCGGGTACCTAAGGATGCCCCTCTAACCCAATATACTTATTTTTTCTTATATTTTAATTTATGTCAAATCATCCCTTTTACTAATACACATGTTATTTTTCTAATTTATGTTTTTATTATTGTATTTAGTTTTATATCATTTGTGTTGGATATTTTATTCTAGTGTTTATTATTTTATACTTAATTTTATCTAAGTTTTAATAAAGTTCATATCAAAGTTTTAAAAGATATTTTTGGAAAAGATAATATAATATAAAGCTTATTAGTGTTATTGATAGTTCTTAAAATGTAATTATATACTTATAGAAAGGTTTGTTTTAAACACATAGTTTTCTAAAGCTATTAAATCGTATGAAGGGTATCAAACGAACTTCTATTGAGTTCAAATTTGCGGCATTGGAACCGTCTCGTCAAACTTTACGATATTATATTTTAGGTTTTCGCTTTTCGATTTATAGCTTGTAGGTTTTAGAATTTTTGTTCAGATCATTGTGTATTTTTATTTATTATTGTGTTTTTTTGTTTATTTTTGTTATTGTGTTTTTTTTCCTCGCATTGTTTTATATACTCAGTATCGTGTTATTTTGCTACAATTGTGTTATATTTTACTATTTACTATGTCATTGTATATTTTCTAGATTTATGAGACTGTGTAAGATAACTTAACCTATCTGTATATATATATGAGTATTAAAAGTTACTCTATTATCTTCTATTATTTAGTACTGACAAAGTTGTGTTCCAAAAAAAAAAAAAGACTAGGGGGTCCTGTTAAAAAAGAAGTTGCCTAAGATAGAAAACATGAAATACGTCAAGGCAAAACCTGGGTAATGTTTAAATTCTTCAAGAGTTAATGGCCATTTTCATTCATGTAGTTTGTTACTTCAATTCAAAGTTTGAAATTTTGTCGATTTAGTCTTCATAGTTTTAAGCATTAGCCAATTATGCACCCCGTCCAACGGCATCCGACTATGCCATTAGTTTAAGGGTATTTTTTTGTCTTTCTCCTTTTTATTTTGAGTTAATGGGCATTTTCATCCATGTGGTTTGATACCTTTGTCACTTCAGTCCAAAGTTTGAAATTTTGTCAATTTAGTCTCATAGCCAATTATGTCCCCCCTCTAACGGCATCCAACTATGTCGTTATTTCGTTATCACGGTTCCTTTACGTGAGGGTCATAAATGTCTTTTTGATGTAACCAATACCGTTTAGCCATCAACAACCCTAGAGTTCGACGAATTCAAGAACAACACAACGATTTGAAGAACACACATGCTATTTATTGTATCGATTTCTTGAGCAAACATGGAAATATGGTATATTCGAGATGAACATATTGTAGGGACGAAAATGACCATTAACTCATTCTTCAAAGAAGATTGATTCTCAAGGCTGGAGTGGTGGTTCGTATAATCGGTATGAGTACATGTATGATTTTCATCAAAGAAGATTGAAATGTTCAAATCAATCTTGAACATTGAGAGTAGAACTTCTATGAAAACTTGTACTTGCTCGTCTTATAAGATGTATATGCAAGAAAAGGGGAAATTTCTGAAAATAATCCAAAAGAAGAGACAGAGTATCAAAATAATCTTAGAAAATATCAAGTTCCAAAACCATCCATTGAAAACCATCGGATACGACGCATTGGTAATATAACCGATAGATTTCAACAGGCACTAATATTCTGACAAGTTTCTCATCCCTTACCTACCCCGTGAGTTTTGTCTTCTAATTAATCGGACCAGATTGTTTTTTTTTAAATCATCTTTGAAAAGCATCTTTATTTGAAAATTATCCCCATCGAAATTCATCTTTGGAGACGAATTTCAAAAAAGCACCATCTTCATCTTCATCTTCATCTTCATCTTCACCTTCACCTTCTTCATCTTCGTCACATCCTCGGTGGCTCGCCGGAAAATGTTGAGCTCTTGGAGTTCTTCGGAGAAGGAGATGGGTGGCGGTGGCGGCGGCGGCGGGAGGATGTGACAAAGATGAAGATGAAGATGAAGAAGGTGAAGGTAAAGATGAAGATGAAGAAGATGAAGATGATGAAGAAGATGAAGATGAAGATGCTAGGATTAACTAAATTCACGTGAAATTCGTCTGGTTAGAAGAATTTCACGTGAACACGAATTCCAGACCAAAATAATCGGGACAGATAGATTTGAAAGTAAAACTATCGGATTATGTCAATCACTTTACACGTGTTAACGATTTAGTGGAGGACGAATTTCAGACCAAATGTATCGGCGCCGATGGATTTCATTGGATTGTTTTGATAAGTTGAAAATTTCAAGGACTATTTTGATACTCTCTCTTTTCTTTTGGACTATTTTTAGAATTTTCCCCAAGAAAATTGCTTATTGTGCAGGCTTTATTAGTTGCTTTGATTGTAATTATTTATAGCTTCAGTTTAGTTTTTTTTTTTTTGGAAAACATTTGTTAGCTTAAGTTAGTTTGATGTTTTTTTTGAGCCATTCTATTTATCATTTTCAAGTTTAATCTGGGATCTGAGTAGTATCCTTAAATCGACAAAGCAGTGGCGGACCCATAAAAGTTTTTTCAGGGGGGAGGGGCGGAAAGTTTTTAAGGATCAACTATTGCTACATAATTTTTTTATTGAATTCAAGCCAGGTCATGTTTAAAAAAAATAATAAACAACTCGGTGCATACCCTATTTATAAAAACACATTCCTTAACTCGGTATATTAATTAACATGTACTACTATTATAAATGATAATAAAGTTGTTGAGTGATGTGAGGTCGAAGGCTGACTCAAATATAAACCAAATACTACTAAATAGATAGCGGCAAGTGGGTATCGAACACGAGGAGTCTGTGGAAAGTGTGTCAATAAGTAGCTCAACGATTAACAAAAATAAATGTAAATGACGAAAAAGTAATTTCCAAGTTGGTTTTGATTTGATTTTATAAACCCAATTAAACTAAATGAAAGTTGTAAATGATTAATTAAACAAGCATTCCTCTCGGGGTTCGGGTTATTACACAACACTCATGTTAACATTCAATGGACAAATCATAATATCTCGGTTTTGTGTACATGCAATTGTTTGTGATTAAGCAAGAACTAAGTACTCAGATTCCTAGAATGCGAGGTTGTTACTTAACAATCAATCAATACGATTATCCCTAATTCCTTCCACTAAATCTCGATTGTCGACGACACCAAGAACGCATGGCTCAAAACAAGGAATAAACAATATGGACAAGCTACAAACAATCACACAAACATCATGAATATACTAACATAAACATTTAGATAATCAATCCAAGTTCAAGAACAACTAACATAAGTGTTTTGTAAATAACCTTACATCCCGAGAGGAATACCTTAGAACTAACCACTCATGGCTCGAGAGATCATTCTTACATCAAGTATCTTGTTATTAGCAATCCCAAACATAAACAAAGGAGTACAAACACCCAAAATATGATTCTTGTCTTCAAAAATCGCCTCCAAGCCGTCCCAAGTGAAAAGGTAGATGAAAAGGCACCAAAAAACGCCCTAATAAGAAGACATGCAAGTGGCCCTACGCCCCAGATCGTGGTCCACGGTCCAGACCGTGGGCCCCGGTCCATCCACGGTGCATAGAATGACCACGGTACGGTGAAAATTGTCAGATTGGAGCTGGGTTAACCGTGGTCCACGGTGTTGACCGTGGGCCACGGTGTAGCTTTTGCTCATTTTCTTGTTTTCTTCATATCTTTCTCGTTTCAACTCCATTTTCTTCGTCGTTTTCGCCCACGTTCTCGTAATTTCATCCTCTACCTCCTCCTACCTGCAAACATATAAGTAACTATAGTCAACTAATTCCATGAAATTAAGTTGGTTAAGCCAATGCATTTATATCTTTTAACTCGCTTAATGGATTCCCTACGAGTCACTCGTCATTGAGCTACATGCTTTTTTTTTCCTTCTTGTTTTTTTTTTTGGAACGACCAACTAAGTAACGCCGGGTACTCCGTAAGCAGCCCCCATTGGCTAAAGGTAGCCTGAGCCGGCCACGTGTCCGGACGGACTGAGCCCCTAGCGGTCCATCTATTGAGGGATTCCCTGGATAAAACCCGACCCCACGCCCGCCAAACGGCACGACAGCGAGGAGCCGGTAAAACCGGGTGAGATCAGGACTCGAACCCTGGCAAGCCTGGGTCATCCTTCATATCTCCCGTATAAATTGGTGATGGTGAGGTTTGAACCCCTACATCTCACTAATAAAGTGAGTACTCTACCATTAAGCCACATCCAATTTATATGTTGAGCTAAATGTTAAGCAGATAAAATGGAAAGCTAGAATAAATAAATATATATATTTACATAAACAACATACAAGCCGTCACATTTTCAATTAGATTGAATAAACTAATGAAAAATAAAAATAATTAAACAAACTTAAATTTTCGTATCTACCTATATCCTATATATTAAGCAACACAATTTTTTCACATGTCATTCAATTAGACTCTCTACATAGGCTGCCACATGTCATTCAATTATACCCTCTATATAGACTGTCAAGTGTACAAGTTTCCATTTTTACAATTTCTCCTTCATAAATGATAAAATAAAAAATATGTTGTTGTTTAGATTTGAACTCAATACCTTACTTTTAAAATGTTTATGACTTACCAACTCAACTAGGATGAATTAATGTTACGCTTCTCTTTTTCTTAATTGGTATATAGATTCAACCTTCCATTTTATTTCTTTTAAAATGCAAATACAAATTATTCTTCCTAATCTATGTATTTTAGGAAATTATTTATATCTTATGAATCCACTAGTCATATGCCTGCGCGATGCAGCGGGTAACAATACTTAAAGGCTGTTAGCGAGCCAAGCCTAGGTTAGCTCGAGTTCGACTCAAACTTAATGCCCTGCCGACTCAACTCAGCTCGAAATTAAAGCTGAAATCTTAAATTCGAATTCAAATTGATTAAAATCAAGCTGACTCGCTCGACTCAATTTGGGACTACGATATATTTTAAACTTGTAATTATTTTAACTCTTAAGTTTTATATAAACTTACCTTTTTTGTTTTTTCATATATGTTTCATCGTTTTATATAATATAGTATATATATTACAGTTAAATTTTTTTACTTGAAGCTGTTTCACATTTAAATATAGATTGCAATTATAACTTCTTTTACCTAAAACAGCATCACCTTAAAAAATTTATCTAATGGTAAGAGAATCATTCAACACATGCTATCATGAAACTTAAATAAATTAAATGGATTGGGACAATTTTAGAAATAATTTAAGAAACTTACTTTATGTTTAAAAATTTCGAACAAAACATTCATGAGGATATGTAGTTTTTTGTCAATTTGGTAGTCGGTGTGAGGTAAAGAATCAGGTTCTCTCGACTTATATGTTTGACAATTTCGAACGAAACATCCATGAGGATACTAATATAAAGTGATACGGGAAACAAACTCTTATTTGAACACTTCCTATGGAAGTGCGATAACATTTTATACATGATAACATAAGAAAAAAAACTGCATGCATTTTAATCGTTGTAATACGTGTGCTATATAATTGTTTGTGCCATGTTAAACCGATGAAATGATAATTTTATTTTATGTGATTATACATTTACGCCGGTCAACATAATGCATATGTTCTTTTGAAGTACAAATGTGTCTGTATTTGCTCATACTAGTTTTAATATTTATGATTATGTGATTTTTTTAAATTTTTTATTTCATCATTTTCCCTCATTTTTGCTCATAAATAATTGAAAATAATTTCATCTATTCAAAATATATATGCTTTGAAGTGGAATGATGCTTCATATATTGGTTATATAACAAATAATAAATGTGATTTTAAAAATATAAGAAAGGAATGTGATTTTGGTCTATCATGTTTTAATTGTGTTTAGTAGAAATAAATATGTGAAATTATGATGTATCTCATTTGACATTATAAGAAACAATTTTTTAATTTTGTTAGCTTCAAAGGGAAAATTGGTTCATTATTCCAGGGGTATAATTTAAAAGTTTGTAACTACCAACCATATTATAATAATACTTAATTGACTTGTACATTATTGCATAGTAAACTTGTACATTATAATTGATAAGTCGATATTGAATAAGATTTACATCGAAACGTTGCAAAAAATATGCATGTCGCAATGGTAAGTCCGGTATTTTTTATAGCATAATATATTAAAATATATATATATAAAATAAGAATTTTAAATAAAGTTGTCAAATTGAGTGTTAAAGATGAGGGGGTAATTATATAAGAATCTTTAAAATTTACAAAAGGTAACTATAATTGAAGGGTATAAATTGTAACTATTTTAATTAATATGGAGACACATGGTTATATTTGATGTTGTAATGACTTTTTTGCCTATCTTGAAGCTTGTAACATGTGCTTTATAAGTTGTAAAACTCTTAAAATTACACTCTTAATTTTGTCCATCACTCATACTTTATATATAGTAGAGATAAGATAAGATAAGCTAATATGTATATGATTAAATTAAACTTTTTTATTTTACTATTTAACCACCCGTGTATCACACGAGCTCTATCCTACTACATAATTAAACAAGTATAGGTGAATAGATATGATAGTAATGCACTTAAAGATTGATTGCACTTAAAGATCGCATTTCAGACTAGTCTACGAAAGCCACAAAGTAACAATAAACCTTCGCCCTTCAATGCTTCTGTCCGGAAAAGTGATCAAACTCTTATAAGTTCTTTTTCTTTTTCTCAATGGTTTCAAATGTTTAAGAGGGCAATTGCAGAATTTTGCGGGAGGTGCCCGAGATTTTCACGTATGAATGACACTAAACCGAAAAATTTTAAGGTGGGCGGCCGCCCCCTTCAAGAGGCTTTGGGTCCGTCCCTGTCGACAAATGAATTTCCCCACTTGGCTTCAAATAACTCCGAGCATTCGCATCCTTTCCCCTATCTCCAAATTCAAATTACACTAAAACACACTATATTTTTCTCTCATTTTCAATTAAATAATATTTTTTTATACCTTTATCATTATATTTTCTCTCTTTCACTCACAACTACTTTTAAAAAATATTTATAGGGTGTTACAGGAACTTTTCAAATATATATAGAAAAATCGTTGCATTTTCTCCCCCCTCCAATCAAAACACCATAAACCACTCCTTATATTATAAAAACTCCGCTCACTAAATTTGATGGACATATTGTGAATGCTCTCAAAGCTTTTTCATAAAGCCGCTACCGAGTTGTTGATTTAATCTGCAAAAACCGACACTAAATATGTATTAATATTACCACCAGGGCTATTACTTTTACCCGAAACCCAACCCGAAAAAACTTGTACCCAAACCCGAACTAACTCGACACAAAAAACCCAAACCCGAGAAAAGAATAACCCGAACCCAAACCAGAGTAATTCGGTTTGGTTCTCGGGTTTGATTTATAAGTTTCGGGTTAACCTGAATAAACTTTAGTTTTGAAAATAAATAAATTTTTAGGTATAATAATTTAGTCTTAGTCACTAAAGTTAATAAAAATCTGAGCCTAATCGACTGTTGTCATTCAAACTATTATGGATCGGTTGTTTATTGTTAATTTATATTTTCTGTTTATTACTAATAGCAACTTGATATGATCCTGTTATATTAACAAGTTTATTATTATCTTTTAAGTTTGTATTTTATTTAGTTTCCTTATTATATCAAATTATGTTTCCTTATTGTTTATCTTTTTCTATTTTTATGTCTTTGTTTTCCTATATATTGTAATATCGTTTAAGAAAAAGAATAAGAAAGAATTATTATTTTGGATCTATTTTCTCTTCTTCTCTTGTGTTCTTGAAAAATTGACGGTTGTCTCGAATAAACCGTACCAACTGAGACTGTAAGACCCCGAATCCCAGGAATCCTACAGTTTGTGATCGTCCAATAAATTAACAAAATTCTTAAACTCAAAACAATTCATTTCATTTCAAAAACCATTTTAGAGTATAAATCAGCGGAAACATCATAATTATTAAAACAAGTTCCCAAAACCCGGGAATTATCCCCAAAACCAAATTTCAATGTATTAAGTATTAATTGGAAAAAACAATGTTCATTAACAAAACTTTCCGACTAGATATGCCTTCAACCGTCCCAGTAGCCTCGAGCACGTCCAAGCGATAAGCATCCTCCTCCTAACCTGAAACTCACACTAACATACACACAAAGTCAGCTTGAGCTGAGTGAGTTCAAGTTTTAATAATTGACATTTATAATAATCATTCCAAGAGTTTTAAAATAAAATGAGATACGAACAGTTAGGCCATCATCAACAATAAGTAGTCATACTTATATATATGTACATCTATATAATTATATCCCTATAAATATCATCCAAGTAATAACATCAGGGTCGAGCACACGTACAACCCAAACACGTAACGTTCCATCCAAGTAATAACATCAGGGTCGAGAACACGTACAACCCAAACACGTAACATCTCATCCAACGTATGCAAACACAAAGTAGGCATACGTAAACATCCTTAGTCGATAACGACTAATTAACATCGCCAATTATTGGCCATACAATAATACATGTATAAACATACATCCAAACATACAATAATATCATCCCAAGGCCTACTCTATACAAGTAAGCCCATGTAAAATAATTTAAACTGTTCATCAAGCAAAATCGCTTAAGTGTGTATGCTAGCCTAAAACTTGAAAAGAGTAAAAAGGGGCATCATGAACTCACCTGACACAAGACACGAATTCACCACGAGCTAGAGAACCCCTAAGTATCCCCACAACTCAAACGCCTGTCGATTAACATACAATCATTACTAACGACACCGAATGGACTCGTTTATCCTACGAGGAGTTCTAATATGGTTCAAGTTACCTAAAGCCTCGACCTCACCACGTTCGATCAAAACAGTCCCCGGGGCCTTATATTTACCAAAACGACCCATAGTTACTCCCGAGAACAAAGAATTCCAAAATTACCCCCGGAAGCACTAGTTGAGACTAACATGCACGTTTAAGAGTTGTTTAGGAAATTAACATCCAACTCAGCCCCATGTGGACCCAATATGATAAATTCACAGCCAACAAGTTCACACGACGCTACACGAGTTGAATGGGTCGGTAACCCGCAAGTACAACGCACAAACTATTCAATAAACGCGAATTCGCGTTGTACCGACCCGTTTGAGTAACCGACAACCAATTCAGCCCCATTACCTTTAAAAATCAGTTTCTTACAGTCCACAACTCATACCGAGGCTACAACATTCGAATTGGTTGTTATTTCCCTTAAACAACGCGCTAGACATCACAATTCACAAACAAGTCAACCGAATTCTAGTTTTCACATCATCAACGATTGACCAACCTAACGAATGCCAAAATTCACGACACTCAAGTATGATATACAAAACATACCTAGGAAGATTATGGAGCAAGCACTTCACTTAAAATAGCCCCGAATGGCACTCAATTGGACAGCCACCGGTTAAGCCTAAAACGAAAGAATTGATCTAACGAGTATAGGGAGCAAATTTTAGCAGGCAAAGATGTATTTTATTGCATAATAAAATGATAGAAATAAATTATGAAATTTTTACCAGATTTGTATGAATGTCTTATATTTATAAAAATATTTTTGTTATATTTTTATAGTGTACACAAAAATCATAGAAATTCCTCCAACACAGAAAGGTACGTGCAGCTATTTCAGTGCGCAACAAAAGTGTTTTATTTGCAAACCAAATTAAACGATTCCAATTGGGTTATAATCTTAACTCAAAATGTGAACTTTCAGAAGTGAAATCAACCTATTTCGACTTGTCAAAAAAGAGTTATAATGTTGGGAAGACAGACCAGAATCCGTCACCCCGCATCAGCTTTGACACACGTTTTTATAAAATCATAAAAACCATTCAAATCTCGTCCAAAAATTACAAATTATACATTTCTGGAAACTAGACTCAAGGTAGAACATCATGGAAACAAGAACCGATCAAAAACAATGGATTATCATCGCGTTACAGACCCTACAATAAACGAGTACGAATCTGTCAGCAAACTGTTATCATCAAAACTCAACCCTAACATGTTCAACAAATGGTTTAATGGTGAAAAGGGGTTGCATTAAGATAGTACCGACCTTGAATTAGACGAGAGGTGGCTGGAACATGGCCGGAGCTGCACAAAAACCGAGGAGAAGACCCCCCCTGCTGCCGATCGGACTAGATTATGGGTCTAGGGTTTTTTTTCTTTTGTTTTATGATATAAAGCACAAGTTACACTCTAATCCCTCATGTATGAAAGGTGAAACAACTTGAGTGAAAAGTTAATACATTTTACTTACAGGAATGACGTGAAGACCCTCCCGGGGAAAGACGGATAAATCCCAAAAGATGTACATACTCTACATAGCTCTAAATCATTGAACTGAAATTAACGTGCGTTACAGAGACAGCCATCAATCTCCCAAGAACAAAAGAGAAGAAGAGAAAATAGACCCAAAATAATAATTTTTTCTTATTCTTTTTCTTAAACGAGATTACAAAATATAGGAAAACAAAGATATAAAAATAGAAAAAGATAGACAATAAGGAAACATAATTTGACATAACAAGGAAACTAAATAAAATACAAACTTAAAAGATAATAATAAACTTATTTATATAACCGGATCATATCACAACTGTAATCGAACAACCAAATCACGTCTGATTGAAGGCGATTATGATTCGAGTTAATTACTTAGTTTACTCTTTTTTTGAATTGTTTTATGACTTTATCAAGTTATGTTGGTTTATTATTTGATTATTTGCATTACTAGCAAAAAATAATAAGTTGTTTTAATTTTAGCATTGAAGTTTTTTAATTTTTTTTGTTTTTGTTTCATTTTCTAGGATACTCGAAACCCGATTATCCAAACTCGAAAAAAACCCGAACCTTAATTACCTGAACCTGAAAAACCCGTGAGAGATTTGGGTTGGGTTTCGGGTTAAGATTTAAAACTTTGAAATCTAAATAACCCAACCCGTAAAACCCAAAACCCGAAAAACACCCCTAATTACCACTAACCAATTGACTAACCGTTGATGGTTAGTTATTTCCAACCATTATCAAACCGCAAATTATTGTAATTCCATTGTCAACTAGGACATACATTTACATAATAATAATAATAATAATAATAATAATAATACTGCCATAACACAAGGCAATAAGCTGAAGAAAGTTAATATTATTAAGTGTTTAAACTTCTTACTTCTACTAGCACACTACTACTAAATACTATGCATCACAAAAAACAAAAGAAATGCTTGAAAGAAAGCCACGTATAAAATCTAATCTAACTTTACTAATAAAAGAAAATAATGAGGAAGATGTAACAATCTCATATTTATTATTGATTTAATCTCTCTTCTCGTTTATTCTACCTATCCATGAGGTATGGACAAAACCATTTTGTTAAATGGGTTATAATTTCTTTTCTAATCTTTAATCTCATCCATCCTATCTATCCATGGGTAATGGGTCAAAATAATTTTGACAAAAGGGTTATTCTTTCCTTTATAATCCTCTAATTCCTCATCTTATTTATCCTATATATCCATAGGCCATGGGTCAAAACAATTTTGACAAATAGGTTATAATTTCCATTCTAATTTTCTAATCTCTCATCTCATTCATTATAGTTATCCATGGGTAATTAGTCAAAACAATTTCAACAAATGTTGTATATTGTTGTAAACTTATAATGGTTCATCTAATTCTAATTTCTAAATTTGAGATTACAGATTTCTTATTATTTGTAGTATATATTTTATTTTCTTCTTACCTTTAATTTTGTTCATTTCTTTTAAAAAAACGTACCTTTTTTATTTTTTATTATTTAACAAATCACGTGTAATACACGGATTCAAAAGCTAGTAGAAAGAAATAATAATCAAAATAATACATATTATTGCATCCCTTTTGTTGATTGTTTCATGGCTAATTATGTTTAAAAACAAAAAAAACAAAACAAAATAATTGTACTTTTGTTCTATGAAACCGGTGACTAAACTAAAACTTTAATTTCTTCTAATTATTTGTTTACCTAACTACCTAAGGTGGTCTTTGCCGGAAAATCGGTTGGTCAAACAGAATATATAAAGAACGATAAAATGTAATTTACTATTAAAATAATGTCAAATTGGAAATAAATAATCTCAATTATATTGGTCGATAATAATTCCAACTTTAAAAATCACTATCAGCGGTTTCAACTTTAAATGATTTTTGTCTCAATGGACATTCGTTAAAAAAACACTTAACGTTGTTAAGTTTTTTTCCGAATTTTAAACCGATGTTTTAGAGATTTTGATTGAAAGAACGATACGATTCGTTTAATGTAAAAGTTACACGAAAAAGAACAGAAAATAAATTGGTAGAAAATATAACTTAGACTTTATCTCATTATCATGTCACTTAGTTCAATTGTGACTTGACTGGACGAAATAAAAACAATTACTTGTGTATATGTGAACTTTTGTATTAACCTTTTCTCAGCATTTCCTGAAAGTACAGAAACAAAAATGATGATAGGCAAAGCCTTAAATATAAATACATAGTTATTGTTGTGTTCATTAACTAACGATATCGCTATCATACCCATACCGGCTTAACAAAACCAGTGTGGTACTACTTATATTAATTTTTGTGATTTTGAATTTTGATACGAGTTGATTTATCTATCTTTTGGCGTTGTAAAAGACAAAACTTGAACAATTATGAACTTTAATATTGCTCATTGTGGTGGGGTATCTTGGCGTTACGGCTGAGGTGATGCGCACTTAACACCGGCTTCATTGTGTCGTGGTGTTAAGAGGCTGGCGTTAAGAGGTGTATGTTAACACAGCAGTGAGCATTGAAAAAAGTGGGGCCATCAAACTTTTTGTTTTGTTTTCATTATTTCCTCAATGGTCATAACTAGAGATGGTCAAAAAAACCGGTTCGGGAACCGGTTTGCCGGTTTAAACCGGAAACCGGTTTTTACAAAAACCGGTTTTTAAAAACCGGTTTGACCGGTTTACAAACCGCCGGTTTGTATTTCGGTTACAAGTTTTAGATCTAAAACCGGTTTTCAAACCGGTTAATGAAAAAACCGGTTTTTTTAAATAACCGGTTTTTATAAACCGGTTAACCGGTTTATTAAAAAAACCGGTTTTTTACCGTTGGAAAAAAACCGGTTAACCGGTTTCTTCATAACCGGTTAACCGGTTAAAAACCGGTTTAGACCGTTGTACAACGGCTATATGGCCGTTTTTTTTTTGACCGTTTTTTTTTTTTTTTTACCATTTTACCCCCACAAACATCTATATATAGTTTAGGTTGGGTGTTGGTTAGATCACACTCGATTATACAACTCCAAACGCTCTAAACGTTTATTTCATACGCGATTATTTTGTTATCTCACGCTCAATTATACCACATTACCACTTCATACGCTCTTATTTCGTAGTCGATTATCATGGCCTCCCAAAGTGCTGCTTCATCCGTCAACATGGGTGCCTCGAACACGGGAGAAACGGTCGTTCGGGTCATCCCCACGAAACGAAACCAAGATGTTTGGCAACATTTCGACCTATGCGAAATGTCTAACGGTAGCCAAAAAGCTCGATGCAAACATTGTTTGAAGTTTTATGGCAAATATGCAAACTCCACTTTAAAAGCGCATGTACAAAGGCCCTTTTGCAAGGCCTTGAAGGACGAATCGGGAAGTAGTTCGCAGCCGGAGATGACGAATCAAGGAGCGGTGTTTACGTACGACCTTGAAGCGGTACGTCAAAAGTTTTCAAACTTTGTGATTCAACAAACACTTCCTTTCAACCACTTCGATAACCCTCAATTCACGGAGATGATGCAAAAGTATGTTCAACCACGCTACCAACACGTAAGTCGTTCGACCCTTAGAAGAGATTGTCTTAAAGCATGGAAAAACGCTAAATCCGAACTAATTTCATACTTTTCAAACTTACAAACTGGTGTAAACTTAACAACGGATGTGTGGTCGGTACCTAATGGTTCGCCCGACTCATACATTTGTGTGACGGCACACTGGGTTGACCCCGAGTCGTGGCAAATGATGAAACGAACCGTTGCGTTTCAATTGTTTGATTACCCGCACACGGGTAGAAATATTTTTAAACTCTTGGATAAAGTCATTCGACAATACAAGATTGAACATAAAATCTTTTCAATTTCGTTTGATAACGCGTCCAACAATACGGCCGCGGTTGGCCATTTAAAATTAAAGTATAAACCTATTTGTGATGGAGCGTTTTTTCATAGCCGATGCATTGCACATATTATCAACTTGGCCGTGCAAGATGGGTTAAACGTGATCGAAACGCAAAGAAACAATTTTAAAAGAATGTTACGAGATGTTTTTAGCAACAATAAAACATTTTCAAGATACAAAAAATTTTGTGTAGAAGCTAATTGTCAATGGTTGGGGCCAAATTGGGATTGTCCAACAAGATGGAACTCGACTTGTGATATGTTTGAGAAAGCCATCCAACAAAAAGAATCACTAATTGCGTTTCATCAAATTTTGTCAAGTAGGGGTAAATGTGCACCGTACGATCCTAGAAACTGGTTATTGATTGAGATCGTTACGGAGGTCCTTCAAATTTTTAAATCTTGCACAACTAGTTTATCCGGGGTTTACTATCCAACAAGCCCCATTGCTTTACCAAAAATTGCTGTCATGTGCACAAAGTTGAGTGAACTTCATTGTAGGGGTGCACCTTATTTTGATATGGGTGTAAAAATGAAAGAAAAATTTAGAAAATATTTTCAAGAACTACCCGCTGTTTTGACATGTGCTGCTGCGTTAAACCCTTGCATCAATGTTGGTGGTGTTGAAGCTTTAATAGAAAAAATTTGTGATGAGCTAGAGTTAAACGACGATCAAAACCCCTATTATAGCCAAACTTTAAAGAATGCTTTCAACACCACCTTGTCAAACATGTATGATGTTTACCTTACAAAATACGGGTCGTCTTCCCAAATTCATGACTCGTTAAGAGCTGTTGCCTAATCCCAATCCCAAACCGACCTTGAAATGGGGATGTACTACATGATTTGGGAAGACGCCGGTAAACGTCAAAAGGTAAACACCCCAAGCAGTGAACTTGGAAGGTATGGTGGTACCAACTTTGTGAAACACATGACTCCGGATGAATTTAGAAGTCTTGATTTGCTGGCTTGGTGGAGAGGTAAGGAGGATGAGTTTCCAATCCTCGCCGCCATGGCCAAAGATTTACTAACGGTCCAAGCAAGTTGTTCATGAATTTAGTTAAAGAAACAGCAAACATGGAGGCAAATAATGAGTAAGAAACAGCAAGTTGTTCATGTAATCGTGTCTAAGCATTCTTTAATGTTTGTATTTTTGAGTTACGAATATGCGATAACGATTTAATGTTTGTATTTTTAATGTAAAAACTATAAATGAAAGTTATGTGTTTTTAATCTTCCAAGCAAAGAACCCCAACAACGAAAGCAAAGAATGACTTCGGTCAGTCCGTTTTGCCTTGTAGTTACCGGTTTGTTTATACTGTGAAAAAATAATGGTTATTTAAAAAAAAAAAAAAAAACCGGTTAACCTAAAAACCGGTTATTAAAAAACCGGTTAATAAAAAAACCGGTTTATTAACCGGTTCTAACAGGTTTCTAAACCGGTCCTAACCGGTTAGACCGGATAGGGTTTTGCCATACAAAAACCGGTTATTAACCGGTCCGGTTATTAACTGAACCGGTTTTTTTCCGGGCCAAAAAAAACCGGTCCAGTTAATAACCGGACCGGTTTTTTAAAAAAAACCGATTTATGCACATCTAGTCATAACTAGAGGTGTTCAAAAAAACCGGTCCCCGAACCGGTTTGCCGGTTTAAACCGGAAACCGGTTATTTAAAAAATCGGTTTTTTTAAAACCGGTTTGACCGGTTTGTATATCGGTTATACTTTTTAGAGCCCAAACCGGTTTTGAAACCGGTTATAAAAAAAAACCGGTTTTTTTAATTAACCGGTTACTAAAAAACCGGTTAACCGGTTTTTTAAAAAACCGGTTTATGACCGTTTTAGAAAAACCGGTTAACCGGTTTTTTAGTAACCGGTTAACCGGTTAAAACCGGTTTAATGCCGTTGAGAAACGGCTATATAGCCGTTTTTTTCATTTATTGACCGTTTTTTTTTATTTACCATTCTACCCCCACAAACATCTATATATAGTTTAGGTTGGATATTGGTTAGAACACACTCGATTATACAACTCCAAACGCTCCAAACGCTCTAAACGTTTATTCCATACGCGATTATTTTGTTATCTCACGCTCTATTATACCACATTACCACTCCATACGCTCTTATTTCGTAGTCGATTATCATGGCCTCCCAAAGTGCTACTTCATCCGTCAACATGGGTGCCTCGAACACGGGAGAAACGGTCGTTCGGATCATCCCCACGAAACGAAACCAAGATGTTTGGCAACATTTCGACCTATGCGAAATGTCTAACGGTAGCCAAAAAGCTCGATGCAAATATTGTTTGAAGTTTTTATGGCAAAGATGCAAACTCCACTTTAAAAGCGCATGTATAAAGGCCCTTTTGCAAGGCCTTGAAGGACGAATCGGGAAGTAGTTCGCAGCCGGAGATGACGAATCAAGGAACGGTGTTTACGTACGACCTTGAAGCGGTACGTCAACAGTTTTCAAACTTTGTGATTCAAAATACACTTCCTTTCAACCACTTCGACAACCCTCAATTCACGGAGATGATGCAAAAGTATGTTCAACCACGCTACCAACACGTAAGTCGTTCGACCCTTAGAAGAGATTGTCTTAAAGCTTGGAAAAACTCTAAATCCGAACTAATTTCATACTTTTCAAACTTACAAACTGGTGTAAACTTAACAACGGATGTGTGGTCGGTACCTAATGGTTCGCCCGACTCATACATTTGTGTGACGGCTCATTGGGTTGACCCCGAGTCGTGGCAAATGATGAAACGAACCGTTGCGTTTCAATTGTTTGATTACCCGCACACGGGTAGAAATATTTTTAAACTCTTGGATAAAGTCATTCGACAATACAAGATTGAACATAAAATCTTTTCAATTTCGTTTGATAACGCGTCCAACAATACGGCCGCGGTTGGCCATTTAAAATTAAAGTATAAACCTATTTGTGATGGAGCGTTTTTTTCATAGCCGATGCATTGCACATATTATCAACTTGGCCGTGCAAGATGGGTTAAACGTGATCGAAACGCAAAGAAACAATTTTAAAAGAATGTTACGAGATGTTTTTAGCAACAATAAAACATTTTCAAGATACAAAAAATTTTGTGATGAAGCTAATTGTCAATGGTTGGGGCCCAATTGGGATTGTCCAACAAGATGGAACTCGACTTGTGATATGTTTGAGAAAGCCATCCAACAAAAAGAATCACTAATTGCGTTTCATCAAATAATGTCAAGTAGGGGTAAATGTGCTCCGTACGATCCTAGAAACTGGTTATTGATTGAGATCGTTACGGAGGTCCTTCAAATTTTTAAATCTTGCACAACTAGTTTATCCGGGGTTTACTATCCAACAAGCCCCATTGCTTTACCAAAAATTGCTGTCATGTGCACAAAGTTGAGTGAACTTCATTGTAGGGGTGCACCTTATTTTGATATGGGTGTAAAAATGAAAGAAAAATTTAGAAAATATTTTCAACAACTACCCGCTGTTTTGACATGTGCTGCTGCGTTAAACCCTTGCATAAATGTTGGTGGTGTTGAAGCTTTAATAGAAAAAATTTGTGATGAGCTAGAGTTAAACGACGATCAAAACCCCTATTATAACCAAACTTTAAAGAATGCTTTCAACACCACCTTGTCTAACATGTATGATGTTTACCTTACAAAATACGGGTCGCCTTCCCAAATTCATGACTCGTTAAGAGCTGTTGCCCAATCCCAATCCCAAACCGACCTTGAAATGGGGATATACTACATGATTTGGGAAGACGCCGGTAAACGTCAAAAGGTAAACACCCCAAGCAGTGAACTTGGAAGGTATGGTGGTACCAACTTTGTGAAACACATGACTCCGGATGAATTTAGAAGTCTTGATTTGCTGGCTTGGTGGAGAGGTAAGGAGGATGAGTTTCCGATCCTCGCCGCCATGGCCAAAGATTACTAACTGTCCAAGCTTCCACGGTAGCTTCGGAGTCTGCTTTTTCTGTTTCTGGCAGGGTTATATCGATTAGGAGGACTCGACTCACTCCACCAGCTGTAGAGATGTCTATTTGCTACAAGGATTACTTGGACTCTTTAGATAGGGCACAACATCAACGCTCACTCGAGGGGGAAATGGACTATGAGGCGGGCTTGTATGAAGACGAGGTCAATCAAGGACACACTCAACCAATGACCGATGAAGAAGCCGCGTACGACGATTACCTAAGGAATAGCTCGGGATCGGGTAGCGAGGAAAATAATGAGTAAGAAAAGCAAGTTGTTAATGTAATCGTGTCTAAGCATTCTTTAATGTTTGTATTTTTGAGTTACGAATATGCGATAACGATTTAATGTTTGTATTTTTAATGTAAAAGCTATAAATGAAAGTTATGTGTTTTTAATCTTCCAAGCAAAGAACCCTAACAACGAAAGCAAAGAATGGAGTCAGTCCATTTTGCCTTGTAGTTACCGGTTTGCCTTGTAGTTACCGGTTTGTTTATACTGTGAAAAAATAATGGTTATTTAAAAAAAAAAAAAAAAAAAAAAAAAAACCGGTTAACCGGTTAGACCGGTTATTAAAAAACCGGTTAATAAAAAAACCGGTTTATTAACCGGTTCTAACCGGTTCCTAAACCGGTCCTAACCGGTTTGTCCGGTTATGGTTTTCATACACAAAAACCGGTTATTAACCGGTCCGGTTATTAACCGAACCGGTTTTTTTCCTAGACGAAAAAAACCGGTCCGGTTAATAACCGAACCGGTTTTTTTAAAAAAACCGATTTGTGCACCTCTAGTCATAACTAGCAATCATCCATAACTAGCAAGTTAAAGCTTGTTACCTATAAAACGCTACTTAAGAGGTATATGCTAATACAATATTAGCGTTAAACATGGAAAATGTGAGGCCATCAAACTTTTTTTGTTTTTTTTTCTTTATTTTCTCTACCCATCCATAACTAGCAAGTTAAAGCTTGTTATCCATAACCAGAGCCGTCTTCGAGAATTGTAAAAATATTTGGAGTTTTTATCAAATAGGTGTGGATGTAAAAAGTAATTTACATTTTTGGTGTACTTTTAAAAGTATTTATCTATTTGGGTACTTTTCTCTCTCCTCTTTATTTCTACATATTCTATAATTTTCCCTTAATTTTTTCAATTAAAAAAATTAAATTTAGAGTATAAAATTTAACAAAAACATGGTTTAATTTTTTTTTATTGTTTACATATTAAAAGTTTCAAAAAGTTTTGCAAAAATCTTCAAAAAATTATGCATTTAAAAAAATAGTTCTGCAAAATATAAAAAAATCTGAAAAAAAATTGCAAAAGTTTAGCAACAATTCTACAAAAATTCAAAGAAATTGAAGCTCCTCTAGAAAAAATTAAAGCTAAAAGCCTGAAAAAAATAGTTAGAAAACAATAGTTTAATTAACAATTTCTATTCACAATATAGTATTTTTTTTCTGGTATTGTAAGCTATAACTAGTGTCTTTGTTGTATTGGTATCTTTACAAACCAACTCGATATCATATCAGCATTGTCTTTATCAGTATCGTTATTATTGTAACCGGTGCTCGTTGCGTAGCGCGGTGAATTGAATCCCACTAGTTATTATTAGTTTTAGATGTATTTATTTATGTAACTACTTGAACATGTAATAAAATAATTAGAGTATAAAACTGTAAAATTTGTTTACTTATCGTATATTTCCTTAAATAATTAATTGAAGTTTTAGATTTATCTACCTATTCTAATAAAGTAAAATAAATGTGGACACTTGTCATGTTTTGGTTAATTCTTAGATTTATCTACCCTAATATATGTAATAAATCAATAATTATTCGCTTTCCTTTTACACTATATTTATATAATATCTATATATTTTTATAAATATAAATATTAACATATTATTTTACTATATATTTCAAAATACTTGGTGAATTTCAAAGATCAACAACAAATCATGTTCCTTAAATGAAAATTGTTTTGGGCTTTTTGTGGACGTTAAATTTGATTTTATGGGTTAAAAGTTGGTAAATAGTTTGTTTAGTACAAGTTAACTATATTTTGGTCAGAATTTGTTACGGGTCAAAAATGAAATTTTTGAGTATTTTTAAAAGTTTGAGAATGCAAAACAGATTTTTCATCAAATTTGTTATGAGTTCAAAGTGTTGACTTTAAAATGTCAAAAATGAAAGTTAGAATTTTAAACATGATTCGGGTTTCAATTTTATTTTTAAGGGCATTTTTTGAAATAATCAAAAGGTTCGGGATTTGACAAGTTGACTATTTTTCCCTCAACTATTAAAATTTAAGAAAAGATTGCGAACACTTTCGACTTGTCATCCCCATGCCTATCAATGCTTCTAACTTTTATCAAATTTGAAATATTTATGTTAACATTAAATTTTCCTTCAATGGTGATCAGAACGTTGTATGGGAGGCATGCCATGCAAAACTATGCTCAAATGAAACAAAATATTCACAAAATTGAATGGGTTAACATGTTATTTTTTATGTTGTCATTATCACAAAGTCGAGAAGCCCTCTGAAACTTATCAAAATCTTTTTTATGGTGTAGCTCAGAAAACCATAGTTCTTGAAGAAGATCAATTGCTACAATTTAATATCATACTTTCCTTTGATGGGTGGTAAATTGATAAATATATTAATAAAGGTAACACCTCTTTTGTATTTAGGCTGAGTGGTTAGAACTACTACCGTATGAAAATTTTATTTTCGAAATTGGTTCATAACCAAAATTATTTCAATTATACATATATGACACCGAGAATGAATTTTTCAATAGAAATAAGTATTCTCAGGTACGATTTTGCACGGGTATTTTTTTTATTAAGTTCGTTTAAAAAAATCATTTTGTGATATAAATAAAATCAATTTATGTACATATTGTATAAATACAAGTATAGATGTAATACATTTTTTTTCATATACGCTATGTAATTATTTTTTTTACTTATAATTTTATAATTTGAATTATCCCGTGTGTGACACGGGCTCTAAAATTAGTTATATATATATCGAGTTTATTACTGTTAACACTTGTTTAGTTTACAAAGTTTACGTGCATCCATATATATAGACTAACTTTAGAACCCTGTGTATTACACGATATAAGTTAATGTATAAATTACAATGAATAGAAATAGAATAAAAGATAATTAATGTAAAAAGCAGTACCACTGGAAGTATCATTTAAAACAATGAGACCTTTAAATATGAAGGATGTAGTTAAAGCCTTTCACAAAATTGTTTTTCACTCCATACTCTAAACCCTAAATCATAAACAAAAAATAGACATCAAATTTTCCTTTTTGAACAGCTTTTATGATATCCTTATAAACACACTGTTCAACTGTCACAATATTCTTATACTAAATATAAAAAATGGAAAATTTGTTTATGATTTTTAAGACTTATTAAACATTGGATATAATTGTAAAAAGTAAACAAAATTATTATAGTTTTATTAAATATAAAGATGCCTCAAAAATTAAATGTTAGTGTATTCTTTAAACACAAATTCTTTTATATACATTTTGATTTTAAAGAAAATATCTTTATGACACGTAATTATTATATGTATATTAATATTTTTTTATATTAAGTATGTTTACAATATAATTTATAGCAGAGTTAGGTTCAAATAAGAAGTTTGATTTTCCTAAGAAGACTAGGAAAGAGGGTATTTTTGTCTTAACACTTTTATATTAAAACCCACTTACTTTAATCTCAAAACCCACTTACATTAATTTCAAAAACCCACTTACATCTTCACTCATCTCTTACATCCACCACCACTTCACCACCCACCGCCACCACACCCATCACCCACCGCCACCACCTCGCCGGGAAAGTCCGAAAAAACACAATGGAAAACACTATGAAAAACACAATGGAAAAAAACACTACAAAAAAACACAATGATAAAAACATAATAAAAAACACAATTGTATGACACAGTGTAAAAAACACAATAAAAAAAACACAATGAAAATATACTATTGTATAACACAATTTTGTAAAACACAATTTGGTAAAACACAATTTGTAAAAAACCCACTATTTTTTATATTTTTATATTACAATATGGTACTCATATAAAAGATAAAAAAAACACTCGTTATTATGGTGAATTTGTTTTTCAATAAAAACGTAGTAATAAAAAGTTATGAACGTTTTAAAATGATGGGGGAATTTGGCATGTGTCTTGCACGTGGAGAGAAAAAATCAACAAATGTGTGATTCCTTTTATATCCTTCCTCTTATGTTCACACTTGATTTCCCCCTAAACTAATCTCAACCCTCCATGTTCAAAATCAATGGCCAATATTGCTTCTTATCCTTCCTACAAAAACTATACTTTCTATTATAACCCAACCCATTTATAGCATTAATAATTCAATTAATAGAGATTGACCAATTAATGCTAAATTGAATTTATAATCAATACTATATTTAGAATAAAGATATTTTTTTTTGTTTTCCATCAATAGAAGAGAAGTGATTTAGACGGAAATTTGATAGTGAGGATTATGTGTCTAGATTATTTTTGTTTTATTAGTAGGTAGATACCCTTAATTGGTTTTTGTTAATTATTATTTTTAATTTAAAGTTTATATAATTTGACAATAATTAGTAAATAGTAATTAATGAATTAGGGGGAAAAGGGAAAAATATTTTTCAAGCTTCAGATACACCAAATTGGTAAATACTTTTTAAAATACATCAAATTGGTAAATATTTTTTCCATCTACACCCATTTAGAATTTGGGCCTTAAGTAAAAGGATTATTTTGTTGTGTTTAAACAGTTTAATTTTTAAATTGGCTTATTTGATTATGATTTGGATTGTGTAAAAAAACTTTTTCTATAAAAACAAGCTTAAACATGTCTCAATCGAGACTAGAGCCCTTTGGTTTAAACAATTAAAATTTTAAATTGGCTTACTTGGTTATGATTTGGGTTATGTAAAAGACTTTTATATAAAAATAAGCTTAAACGTGTCTCAACTGAAACTAGAACCCACGACCTTTTGGTTGGTAGTCACGACCTTCACAGTTCTCATGTGATGGATAAGTGAAGTGTGGCATGTGGTTTGGTTTAACAAGCAAAACATAGTTAAAATACCATGAGGCATTGAGATTTTAACTAACCCGTCCGTTAAGTAGCATGTTATGGGCAGGGTCGGTCCTAGGGGGCTGGGTGGTCGACGGCCCCCGGTTAACAGTTATGCATTTGAGTTTCATATCTCTTTGCTACTAGACCAAGCTAACAGTTATGCATTTGAGTTTAAACTTTAAGCATTAATATACATATTGTTTTTCATAAAAATTCATATATATATACATTTTAAAAATTCCGGGTCTAACGGGGTGTCGGGCCGGGGGCCGTCGACCACCCAGCCCCCTAGGACCGACCCTGCCCATAACATGCTACTTAACGGACAGGTTAGTTAAAATCTCAATGCCTCATGGTATTTTAAGTATGTTTTGCTTGTTAAACCAAACCACATGCCACACTTCACTTATCCATCACATGAGAACTGTGAAGGTCGTGTTGTACCTTTATTGACGGCCACCCGCTAGGATTCTAAACGTATTTCGTATCACTATTAAATCAATCACATAATTCATTCTTTTGTAATCTTATCCATTTTCTTAAAAATATATGAAATGTTTTCCAAATATATAAACATAAACACCAAACTATCTACAATTTTTTTAAATGTCTTAAATTCTATAACATGTCTTTTTTTATTTATATTTAAAAATGACTTTAAAAATAAAATATTTTTCAATCTTTTTTCCATATAATCATAATCGAATGAATGCATATCAAGTTATCAACTGACTATAGCTTTTTAACTATGACATGTTGGGGTTCCGTTGGTATCTTTGTTAGCCAGACAAAGACAAAGTCTCTTAAACACTCAAAGTTGAAGTTCGAACATGTATCATACTATATAGCTTAATCAAGCTGTGCATGCCAACGTCTTAGTATATGCCTGCGATGGATCACCGTAAGGTTACTATATGTAAGCTTGCTCCTGAACGATTCAATATTTCGGTTTTTCTCAAAACATATTTAAAGATGAGACACTTGGTAGATTTGATTATATTTGCAATATGTAATCCAAATCAAGTGTAACAGCAATCACTTGATTCTTAATCCGAATTGCGCTTACTTTCAATCACAAACAACCCATTGGATTTTACCTTTCAATCAAACAAGGATATACTTAAGCTAATCTACATTGGATACATCATATTACAAAACATGGTGATACCAAAACAATTTAAATCAAACTGACCTAAGCGCGCACAGCTTCAACGATCCGCGAAAAGTAAAACTGTGTGGTGGTGAGACCCCTCTTTCTTATTTTCCAGCCAACTTTGTTTAACGCCCGTTCTATATCAGCTTCCGAGTGAAGATACGCTCTTGTTGCCTTTGAAGGTCCGGGAAATAGTTCACCGATTCTCTTCAACAGATCATAATAAAATGTTTTGGGCGCGAAACTGAGGATCAAACGGTTTTCAGCGAGCGATGCAAGATGGGCAATCATGCCATCAGCTTTGCTTTGTGGGTAGTGTATCAGTACATCCAAACACACTACTGTATCATACTTCCCATTTAAGCTTTCTAAATCACTCACTTCAAATTTGGGAAGCTGTACACCATCCATGCCTTGTAGTGCTTCTTTTGCCTGCAGGAATTCAACAGCATGAATATATGATCACTTGTATGATCTTATTTGTTATGAATTGATGCAGTTAGGTCACGTAAGAACGATTGAATCGATTAAGTATAGTATTGATGATGAAACCGGCTAATAGCACATATGGTTGAGTATAGATGATCAATTCTGAACTTGATTGAAAACGAGTAGGTGCAAACAAGCTAAGCCACTTGCGAGCTACTCGAGATCGGGTCGATAAAAAGCTCAAAACGAGCCAAGCATTTACGAGCTCAAGCCGAGCCCGAGCCTCAAATAAAGCTTGTTTAGTTATTGAGCCCGAGCACGAGCTTTGTATGGTAAGCCTGTTTATGCTTGTAGAGGCTTAACGAGCCCCGTATCATATTTAAGTTTATCTCTTTTGAACTTATATGTATTAATTTCACACTAGACAGCCGAGATTTGGCTCGTATCGGGTACTACACGAGCTCGACCCGAGCTTAGGCTTGTTTAAGGTTTTTCTCAAAATTATAAAAATAATCAAAATATATAATTTAACTATTAAATAATTCACGACCTGAGCCCGAGCTTGAAAAAACGACTCACGAGCCGAGCCCGAGCCTCAAATAAAGCTCGTTTAGTTATCGAGCCCCAGCTCGAGCCTTGTATGGGAAGCTCATTTAGGCTCGTTAAAGTTTTACCTCCTTTGGACTAATTCCATGTATTAATTTCACACTGCACAGCCGAGCTTTGCCTCGTTTAAGGCAATACACAGGCTTGAGCCGAGCTTAGGCTCGTTTAAGCTTTTTCTCAAAGTTACAAATATAATAAGAAAACACATATATATTAATCAATAAATAATAAACAAGCCGAGTCCAAGCTTGATCATCGACTTACGAGCCGAGCTCGAGCTCTCGTAAGTCAAAGAAAGCCGAACTTAGGCTCTTATAAGGTTTTTCTCAAAATTCTAATAATGATTAAAAACATATATAAATTAATTAATAAAATAATAAACAAGCCAAGCTGAGCCCAAGCTTGAAAAAACAACTAACGAGCTGAGCTCAAGCTATAGTAAGTCAAAACAAGCCAACCTTAGGTTCTTATAAGGTTTTTCTCAAAATTATAGTAATAATTAAAACATATAAAAAATAATTATAGTAAATAATAAACGAGCCAAGCTGTGCCTGAGCTTGAAAAAATAACTAATGAGCCGAGCTCTAGCAAGTCAAAACGAGCTGAGCTTAGGCTCGTTTAAGGTTTTATTTATAACTAAAAACGTATATAAATTAACTAATAAATAATAAACAAGCTGAGCCCAAGCTACGAGTCGAGCTTGAGCTCTTGTAAGTCATAACCAGCCAAGCTCAAGCCTAGTCGAGCTTGTTTAACCCCCATATCACTTGTGTCATTATCCTAATTTTATGAAAACTGAAACAATTTTAGCGCCAATTGTCAATTTTCAAATACGAAGTTATAAATTAAGTCATTCCACAACCAATTTAAACCAAATTAAACCTGCTTCTGCGCTTCGGAAACCATAGAAGCCGAAATATCACTAGCAGAAACCACCGCCCCTTCCTTCGCCAAGGGGACCGACAACAGCCCGGTCCCACACCCGGCATCACACACACTAACCCCTCTGATCGACCCTTCATCAAGCAACATCTTCATCACACTCTCCACGGTCTTGGCGTGACCAATGCGAATATCCAACTGCACCTTATTCACATCATCCGTGTCTCCGTATATCTTCTTCCACCTCTGGAACCCATCGTTGGTGAAGTATTCTCGCACCACTTCCTTGTCTCCTCCGCCTACCTCTTCGGCTTGGAGCTGCCGCCGTTTCTCCGGGTCGGAGAGTGAGATTGCGGCGGCGATGGCCGCCACGGAGCTGCCGCCGATGACGGCGATAGTGGTGGTGTCGAGTGTGTCGGCGCCGAGTGCCGAGACGGTGGTTAGGGAGGATTTGCGAGTGAGTTTGAAGAGGTTAGGGTTAGGGTTTGAGTGGTTGGTGGTGAAGTGGATGCTGTGTGAGAATAATGTGGATGAGAAGGCCATTGCCGGTTAACCGGCGGGAAGATTGAGTCAAGTGAAGTGTATAAGTTTTGTGTGGGTGAGTTGATAATGCTATCGGAAATGAAGAATACAAAGGATAGGATTGGTGCTGACGTGGACTTCTGTTAATCTCTAGGAAATCCAGGTGGATATATTAATTTTATTTTCGTTTTTCCTCTTCTGGATTCTGGTCGGGTCGAGTCGGATCGGGTGAAAGGATAAAAGATAAAACTAAAACCCCAAAGCTTTCAAATTAACATATAAAAACTTTCATTTATCCTCCAATGGTTTTTGTTTGAAACTGCCACCTCATAACATTTTTCTTTCATTTATTTAATCTATATCAAGTCATATCTTTTAAAATTAAATATAGTATAATTTGTATAAATATTAGAAAATTAAATCATAAACACATAAAACTAAAAAAAACAAACAACCATGGACCATTCTTGCCAATAGTAATTTTTTGTTCACCAATAGAAATATGCATACACCCACCTATACTTTATTTAATACTAGTAGTTAACCCGCGCTTTGCGGCGGGAAAACGAAAGAATTCGTCGGCATCGGTTAGGCTCGTTAAACAACTTAACCCGCCCACTTTGCAAAACTTAGTTTTTACGTTAACGACACAAGAAGGTAATTATAATTTTCTTTTATTTAAAAAGGCATAATTACAATCATTGCATTTATCATGTAAGAGCATTCGCATTTCATTCATTATTTTTATCCATATAATATAATTTAACTAAAAAACACATTTCTCTAAATTTATCTCACATTTTCTAAAAAACTCTCACATCTCATTTCTTATCCTTATCTTTATATTTATTAACTACTTACTATTTTGTCTTATTATATTTTTTCTTCTAAACTTGATTTCTAATGAATTTTTACAGAAGTTTGACAATGAATCTAGTTTATTCGGATTGATCAAAATCTAGTCGGGTTTAAAATAAATGGTGTGGTTGAGGATTAAGATACTGATAGGTATAATTTAATAGAATGTGTTATCAATAACTATGTGAAACATCAAATTTAAAGACATCAAATTGACAAAACGTGAAACTTCAAACAAATCTATAAGAGTGAGCAAAACATGTTGATCCCTCGGGATTGTACCAACCCGACCTGGAGGCTGGAACAGAGTGAACTCTCCATGAAGCTTGGGCCTACTAACAGTTTGTGGATCCTCAATATTTGGCCAGTGATTATCACAATAAACATGGTGATCATCATATTCTTGATGCATCTCTGGAGCTTTTGTAAATTGTCCTAAGAATCAGTGTATAATGTGTTTGTCTAATTTTCATAGCTAAAATAAACACTGCAGTAAGCTATTCAAAAAGGGGGGAAAAAGTAAGCAAAGCACGCTAATTATTAATAATGAGTTGGATTTTCCATATAAACCATCAGATATTTTAAAGCATGCAACGAATAAAAGTTAGCAGTTCAATTTCATTTTTGCTTAATGTAACTTAATCAAGAAGATGAAGATAACGCATTAGGGACTCAATATTTATCTACAAGTTATTGAATGGGCAAGGTTTATGTGAGAGCTGATCAAGGCATAACAACATTAACAAAATTCACATATATGCACCTAGCCTTTCCATTTAAATTATGAATATGCAGCTAGCTGCAAACATAAGTTAAATCAAAATCAAAGCCGACCAATATATAGCTCACACAACATAACTTAAATCAAATCACAGCTGATCATAATTACCACATCATTTTATACGAAAGAATCTACAATAGGTGTGTGTGTGTGTCAAACCTATTTGTGCTGCTGTGCATCAGCAAAATCGGTTGGAAAGATGGTATGTATGCCACATTTACACAAATCCGTGAGTAGCTAGCATACATAAATTGGCCTCATCTCAAAGAAATTTGATGTTTCTAATAATAATATATTGTGAAGTTAAAGTGAGATCTCACATTCTACAAAAGTGGATCATCTTCACCAATCTTCCTGATTTTAATCACAAATTCCACATTATATGCATATATCATCTTCTCTATCTTCATCAAAACATAAGAAGACCACAAAATATAAATACAATGGCATGATGATACTAAATTGGCGTGACAAAATTCCCATTGTTGCCATCATAATAAAATGCGGTGCAGAATAAAAAAAATTACAAATAAAAAAAACTTGTAGGTTGTAGCAGCTGATACTCTACTACACGGCAAAGTAGATTTCGAACATAATCAAAACTTTTGTTAGAAAATATAAATAAAATTGTAGAAGAAATACTAAATATACTTGAGATATCCGCCTAGCTAAAGCTTGGAACCTTAAATGGCCTATAATTCAAGACAAAAATAATAATTAATTGAAAATTATGTTAGTAAATAGAAATAAAATTCTAAAATAAATAATTAGTACATGCTTGAGACTTTTGTTGGATGTGTGAACGGGTGTAGAGTACTGATAGTTTTGGAATCTTTTAGTGTTTCAAATATAAAAAGTAAACATAGAGAAAAATTAATGTTATGAGAAGAGAAAAAAATTAGTGAACTCTGTTGGTTTTTGTTGTCAAATGCCAAGAAAGAGTCTTTGCAGTCATGGTACCTTGAATAAATGCAACGTATAAGTACGTAGTTGTACTAAAGGACTCGTATGCTTACAACTAATTGTTTTTATTGAATAATCCATTGACTTGTACATTATAATCCGTACATCGGTGTTGAAAATTTTTTATATCGAAAAGTCGACAAAAATAACCACATCAAATGAAAAATCCTAAAATCATGTATATTAACAAAACCACATTGACAACAGGTAGATTTCTTTATTGGGTACCAATAATAATAAACCAAATAAACTATTGAGATGGTGAACACTAATAAATCAAATGAACATGTTTTATTTTCAATATGATAATGTATTTTCAATAAATCACGTAACGTTTAGCTTGTATCATATTTTATTTTCAATGCATAAAGATAAATTTGAATTCAAATTGAGATTTGCATTCACACAAAATACACAGTAGCATTATATTATATCCGTAACCTACATAAATGAAATCACAAATGTGAAGAACGAAAAACAGGCACGAGGTCTTTTTGGTCCAATTTCTTAATTTTCTTTTATTAACCTCTTCTGCATAAAACACCCTGAATCAACAAATACCAACCAAATTCATACCAAAACCGATCCAGTCAAGAAGAATTGCATAATAAGGAATATACGAAATCAACCTTGAATTCAGATCCCGGTGCAGCACAATGGTCCGTTCGAGGTGTAAAGAGGGGAGATTGGCAGGGTTCATGGTTTCGATTCGCCGAGATGATGTATGAGCAGGATATTCGTTAAAGAAAACCATGATTCTTCATATTTAAATCATAGCACCAACACCGATAGGAGTGATTGAGGGGTAAATGAGAAGAAGGCATAGGCTGGTTATATGCAATTTGAGAACGTGGGAAGGAAAAACTGTCAGTGTCGCTAATAAACCACTGCTCAAAAATTAAGTTGTGCATGATTTGAATTCTGGGCTTTATGCTTTAAAAACCGGTATATTCATTTTCCGGTACATTATAATCCATACATCGGTTTTGAAAAATTTTTATATCGAAAAGTCGACAAAAATAAGCACATCGCAATGGCGCATTTGGAATTTGTTGAAAATATTTTTTTAAAAAGATATAAGAAGAAAGTATAAAGAAAATAAAGTGTTGTAGGTGTGGGATCAAAGATGAGGGGGCAAAGTTGTTAGTTTAATTGAAATTTTCAAAACTTGAGTAAAGATTAGCGAGAAACATTGTAACTATAATTTTTAATCTCTGGATGTGTTTGTCTAAAAGACCACTATATGCAATACAATGTGTATCTCTTAAAATTTAAGAGGTCCTTGACTTTGCTTTATATATAGTAGAGGTTGATTAATATTAAATTATTAAATAAAGAGAAACATTCAAGCATTTTATTTTTATTTAATATTGATTTAAATTTAGATGGACCCACTTTGAAAAGTTTGTCAGAGTTCTTAACCACAAACTACTTTTGTTTGAAAGTACCACTCCAAAGATGCTATTGGTTTGTTGTCTTGGTTTGAAACTTTGAAATAATGCCACGTATGCACCATTGGAGATGCCATAACAACTTCTAACTAATAGCTCAGTAGCAACCAAAGTATTGCCACTATAGGAAATTCTTGTTGATGAAGTCATCGGTACTCGGTAGTAACTGACTTGCCAAGTCAAGCCCATGGTTAAAAGCATAAATATACACTCGATGGTGCAAAGTGTAAAAATACATAATCAAAATGTCGCAATACTCTCATTACACGTTGACACAATTACGATGCGAAAACACGTGTTTGAGGGTGCCTCGCACTCTCTAGAGTGCCCACGTGTTTCTTGTTGACAAGGAAAGAGTGTCTGAAAACTTATTATATACCATTTTAATATTTGTCCACCCACCTATGTAAGACAACTTTGATTTATTTCTCCTTTTGTTTCATATCGTGAAGAAACACTAAGTGAACCCTGGACAGATTATAAATAATCTGGGGGTTAAGTAATGTTTCCCACGGATGAGATCTAGCTGAGAAGGTTGTTCTTCAGGAGACCTGCAAAACAGACACCGTAAGCTCGTCACTGAGAAGGGGGGTTCCTCCTTGTGACCATCCTCCGGTGTGAGAATCAGACTAGATTGCTCTGAATATAAGAGTATATTAAGAGATTGCTAGATAAGATTTTGATAATGGCTTCGACCTTTTCAGGGTTCGCTCTGAAGCCATCTTTAGTGACGATGACCCCCAAGAACTTCCCTTCTTCCGCTCCAAAGGCACACTTGCTCGGGTTGAGCTTCATGTTTATCTTCCTGAGCGTGTTGAAAGTTTCTTCGATGTCTTTCAACATCGCTTCTGGGTCAGGGCTTTTGATGACCAAGTCATCCATGTAGACTTCCAAGTTCCTCCCAATTTGGGAATAAAACTCTTTGTCCATCAGGCGTTGGTATGTGGACCCGGCATTCTTAAGTCCGAATGGCATCATTTGATAACAAAATGTGCCATCGGGCGTCCGAAAAGCGGTTTTATCCTTATCATCAACGGCCATGTGGATTTGATGGTACCCCTTATACGCGTCCAGGAAGCATTTAAGGCGGAATGGTGCCAACGAATCCACCTTAAGATCAATTTCAGGTAACGGATAACAATCTTTGGGGCATGCTTTGTTCAAATCCTTGAAATCTATGCACATGCGCCATTGTTTGTCATTCTTCGGTACCATAACGGGATTTGCAACCCAAGTTTGATATCTACTAACGCGTAAGATGCCTGCGTCAAGAAGTTCCTTGACTTGGGTTCTACACGCGTTAGTTTGTTCTGGCCCCATTACTCTGCGCTTTTGTACGATCGGTGTGACAGCCGGATCGCATTTGAGCTTATGCTCTGCCTTACTCCGGGGTACACCAGTCATGTCAGCTGGTGTCCACGCGAAGATGTCGGCGTTCCTTTGTAATAAGCGCTTAAGTAAGGTGCGTGTGGGATCAACAATTGTTGGGCCAATGGTTACGGCCTGGTCAGGGTACTTGCCATTGAAGGCCCATCTTTCTGGTTCGGTGATGGTTGGTTTAGCCATCTTTGGTTTGGGTTTAGATGAGACAGATGCGATGCATACCTGGGGAATGCCGGTGATCATCGCTACACCCTCAGCTGTTGGCCATCCCATCATGCCGTGGACTGAGGATACCACGGCGTTGAATCTTGCCATCCCGTCTCTCCCGAAGAGAATGTCGTACGTGTGGTGTGGCTTCCTCATCACGACAAAGTCCACATCTTCTGTGCGGGAGTGTTTTCCATCTGTAAGAGTGACGGGGAAAGATAGGATACCCAGGGAGGTGCTTGTGCTGCCATCAAACCCTTCCATCGAGGCGCAGATCGTCTCCAGGCGCTCCTTGTCTTCGTCATCTAGCTTGTCGAAGAACTGCCTGTACATCACCGTTGACGAGGCGCCGTTGTCAGCAAGAGTGCGAGAAGTGATGTAGTGCCCCAGCTGGCTTTTTATGACGATAGGGCCTTCTTTGCTGGGTCCTCCTGGCACTCGCGGGAAGCGCACCTCAGCTTCCTTCCATGCGCATGGTTCTGGCGTTCGCCTTTTTCTTCCTCTGATGTTGCCATGAACCATGTTGATGCTGATGTCGACGGGCTTTCGTCCGTTGCCCCGGTACCGGTTGTCGTTCCGTCCTCCCTTCTTGATTGATGCCACCAGGTGTGCCAATTTTCCATCCTTGACGAATGCTTCGACAATGTCTTTCAAGGATGTACACTCTTCCGTACCATGACCTTTTGTCCCGTGGAAGTCACAGGATTTGCTCTGATCCGCATTAGGTCGGTGCCGGATCGCCGGAGCTTTTGGCCACGGTAGTTTTTCAGTGGCAAATATCTCCGTGACGCTTTTGGTGAGTGGCGTCCACCGGTGCTTTTGGCTTGAAGGGTGTGTGTGACTTCTTCCGCCAACAAGAGGGCGAGAGCTGGATGAGGTGTCAAAGTTTACCCTTGACTGCCAGATACCTAGCTTCCTTTTTTTGTTCTGCCAGGCGATCCGGACATTGTTCTCTCTTGTCCTCTGCGTGTAGAGGTGTGTACTCTGGGGAAGATCCCTTCCCAGTTGCTTTTCCGTCTCGGCAAAGCGCTTTGCCTCCGTCATGATGGCATCCCATGTTGATGGCATGCCATCCTTACCCGTCAATGTGCGGATAAGTTCTGGGTATTCGGCGCCTTGGATGAAAGCGGCGCGAACCAGATCTTCACTTATGTTGCCGAGACTTAGCTTTTTGGAGTTGAAGCGGGTGATGAAGTCTAGTAAAGATTCATCTTCCTCTCTCACGCAGTTGAGGATCGTCCATTGTTTTTCAGTGTACTTCCTCTGTTGGCTGAAGTGCTGGCAGAACTTGTTCTGAAAGTCCGCCCCAGTCATATATGTGGTGGACCGGTAAACGATCGAACCATGCCCTGGCCGCTCCGACCAGAGTCATCTGGAACATGTAGCACCACGTGGGTTCCGTCCAGTTGCTGACGGTAGCCCCCGCAATGAACCTGTTCAAATGGTCGTCTGGGTCGGATAGACCATCATAAGTGCCAATGTTGGACATCTGTTTGGCACTTCTCGGGGCGATTGCTTCCGCAATGTCCCTTGCGAATTTTGACTTTCCTGCATTTGTAGCAGTTGGTCTAAAGGTTTTGGAGAAGTCACGCGGGTTTCTCTCCGCAGTTGGTTTAAAAGCTTCCCCAAAATTCCTTTTTGGTTGGACGTCCGTTTCCTTACGCTTCCCTTTCGCCTTATGGCGAGGGTTTGCGTCGGTATCGGACTCCCTCTCGTCGTCTGAGTACTCGCACTCACTGCTCATATTGAGGTGTTGGCGAGTACTGCCGAATTCGTCAGCCTGTTGAACTGAACGCAAGCGTTCATCCAATTCAGCTTGGAATTCTCTTTGACGTGCTTCGGCCCACGCCTTCACTTGATCTAGTGTTTGGCGAGGGGCCCTCGTTCGTTTTTCCAACTGGGCGTCAGTGAACCCCAGTGGAATATTTACTGCACTTGCCCCGGCTTGGGTAGTCGGGGTAGTGTTCGTAAGATTTGTGTAACCGCCGGTGTTCCCCCCAGTTGCTGGGGTTGTGGTTACCGGGGTTTCTTGGTCGGTTACTGGCCTTTGGACCGAGTAACGTTAACCATTTCTTCAGAAATTTTGAAAAAACTAAAATAGTTCTAGCTTTTATGCACGGATGGCGCCAATGAAGAAACACTAAGTGAACCCTGGACAGATTATAAATAATCTGGGGGTTAAGTGATGTTTCCCACGGATGAGATCTAGCTGAGAAGGTTGTTCTTCAGGAGACCTGCAAAACAGACACCGTAAGCTCGTCACTGAGAAGGGGGGGGTTCCTCCTTGTGACCATCCTTCGGCGTGAGAATCAGACTAGATTGCTCTGAATATAAGAGTATATTAAGAGATTGCTAGATAAGATTGAGATAACAGATCGAAAGTTACTACTCTAAGCATGGGCATCTCAGTCATCTTATAGCTTGGTTTGAACACACTTTAACTTGCTACAAATTTTTATAAAGGAGAATGCAAGCTTGAAATAAGCTAACACGACTAAGATGCTCAACAATAAAACGGTTGTTTAAGCCCAATAAATAAGCTTTGAACTGAAGCCCAATTTCCTGTTGAGTCGTTTTGTTTGTATTTCTTTATTTGCGTCAAAAATAAAATAACCTTGAAAATGCAATCACTAGTTCACTACCATTGTTTATTTTTATAATGTTAAAGCACCATATAGTTTTGTTGTCTTGAATGCAAACATCACTTATTCTAAAAAAACTGAGACCCAAAAGAATGAAGGGCTTTGGACTAGATCAATGGTGTTGGATATGCTGCATATCTCGACACTGACGAGTGTGTATGGAGTGATATGAAATGGTGGGGTAACAAATGGAGACAAAGAGATATATCGCATATATCGCAATATTAGATAGGCGGCCTTTGTTTGTTCTATTACACATCTCAACAACAGCGACGACAAGGATATGACAATTGTACACTTAGAACGATTGCCAAGTAAGAAAAGGAAGCCTGTTCAAAATGAGGTTCCTTGAAACCGAAATAGAAAAACCATAGACTTGAAAGTTGGATATATAAAAACAATAAGTGTAAACGTTCTTTTTTCTTATTTTAATAAACTAGTTATGTGATTTATACTATCTTTGTTTTGTATTTAATTTAGTTATAATATCATCGGGTTTTTAAAAACCAGTTCGACCAGTAAATTAGTAGAGCGTAGTGATGTGGTTTGGCCAATTGTCATATTTAGCGGATCCTTAGTTCACCAACAAACTAAACTGCTGTTCTTAGTCGTACTTACCAAAACATTGCTATAATCATAAGATAAGTGACAACTCATGTTGGCCCCCTCAATGGAAGTTGATCGGTTTGATCATATTTAGATGATCTTTAACCTACCAACAAATTATTGTTCTTGTCAATGTAGACACATTTAATTTTGCAACTACATAAATGTGTTAAAATATAGTACTGCTAAAGCATTTGGTTAAAATTACATCCATACTTACTTGCTCATACTGTTTTACACTAATAATCCTAATTTACTCATCTTGTCAGTATTTGAAACTAAGACATCCCATCTAAGAGACACATGTCTCTACCAGTTATAAAATCTTTACCGTGTCGTTCTCCTTTATCAAAAAAATAATAATTATTTGTATGTACAAATATATCCTGAAATCAACCAGACTCGAAACGCCCCTTTGATAATTTGGTCATCGGTTCCATAATTTCTATTCATAGGTTTCTGGATGATTCAGTCCAAACCCGGGAACGTGAACTTTATTTAGAAATAAAAAAAGAAAGAAAGCTAGCATTATTATGTGTGTTCTTGCATTTGCCCACTGGCGCGGAGCGCGAATGTAGCTTACTCGTATTAAAATAATGTAATTTATTTATTTATTTAAGTGTGTAACTTTTAATGTAAAGGAGTTTATATCATATTGTGACTTCATAAAAAATTAGTTGGAAATTACATGGATTTCATGTGGTATGTTTCAATATCGGTTTTGATTTCCTACGTATAAGAAGTTACACATTTGGTAATCATTATTCACTTGCGAATAACATATTAAGCCATTAGAGTGGATATCTGTTTATTTTTTAAGTTAAAACTTTTCTAAATGACAATTATACCCTTAAATGTAATTTTTGAGCCTTAAAATTATACCCACACTCTCTTCACCAATCTTCGATGAAAAACAAGCCAACCGACCACATGTCGTTCGACCTCCACCATTCATATACTGAAAGAGAAGATGAGTTAATTAGATCTGGTTAGTTAATATGAAAGCTACACGAATTTTATGTCCTTTTACATGAAGCTAACGTATTTTAATGAACGTGCACTTCAACGACCAATATCACGTTTGAACAAATAAATGGACATTCTACATTATCTTTAAAAGGGTATTTTGGTCAACTGAGCAACAGTTGAATACTTTTATAGTTTTATACATTAAATTGCAATTAGAATCCAAATTTGAAAGTTAACATATCATCCTCACCAAGTAGTCATGTTTAGGGGTGTTCATCGAATCGAACAACGAATTTTCAAGTTAAATCGAATCGAATAATCCGAATAATTGATTTTTTTTGCTAGTATTCGTATTCGATTAAAATTTGAACTATTCGATTCGTATTCGTATTATATGGCCAATTCGAAATTCGATTCGAATTCGCATTTGAAACTCGAATTCGAATCAAATAAGTTTGATTTTAATTCGAATAAGTACGATCTAATTCAAGTTTACCTATGCCAAAAATTCGAAAACCAAAGCGTAATTGCAAAACAAACATATAAATTTAAAGTAGCTATAATATCATATGATAATAAATTCAAACCTAAAGTACAAATAGTCTAAAATTCAAAATATTCAAAAGGAGAAGTAAACAATACCCATGTTAGTATGGGCTAAGAAACAATAATATGACATATTGGGTTTAATTAATTTGTAATAGACATTTATTATTTATGGATTTCACACAAATAATATATATATATATATATGTATGTATGTATAATTTGAATTCGAATTTCGAATCGAATCGAATAATAAATCATAAATTCGTATTTGATTAATATACTCGAATTCGAATTTTTTAAAACCGAATTCGAATCTTAATAATCGAATTCGAATCGAATCGAAATCTGAACACCCCTAGTCATGTTTTTAACACATTAATGAAAGCATTGTATAAGGTCATAATATATTTTTTGAACGAATATTTGGATCACTAATCCATTCGATTATCTCATTTCCACTCTCAAGAGGAAACCCACTCTGGAACTCACTGTTTTCTTGCCACGTGTGGGCAGGTCGGCCCGTGGGTCAACGAAACTAAGCAAGGGTTTTTGGCCCGTACTAAATTAAAGCCTTCAAATGAAAAAAAGTATGTTTATATTATAATGGGTATAATATACTCCAGATTAGATTATGTATTGGTTTGGTGATTAACTTGGTTGTTGCTAAGTTGTAAGTACTAGTTCAAAACCCAAAATAAGTTTTTTTTTTCTTTTTTTTTTTAACAATTGACATGAAAGGGTCACAAAATTTCATTTTGATTTAGGCTTCTAACATCGTTGAGTCCCAAGACCTCCCGTTTTTTTAAAATAAAGCATGTTGGTGCCTCTTATGTACCAGTGATCATTGGCATAAAGTAATCTTATCATTTTTCATACTAGAAAAATATCTAAAAAGAAAATGTCGTCATACAGGAATTTCAGGGTGGTTGAATACATTGTAACATTGTACAGAAAAGTCATCATATCATAAATAAAAACTTGCCCTTTTTAATTTTGCATGAATGAACATAATATAGAAAAGTCTTCTTCACAACTTGCCATTTTTCAATTTCTTGTAAGTCGTATATGAACATAATATAGAAAAGTCTTCTTCACAACTTGCCATTTTTCAATTTCTTGCAAGTTGTATATGAACATAATATAGAAAAGTCTTCTTCACAACTTGCCATTTTTCAATTTCTTGTAAGTTGTAACCAAGACCTTCTATTAATACTAATAATTTTCATCAATCAAAATATGAAGATTTTCAGCATGAGTGAATTCCTTGTTACATTGTTGGTTCTTGTTGTTATATGCTCCCCACATATTAAGGCTCAAACCTGCGAGTCAAACGGAGGCATAACTGGAACAGAACCCCCATCTGGCCAATGCAACACGGAAAATGACTCGCAGTGTTGTGTCCAAGGTACCTTTTACACGACCTTCGAATGTTCACCGCCTGTCACAAGTAGCACACAAGCGACCCTAACACTTAATAGTTTCCAAAAAGGAGGCGATGGAGGCAGTGAATCGTCTTGCGACAATAGTTTCCACTCTGATGACACCCCGGTGGTGGCATTATCGACCGGATGGTATGCTGGTGGTAGCAGGTGTGGTAATTTGATCACTATTAGTGGGAATGGACAAAGCGTACAGGCCACGGTTGTAGATGAGTGCGACTCTACGATGGGGTGCGATGAAGAGCATGCCTATCAACCGCCGTGCCGTAATAACATTGTTGATGCATCTAAAGCTGTTTGGGAAGCTTTGGGAGTATCAGAAGATAATTGGGGAGAACTAGATATCACTTGGTCAGATGCATAAGTTTTTAGTCTTCAAAATAAAAAGGTGTTACTCTAATAATGTAGCTGTTGTTATGCTATATTGTTTTAATAAAATTATGCATTTGGGGTTAATTATATAAAACATATAAATATAGTTATTGATTTTCACTACTTTTTCTAACAATATCAACATCCGATTCACTTAAATAAACAGATGGAGGAAACAAACACACATTAAAAACCAACACCATTAAAGCCAAGGCTTTCAACAAACACAATGTAATCATGCCCAGCATAGACTAGAAACTCAGATTGAATTAAATGATACGTGAGCCCTAATCTCGGTTGTGATCACAAATATTAAAATAAAAGAAGTATATTGTCGCCATATAATTCTTCATGTCCAGACAAATTAATCCATTATTCTGAAAAACTAACCTAACTATCGTGCAAAACCAACACCAAATCTCTCACCGCTCGAACTCGTTCGCCGCTCACTCGGAAATTGCTCGAAATATGCTCGCTCATTTTTTTCGCTCGATTGTAAACGAGCCGCTCTGCTCGGTTTGGTTTGTAAACGAGCCAAGCAACGAGTACAGGTCTGCTCGGTTCGGTTCAGCTCAGATTTTTTAAATTTTTTTATATATAATTATATATGAGCAAATATATAAATATATATAGAACACACATAAATATAAGTATACAATTTTTTAAACCTTTTTAAAATTTTCTATTCCGTCAATTTTATAGTTTCATTCGTTCAATTCAAGTTTTCAGAATACTGAAAGTTTTTTTTACTTGTTCATTATATCTTGCTTGAAACTTATTTCTCCTAAAAATGAACAATATATTACACGTTTGTCTAAATATTACTAATTTTGTTTACAAAATACATTATTTACAGCCTTCAAAATTGTATCTTATTGAAAATTTTAGAGTGAAAAAGAAATAAATAATGCTCGAAAATTGCTTAATGTTCAATCGAAAAATACTCGATTCGATTTTGGCTCGTTTCAATTTTCGCTCGGTTAGAATTTCAGCCGTTCAGTTCGGTTCAGTTGTAAATGAGCAAGACTTTGCTCGGTTCGGCTCGTACCAGCCCTAAATGGAGTTGCTTCCCTTTCCGTTTAGTGGGCTGTTTGGTCTTTTTAATCCAACATAATAGAACAATTATTTAAGCCCAATATGCTTTGAACTGAAGTCCACGTGAATTTCCTGTTGAGTCGTTTTGTTTGTATTTCTTTAGTTTTAGTTGGGCCGAAATAACCTTAAAATTGCAATCACTAGTTCACCACCATTGTTTATTCATAGAATGTAAAAAAGAAACTTAAAAAAGTAGTTGAGTGTATAGAAAACACCGATCAAGTACCGAGCTTTTTTGTCAGTGTGAGGCTAACTCATTTGATAGAGGGATGTCTCTCTTAAATGAGAGTCTTAAATGAGAGGTCATAGGTTTAGACATTGGCAATTGGAGTGATTTAGGATTATTGGTTTAAAATAGTACGAATAACGTTTGTGTCGTTTCAAAAAAAAGTATAAAGGTTTTTGGTGGTTTATTTTGTGAGCCTTGGAATATGAATATAATTTTAACCAAATGTTTTAGCACTATATTTTCAGCACATTTATGTTGCAAAATTAAATGTGTACGTTGTCTAGAACAATAATTTGTTGGTACTTGGTAGGTCAAAGATCATGTAAATATTGGCCAAACCATAAGGGGACCAACATGAGTTGTCACCTAGAGGTGGGCAAATAAACCGGTTAACCGAACCGACCCAAAAACTGAACCGAAACCAAACCGGTTTGAAACCGATTATGTAGAAACCGATTGAAACCGTAGGTTCGGAACCGGTTTGTCATTTTCTCCATCAAAACCGGTTTCAAACCGGTTAACCGAACCGAAAGGCCAAAACCGGGGCAAAAACCGGTCAAAACCCGAACCGAAACCGATCAAAACCCGAACCGAAACCGATCGTACCATAATAAGAAACCGGTTTCAACCCTGAACCGAAACCGATCATAAACCGGTTTTGACTTTTGTTGATCAAACCGACCCGGTTTTAACCCAAACCGGTTTTGAGTTTTCAACCGGTTTGTGCACCTCTATTGTCACCTGTCTTATGATTATTTATAGCAATGTTTTGGTGAGTCTGATTACTAGCAAAAACAGCAATTTGATGGTGAATTTTTAGATTCTCTAAATATGGCATTTGACCAACATGAACTGCCTTATGATTGATTATAGCAATGTTTTGAAAACCGACATGTCCACTTTGCTAATTTACCAAGCCAACCAATTTTAAAGGCCCGAAGATATTATAAATAACTTAAAATATATAATAAACTAAAAATACAAAACGAAGATAATGTAAATCACATTACTAGCGTATTAAAATAGAAGGGACATTGTTAACGCTTTGTTTACTGTTTTTTTATATATATTCAACTTTCAAAGACTATGGACAAACGAATGAAATGGATAATTACCATACAATTTTCTTATTTGATTATTTTCTTATTTGATTAACATGTATTAATGAAATTATTCTATCACTTTATTATTAATAAGAATAACCTACATATACATATTATTTTCGTCATTTAGTAGAGGGCAAATAACGTAATAACGATATAATTATAAAAATAAAATAATAAAACAATAGTTATATTATAATAGAAAAATAATAATGATAATAAAATAATAATATAATAATAATTATTATTGTTTGTTGTTAATTTTGAATTTTTATTCATTCTATTCCTATAATGTAATTCGTTGCTCTTTTTGGTAACCAGCTTCTGTTAGCTGCTTGTTAGTAGAAGTTGGTGGCTGGATTTTTTTTAATGGAAAGTCGCTGTTTAAAAAAAAAATCATTCGATTAGTTGAAGAAATGAAAAAAAAAACATATTCTCTCAAATATTGAAAAATACTAAGAATTGAAGGAATTACATTCATTTGGAACGATTCATTCCATTGATGCATGACAACCAAACATATTTGTTTCATTCCTTTGAAATGATTTATTTCATTCCACCTCTCATTCCTTCATACAAAACACTACCTGTGATTTTTCTCTTTCGATATCAAGGGACCTCATTTTGAGCAGACATCCTTTTTTACCCGAAAATCGTTCAAAGTGAACAATTGTTCCATCCTTGTTGCCGCCATTGAGATTTGCAATAGAACAATCGAAACCCACCTATCTAATAACTCAACACACCTCCTCGTCTCCATTTGTTACCCACCTCACCTATCACTTTATACATGCCACTGTTGAAATATGCAGTATATCCGGCGTTGCTGATCTAGTCTAACCTCTTAATTCTTTTATGAGGACCCGTCATTATTATGTCCAAATCTGACCTCTTCGTTTCCATCTATTGCCTCATAAGCTTTTTGGTTATTTCTCAAAATAAGGTAAAAATCAACATACAAGACACAATTCAACGTGTAATCCATCAAAACTGGAAAACTAAAATACAAATGGTTCAAAGCACTTTTGTTCCTAACTCATACACTCTCTAATTTTACTCTCAAATATGTATATTGTGTATATCATAGTCTATATAGGACTTGAACCCTTTCACACGATGAAATGCTCTTTTGTTTTTTATGTTCTTGTGTTAACGGTAAACATGTCACTCCTTGTACGTTTCTTTAATCACCTAGGGTATATTTGGTTGGAGGTAATGGAATGAAGGGATAATGGAATAGGAGAAAGAATGGAATGAACAAGAGAATGAAACGAATCATTACTATTCCTTTGTCTTGTTTGGTTAACCTATGGGAATGAAATGAATTATTATTTTATGTTGTTTGGTATTCAAAAATAATTATAGGAATGAAATAAAAATAATAAAAACACTCTTATCAATTTTGTTTTTATTTTTACAACCCCCCCCCCCCCGCAATGGCGATGGTGGTGGTAGCTCCGGCGACGAAAATGTTGGTGTCGGTGGCGACGGTGGTGGTGGGCGGTGGTTGTGGTGGTGGTGGTGGGGGTGGCAATGGTCAAGCGGTGGTAGCATTGGTAGTGATGGCGATGATAGGGCGGTGGTGGTGGCGGCGGCGGCGAAGGTGACAGAGGTGGTGGCAACGACGACGGTGGCGGTCGGGCGGTGGCAACAAAGGTAGTGGTGGTGGTCGTTGTTAGGTGGTGGTGGTGTTGTGAGAAAGTATGGTGAAGGAGGAATGAAATGAAAAAAAAGAAGAGGGGTGGAAAAGAATGGTTTTGATGGAATGAGATTCTATGTGTAATGAATGATTCAATTCCATTGAGTACCAAACACCGCTTTTTTCCATTCCAATGTAAGGAATTATTTCATTTCCACTATTATTTCTACATACCAAACACTGCCCTATTTTTTCTTATAGGAAAATTGGTTTTTATTGGTCCCAACTTTTTCATTTTTGCCGGCGGTGGTCACAACTTTCATTTTGGCTGGCAACGGTCCCAACTTTAACATTCGTTTCTTCCACCAGTCCGCGACTGACGGAGCACTAACTCCGTTATGTTTTTGGTTTATACTTAATATAACCTCAAACTTTAGGGTCTAAACTGAAATTATAAATTTGAAATATATTAAATTAATAGAAAATAACCCAACCCCACCTGCAGCCCGTATTCCCGGCGAGCTGCCGCCGGCAACGGCGTGCGGCTCCGACCACCGAAAAACACCCCCATTTCACCCGTTCTTGACCCGTTAATTTAGAATAACGTAGTTAGACGGCAATAAACAACAATAATTAACATTCTAATTATATTTTAACGCCTTAACCGTCGAACTAATTCCCGTAACCTTCACCGGAAAATCGGCCATAAGCAATTAACACTGATTAATGAATTTCATCGCAATTACTAGTATAAATAAGACCCACACACCAAGCTAAACTTGCTCATCCTCTCAAATCTCACTGATATATCCTCTTAACCCCGTAATCCTTCCTCCAAGCTCGGAGCTTCGGCCAACTTCATTCACCCCTTTCCCGGCATCATTCGAGGTAATTAAAACATGGTTTTGAATCATTTTAATCCACTAATCAAAAACCCTAACTTAATTTTAACAAACATGGATTGTATTAATCACTTGGATTTCTAGGGTTTGCAGAATTATGGATGAACCTGTATTATTATATACAATAATCCACGGTGGCTGCCACGTAAGATGTTTTTGACAACTCAGATTGACATGTAAGCAAAACCATAACGGAGTTAGTGCTCCGTCAGTCATGGACTGGTGGAAGAAACGAATATTAAAGTTGGGACCGTTGCCAGCCAAAATAAAAATTAGGACTAGCACCGACAAAAATAAAAAAGTTCAGACCAATAAAAACCAATTTTCATTTCTTATATAATACCCTGGATTCCCTCACGAGCTAATAACAGCTTTATATCCCACCATATCAACTTTCTTTTTTCTTCTTTTCTCATACTTTTTCCTTTCTTTTCTTTAATCACCCAACACTGTTTTTAAGATTGTGGTCATATTCTGTGTATTTCTAAAATCTAAAGCAAACAGCACATGGGTTGATTCAACCATGACTGATAATATAAATACATAAAATACTTATTAACAAATACAAGAAACATTTAAATATCACATGTAACATCATTGACATTGAACTTATATTCCCATTCTTGTAGTTCAACTAAAATACATATTTATCAATTTCTTATTCACGTTATTATTATTAACCTAAAACTCATATTTATCAATTTCTTATTCACATTCTTATTCTTTTAATTCAACTAAAACACATATTTATTTCTTATTTAAGTTTTTAAAACTTCTACATCCATGTACTCGTATTTATCTCTATGCAATCAGATAAAGTATTTAAAAAATAAAAGATTAATCTACCATTATTTGATAAAAAAAACTATTCAACTTTGCATCACCCTTTAGTCTTTACTTTGGGTACCAACTTTTAGTGGATGCCCTTTTTTGTTTCAAGTTACAATACGACCTCTTAAAATGCTTCTCCTCACAAAAACGTTGTCTGAACTTTATCTCAGTCTTAATGCTTTGGGTACTATCATTCAATGCATACTCATTATAGTTTCAACTTACAACACGACCCCTCTCCTTTAATAAAAGTAACCATTCACATCCTATACTTTTTTCAAAAATAAATATACCATTTTCTATTTGATGAGATTTTTTTTATAACTTTTAAAATATAATGCTTTATTAAATTCCAAATACACTGTTGCGACGTGTTAGCTTTCAATTTAAGTTTAATTAAAAACAAAATTGCACGTACTGATGTACAAGTATATATATAAGCATAGATGACAACCCCTCAAATTTCTTTTAATTTTTTTATATCCTTTTTTATGTGAGTTTTTTATCGTTACGGCTTGATTATTATTTTATAAGATTGTGGTTTAACTTTAACGTTCGGTTAAAATTTTGTTATGTCATGTTTTAAGTTTTAACGCAACTCGCAACTTATGTGGACGGTTCAACGTTTTCATGTGTTTTTTATACAATTTAACGCCTCTGGAAATGTCAATCATGTCTTGATAGAGGATATCGAATTTCCAAGTTGAATTATCCAACACCAACACCAGAAAATCATACTTACTAAAAATGAACTAAACTAATATCATTCTAACAAGATAATTGAATAAACCTCTAAATAAACCTCAAAATAAAAATTCGTTATTCATAATTTCATATCCTGTCAACATCAACCTCCTTTATTAATCGACTAGATTTTCATCCGGCGTGTTGCGTCTGGGCAATTGGTAAAACCTTAACGTTTAAATTTGGGTGTTGGTAGAACCCGAGCGTTACATCGGTGAGTTGACGCGAATTCAGTTAGTATCGTTTACGTTCGTTACTGTACAGACGCCATTAGCATATAAAAAGTATATTCGTCAAATTAACATATAAAAAAATAAATTCTTTAAAACGACGTTTGTTTGGTCGGTAAGCTTGGGCGGTGGTAAAACCCAATCGTTATTGGTGCTGGGCATTAAGGCGGTGACTTAACACAAATTCGGTCGGTTCCGGCTAGGCTACGTTTGTCATGATACCAGAGCTAAAAAAGAGGAAAAAAATATGAGAATTGAGTGGACCAAGGAGTGCTATCGGTCGATAAACTCGAGCGTTGATGGTCCCGGGCGTTGAGACGTTGAGTCTATGCGAGTTAGTCTGTTTTCTGTCACGTTCGTTATGATATCGGAATTAAAACAAACAAAAGAAAAAACAGAATTGTCATTTAATTAGCTTCTGTTATGTTCGTTACGATATCCAAACGAAAAAAAAAATGTTATGGACAAGTATGGTGCCGCCAAGTGACCCAGTGACGGCTTAGTGGCACAAAACTTGTGTTTTATATATATTATATATTAGATAGACAATAGATAATCATTTAATCCAGAGTAAAGTGTCAAAATCGTCCTTATGATTTGGTCAGTTTTACGATTTTTGTCCAAATTTTTTATTTTTTGCAATTAGACCATTCAGGTTTCTTACTTGTTGCCAAATTCGTCCAAATTTCTAACTCCATTAGTTTTGCGTTGTTAAGTGAGGGGTAAAACCATCTTTTTAATATATTTATGAGGAAAGTAAATACTGTGTTATCATCTTAAACCCATCAAAACTATATATATTTATTGTGTTTACATTTTAATCCATTTTAGTTTTCTGATTTTGAACTTCAATTTGTGCTTCTAACTATCTGATTTGTTCAAATTTGTATCGAAGTACTACCCGTAACCTTTAGGCTCAATTCTCTTGTACATATATATAGCACAATTAGCAGAATGAATTTTTTCGTCTTCTTTTACGTCAAACACCTGCAACCACCATCATAACCCGACCACCGCTTGAACTCACCTCAACCACCCATAAACTCGCCTCAGCCGCCGCCGTTAATCGGGTATTGAACCCTACACCCTCAGATCTGGAACGAAACGATGTTGAACCCTCTGAACTGCAATCGATCGGTGAAAACTCGTCTCCTCCGCTATCGCATAGGAGTTATTCTTGGAAGCGAGTGACGGCTACCGGTTGTTCCGATTTTCCCGAGGAGAGTTGGGAAGACGATGGTTTGACCTAGATTTTACAAAATGACACGATTAGGCACACTTGGTGATGGTGTTGATGCATCGATTTGGAATTTTTCGATCTTGAACGAGAAGGATAACGGCGGCGGCGGCGGCGGTAAGGCGAGGAAGACAAAATGAAGATGGGGAAGATTGATGATTGATGGAGGGGTGTTTGGTACTTAGGTTTGGGATTATAATATATATATATATATATTTTAATTTGTTTTTTTTTTTTAACTTGTATTGTTTATTATTTTGAGTTTATTTAAAGTTTAAAAGGTAATAAAATAAACAAATAACAATGAAAAACTAACAGAGTTAGTAATTTGGATGAAAATGGCAACAAAAAGGAAACATAAATGGTTCAATTGTGAAAAAAAAAACATTTTTGGATGAGAATCACAAAATTGACCAAACCATAGGAACAATTTTGGCACTTCACTTTTTAATCCACGTAATTCAACTTTTGAACCAAGTCTATCCATAATCCCATCTGGATCTCTATCGGATCCTACCGTAATTGATGAAATCCAGTATCAAGCACCCCAATTCAATTATTTATTTGAATGACTTTCTTTTTATTTTATGCCACCGCATTCTCTAATTTGAAGAGTCTTGTTGCCGGACTCTGGTTAGACTATGTTGTCTTAATCAGACTCATGCTGACTTCAGAGTTTGGTTTGGGCATTCTCCCGGAAAACCATACTGCCGGCTGCTACTAGACAGTCGTTGTGCCACCACAAAAACATAACTTTTTGCTTAACACACAGTGAGACTAAACACGGGTAGGCTCTGGGTTCTCATAGAGCTTTGCTCAAATCCTTTATTACCAATATTCAATAAAATCAAGTGGGATAAGTATTAATTTATGTTCTAAGTATGGTGCCACTATAGTTTCTATAATTAAAAGAATTATTAACATAATAATTCCAAAAAAGAAGATAAACCTGTAATTTGAGTAAGATCTATCCACACGAGTCCAATAGTTATCGTCGTGTATCAACGATACTGATTATTATTATTATTATTATTATGATCAGTGTAGAATTTATCGCCCGTTAAACGTGGCCAGAGTTACAGATCATCCGTCACTATTTAACAAGCCATCGAGGTCACCACTATTGGATAACCAAAACTACTAGCTGACTCACGCACTATTTCTTCTTCATCTCGTAAGTCTTATTATTTATTAATCTGTTAAGCGGTTTGTTCTAAACATTCAACTTATTATTATCTGTTGCGCTTGTTTTAATTCAACATACAGCGTCCGCAATGGCGGATTCACGAGCGTTTGTGCTGTTAGTACTGTGTGCTGTGATAACTGTGTGCGTTGAATCGAAATACATGATATACGATACCGCACAAGGAGTAGTGGACGGGAAGCTTAACGTTCATCTGGTAGCGCATACGCATGATGACGTAGGCTGGTTGAAGACTGTTGATCAGTATTACGTCGGCTCCAATAACTCAATTCAGGTGTCTATTTTTGATTAGTTATTAATTATTATTATTCTTTTAATTTTAATTTTAATTTTAATTTAGGAGCTAAGTTATTATTGTTTAATGTGTTTAATAATTAATTTGTGTGTTGGTTGTTATACAGGGAGCGTGTGTTCAGAACGTGCTGGATTCGACGATTCAGGCGTTGCTAGCGGATAAGAATCGGAAGTTTATTTATGTTGAGCAGGTTATGGTTATTGAATTATTTGGTTTTAATGTGAATTTTGACTTTTAGTTTAGATAGATAGATGCGATAGGAATTGAGTTAGGGTACTGGTGAGTTAGGACTGTTTGGTTAATGTGGAATCGGTGTAAACGAGCAGAGGTTCAAGATTGTTTTGTGGTTTATTGATTGTTTTACTTATATTTGTACTAGATTTGGTTTAGGGAGAATGTAAGTAGGGGTATAAACTAGCCGAGCTGAGATGGCATGTTAGTAGTTTTACAAGCTCGAGCTAGGCTCGTTTCGAGCACTTGAGCTCGGCTTGTGAGTAGTTTTTCAAGCTCGAGCTCAGATCGTTTTGAACACTCGAACTCGGCTCAGGCTTATTTACTAATTTACTTTAATATTTATTAATTATTTATACTTATTAATTATTTTTATTTATACTTATTTTTTTATTTTAGTTATAATTTTTATGTATAACATAATGCCATAATATATATTTTTAAAACTTTTTTTATCACATATAATAATAGCTACGAAATTATATATAGTAAAAGTTTTATAAATAATACTCAAGCTCAGGCTCTTTTGTTAAACAAGCTTTTTTTTAGGTTTGAGCTCGTATAAGCTCGGCTCGATTCAAGCTTTTAGCGAGACAATGAGTGGCTTGTCTTGTTTGCACTCCTAAATGTAGATGTTAATTTTTGTTATGAATGTTGCAGGCATTTTTCCAACGTTGGTGGAGGGATCAGAGTGAGGCAACCCAGGCTACAGTAAAGCGTCTTGTTAGCAAGGGTCAGCTTGAGATGATGTAAGCAGATATAGTTGACTCTTTTATTAATGTTGATGTATGATTGCTTAAATTCTGGTTTTGATACATTTGTTTTTGTTGGGTAGAAATGGAGGTTGGTGCATGCATGATGAAGCAGCACCACATTACATTGACATGATTGATCAAACAACTTATGGGCATAGGTTTATTAAGCAACAGTTCAATGTAACACCGAGAATTGGTTGGCAAATTGACCCTTTTGGTCATTCTGCTGTGCAGGCTTACCTATTGGGGGCAGAGGTCTGCTTTTCTGTTATATTACCGCCGTTATCAATGCATACTAAATAATAATCTTATTTAGGTTGGATTTGATTCTGTTTACTTCGGGAGAATTGATTACCAAGATAGGGCTAAACGAAAAGGGGATAAGCATCTTGAAGTTATTTGGCGAGGATCCAAGAGTCTCGGTTCATCTTCACAGGTGTGCTTAACTTTTATTATCATTAGTGTTTGTAATTGGTTTATCCAGAAGACTTACTGGCTAACATGATATTATCAATCTTTACAGATCTTTGCTGGTGCTTTCCCCGAGAATTATGAACCGCCACCTGGCGGTTTCTACTTTGAAGTTAATGATGATTCCCCAATTGTTCAGGTACTCTATGGACTTGTTTCTACTTTAAGGTTTATGAATGTTTATGGAAACATGCAGGTATGTAACATAATTGCTTTTGTAACACTGAAGGATGACATGGACTTGTTTGACTATAATGTTGAAGAACGAGTTAATGATTTCGTGGCTGCGGCCGTTGCACAGGTGAGCTATATATGTTTTAAACTTTTAATGGCCGCCTGTATAATCAACCGAAGATTTATGAAATTTTCTTTTATACTCTCAGGCGAATATTACTCGCACAAATCATGTAATGTGGATGATGGGGACCGACTTCAAATATCAGTATGCAGAGTCATGGTATAGGAATATGGACAAGTTCATACATTATGTCAATAAAGTTAGTTACTTCACCAACCACCTTTACTTGCTTTTTGTTTATTTTTTTTTATATTTAAATTCTGACTGCTTATGCATACAGGATGGTCGGGTCAATGCTCTCTACTCAACACCATCAATATACACTGATGCTAAATATGCTGAGACCAGCTCATGGCCTCTTAAAGAAAACGACTATTTTCCGTAAGTATAATTAAAGTTTAATATTAATATATAATCACATATTAAAGTCTCCATTTTGCTAATATATTACGCATTGAATTTGATTGTTAGATATGCAAGCGATGTAGATGCCTATTGGACAGGATACTTTACTAGCCGGGCAGCTCTAAAGGGTTATGTCAGGATGTTGAGTGGCTATTATCTGGTGGGGGTGATATGTGTTTTTAATTTAACTATTTTACATTATTCACTAAAATTACTGATCCTAATTCTCATTTGCTACAATCAATATCAGGCAGCAAGGCAATTGGAAGTAATGAAGGGAAGGAATAAAACCAGGCACACTACAGACGCTTTGGGTGATGCTTTGGGGATTGCTCAGCATCATGACGGTGTTAGTGGTACTTCTCAACAACACGTGGCTAATGATTATGCAAAACGACTCTCAATAGGTCAAAAGAAGGTACAAATTAATTCAGTTTTATCGCTTGTTTAAGTTCTACTCTATTTATTTCTTCCAACTTGGAAACTGATCAGAAATACAACTTCGTTTCTTGCAGGCTGAATCAGTGGTTGCAGAATCAATAGCTTGCATGGTTTCACCAAAACCTGGTTGTTCAAGTTCAGGAACAAAATTTCATCAGGTACCAATGCTGTATATATACATGCATAGGTAATAATATAATTAACATATATTTAATGATGTTTTCCTTCGGCTTTCTTCATTAATTTGCAGTGTGCACTTCTTAACATAAGCTATTGTCCTTCAACTGAAGCTGATCTTTCATCTGGCAAAAAGTTGGTAAGTGAGATGCTTACTTGATACCTGATATATTAAACTTTAAGTTGCATTCTACATATGCTCGTTAAATTGAATGGATTTATCATATTTAATGTAGATGGTTGTTGTCTACAATTCCTTGGGGTGGAATAGATCTGATGTTATAAGACTTCCAGTAAGTATTACATTAGGTTCCTTACCATAATATTTTTTCTTCTGTATATATGTTATCTGGTTTTTGTATAAATCTTATGTCATGCACATGTTACAATTGACAGGTTGTGAATGATAATATTGCTGTCTATGATTCCAGTGGGAAAGAAGTTGAATCTCAACTTATGCTTTTACAAAATGAATCTATATCTTATAGAAATTACTACGCCACTGCATACACGGGTAAATCACCGAGTACCACCCCCAAATTCTGGCTTGCATTTACAGCATCTGTACCACCATTGGGTTTTAGCACATACACCATTTCTAGCTCCAAAAAACCGGGTAAAACGTCCAATATTTTATATGAAATACATTTATTTGAAATTTGGTCGATGTATACATATCGAATAAATTTACTATGCAGCTTCAAATTTTGTGAAAAAAGTTGTCTACAAGCACACCAAGCCAGAATACGACACCGAGCCAGAATACGGTGAAATAGAAATAGGGCAAGGAAATTTGAAGTTAATATATTCCGAAAGTGACGGAAAGCTTTCTCAGTATGTTAACAGTCGAAGCTCTGTAAGTTTACTATCATTATTTGGTTCAAGTAATTTGATTGTTTGTTTGTTATATATTATTATATAATGTACACTGCTAATGTGTATCTAACCTTTCTGATGTTGGGTTATGAAAGATTGAAGCCTCTTTGAAGCAATCATATAGCTTTTATGCTGGATTTGATGGCACTACGGGGCTGCAGGTAGTTTTATTATTATTTTCATTTATTGTTATTGTTTTTTTTCTTGGATTGTTGTTTACACCTTTTCTTGTCTAGGCATCTGGAGCATATGTTTTCCGTCCAAATGGTACATATCCTATTGGTCATAAACTGCAGGTATAAAAGCTTTCTGATATGCGTGTCCTATGATTTATAACCACTATCAAGTTACTAATGTTGAATTAAACATCAGGATATAACATATATGTATGGTAATATATATGACGAATTACATGAGCAAATAAGTCCATGGATTTACCAGGTAATAAATTATTTGATCAAACATTCTTTTCTGACTAATTTTAATTATTTAATTGATGTTTTTGTTCATGACTGGGTAGATCACTAGAGTGTACAAAAACATGGAACATGCTGAAGTTGAATTCACTGTAAGTTCATTAATTTTCCTTTTACTTTTGTTTTATGGGGGATGTGTTTTATTATAATTTATTATATTCTAAACTTCAGGTGGGCCCCATACCTATTGAGGATGGAGTTGGAAAAGAGATTGTAACTCAGATCACAACCACCATGAAGAGCAATAAAACATTTTACACTGATTCTAACGGCCGAGATTTCATTGAACGGGTATGCTGCAGACCTGCAGTACCATTTCACTAGATTTTTTTATATTTATTATGTTTAATTTAATATTTATTATATATGCTTTTTTTATATTTATTATATTGAAATTAAATATCTGTGGCAGATTCGAGACTATAGAGCTGACTGGGATCTTGATGTGAACCAACCAATTGCAGGAAATTATTATCCTGTATGTTTTTCTTTCATTTGCAATTTTTTTGTATATATAACTCAAAGTTGAGTTTCATGTATATAACTCAAGTTGGATTATTATGTAGATAAATCTCGGAATTTACCTAAAAGACAAAAAAAGCGAGCTCTCGATTTTGGTAGATAGATCCATTGGTGGATCCAGCATTGTTGATGGCCAGTTGGAGTTGATGCTCCACAGGTAGGTTTTTCCTTGATGATGTCATTATTTGTATCAGCCACACGTTGTATATATAATAATGGATAATTGGTTTTGTAGGAGACTGCTGTATGATGATGGAAAAGGCGTCGCAGAAGCTCTAAATGAAACAGTTTGTGTTGGCAACGACTGTAGAGGATTAGCTGTAAGCGTTTTCTATAAGTTCTTTGATTTAATAATTCTCAGTCTTTCTTAATTAATCACATTAATAATACAGTTGGTGTTGGCACTTGTATGCACAGGTTCAAGGGAAATACTATATTAGAATTGACCCGCTTGGAGAGGGTGCCAAGTGGCGCCGAACGTATGGTCAAGAGATCTATTCTCCACTTCTTCTGGCCTTCACTGAAGTGACTGAACAGGTGACAATAAAACTGCAACTTTTAGTTTTGCTTTGTAGATTCATAAATGCTTGTTTTAAAAAATAATTCTATCATGTTTTACAGGATGGAAATGAAGGGACAAATTTCCAGGTGTCAAAATCTTCGAGAATGGACCCCACCTACAGCCTCCCTGATAATGTGGTATTGCTAACACTTCAGGAGCTTGAAGATGGAAACGTTCTTCTCCGTTTAGCACACTTATACGAGGTTTCTTTCCGCCTTTTTTATTTTATTTTATATTTTAGTTTCCGTGTTCTAAAATACTATAGATGATAAAGCTAAGCTTAATATTTTTATATGTTATTTCTGGTTATAGATAGGAGAGGACAAGGATCTCTCAGTCACATCACGTGTCGAGTTGAAGAAATTATTTGGAAAAAGGAAGGTAAAATCTGAAATACAGTTCATTATTTTGTTTGGACTGGTTCATGCAGGCCATCTCCGATAATCCTCAAAAGCCGAGGGCCCAGGACGAGTAGAAAAAAGGGCCCATAAAAATATTTTTCTTTGGAAAATTTATATACAATCTTTGGAAAATTTATATAAAAAAGTTTAATTATATAAATAAAATTTTCAAATATAAGATTTGGGCCCCACAGGGTCAGTGACCCTCCAGGCGGACCCTGAGTTCATGACAGTAATGTTATAAAATTTTGAATAATTTAAGGTAATCAAAGTGTCGGAAATGAGCTTATCGGCTAACCAAGGAAGAGAAGAAATGGAAAAGAAAAGACTGGTGTGGAAAGTAGAAGGGTCAAAGAATGATGAGCCTGCAGCCCAGAGGGGTGGACCGGTTGATCCTCAAAAGCTGGTGGCTGAACTAGCCCCTATGGAGATACGAACCTTTATCGTTACTCTTGGTAAGACGCTCTCCAGGAGATTGGTCAGTTCGGATCTTTCGCTGCAATGATCTGGTTCGAACCGGCTTAGTGGTTTGAGTGTTTAGATTTAATAAATCATCTATTAGAGATGCTAGGTTTCTTTTTCTATCACGTAATAAGTCATTAGGTTCTTTTCTATCTCGTAATAAGTTGTTTGATCGTTAGCTAGTGGCTATTGACTTGATCATTTTTTCTATTTTTATTTAAACTGAAGGGTTTTGAATTTGAATTTTCGCATATCAACGTTTAAAATGTTTACTGTTTTGATTTTGTTTGTGGTTACTTTGATCCTTTGTGTATAAACGAGTGGTTACTTTGACCCTTTGTGCATAAACGAGTGATGCACATTAATATATCCGGATTTATTAGAGATGTTAGGTTTCTTTTTCTATCACCTAATAGTTTGTTAGGTTCTTTTCTATCTCGTATTGTTAGTTTGTAGCTATTGACTTGATCGTTTTTTCTATTTTATTTAAACTATGATTAAGGGTTTTGAATTGAATTTATTAATGTTTAAAATGTTCGTGTTGATTTTGTTTGTGGTTACTTTGATCCTTTGTTTGTGCATAAACGAGTGATGGACATTAAAATAAAACAAATCCGGATCTATTAGAGATGTTATGTAACACCCTAGGCAAATCCCACATCGGCCGTTGACAGGAGAGATCCTTGGTTCATAAGTAAATGTCACACCTCTTAAATCACCAACTCGTTTTGGGCTTAATGGTAGTGGACGAGAAGAGAGCTCCACAGTTAAGCGTGCTCAGGTGAGAATAGTAGCAGGATGGGTGACCTCCTGGGAAGTCTCCACCTGGGCAACCAAAAACAAATTCGTGAGCTCTTCGTGGGCAAAGCGGACAATATTGGTGGTGCGAGGAGCCGGATGTTACAAGTGGTATCAGATCCACTCCTGTGTCGTTCGGTGTGGTGGGGCAAACCTCATCTGAGACGGTGAGTCCCCGGGGGTGTCGCGAGGTACACCTTATCCCACATCCTAGATTGGGTGGTGGGGCAAACCTCATCGAGGACGATGTATCACACCCCGTTAAGCGAATTGCGGAAGCGTAAAACGGAAATGCAACAGATACAACTGGTATCAAATACATTGTTCATAAAAAAACATTACTAACTAATTTACAATATATTATATCGTTCTAACATCTTTTACAAACTTGGTGATACAATCAAATCGGTTCTTCGATTACTTTACTTCTAACTCAAATGCCCATGACATCAATCACCAATCAGACACGTAACGCACAGGTTACTTCTCATATCTGATTACCTGAAAAGCATGTTAAAATAGGTTAACTACGAATAGTTAGTGAGTTTCATAAGTTTAACGAAATTAGTTCTGCGTACCACACAGTCATAGTTTGTATGTACGCGCGTATGTAAAAATATGTATTTACGTTTGTATAAATATGTACAGCCATATCCTTGTGTGTGCATATGCACACATGTAAGTTTATAATATAAATTCGAAATTTCGGTAAAATCGTGATTGTTTGTTCGTACTACCTGTTTCCAATTTCCGTGTTTAACCAACCACTGTGGACCCCCTTCCTCCCACAACGGTTCCACATAAACTCAACCACTGTGGCCCCCCTTCCGCCCACAACGGTTCCGCGTTAACATCAACCACTGTGGTCCCCCTTCCACCCACAATGATTCCACGTAAACTCAAACATTATATAGTGTACATGCAAATAATTAGTATATTCTACACATAGTATTTCCTACGGCTAATCACATAGCATGTATATAGACACATATACACATATAGTATTTATCACGTATCACCAAATACTGTGGCTCCCCATCCGCCCACAATACGCATAATCACATTATTTTCTTAACATTCATGTCATAATCAAGTTAGTTCGTTTAATAAGTTGCAGCAGAACTTGGCTCATAGGCCATACTCAACTTTAGTTTAGTAAGTTGCAGCAGAACTTGGCTCATAGGCCATACTCAACTTTAGTTTATAAGTTGCAGCAGAACTTGACTCATAGGCCATACTCAACTTTAGTTTATTACTATTGTGGCCCCCCTTCCGCCCATAATAGCCCCATAATCATCACAGACCACGTTATCCCCATGACCATTACAGACCACGTTGTCTCCCAAATTAGTTATGTTTAACATTACATAACGTGTTTGTATAAACATGCTGTCACGTGTAATTTCATTATGTTTTGCAATTCGTATTATCTCCACTCAATATATCAATCAACGATAATAATCATCTTTCATCAGCACGTAGTCAATCATTAAGTTTGTAGGGACTTTTCATATATAAATGTTCAGATATTTTATATCCTGATCCGTTTTTAGATAGATAACGTGTATAAACATGCTTTCCACCTCAAAAGTTCGTAAAATAGTTTAAAGAGTGGGGTCATGAAACTCACAGTTTTGTAGGCACTCAGTGCGAGGTCAGCTCCGGGTTCGTTTCCCTTGCTATCACTTAGTCCCTATAGTCCATATTATAATAATATTAATATTTTAATATTATTATAATCCCAGTACTAAACTGGGCTGTATAACTAATCTGGGTATAGCTGGAACACCCAGAAAGTGCCAATAGGCTTAGGTTGTGATGTTGTTCAGTGTCTAATACTTAAAACCGAACTTGGCTCAGATTCCCGTTTTCCTAGCTGGGCCAAGTTGTTCGTTTACGCGTTCAGAAATCAGTTATGGGAAAATAAGCTTGGGTAAATGTATTGGTTAATAAAATGATTAAGTTATATAAAGAAGGATCACATACTGGGGTCCCGGATTAGCCACGGGGCCCGTTTCTGTTTATTCAGTTTGATTTGAGAAGAAACGCGCACAATCCACCCGGATTGTCCAGGTTTCTCATAGAAAAGTTCGTTTTTACTTAATTAATCCGAAAATATGATTTTTGATCACTATTGGTGTTTTGATATTCCCGCAGGTTCGCTAGTCGCGAACTTGCCGGTTTTTATAAAAACTGAATTTGTTTAATCTTTAAATTAACATAATTAATTAATCGTTAATCATTAAATTATGAAAATTTAATCACTTATCAATTAAAATATGTAGATTTTTATAAAAATATTTCTGGAATTATTTACTGATTTATTAATTTATAAAAATTCATTTTGTCAGCTATATTTCGCCTGAAAATCGTCCGTTTACCCCAAACAATTTCCAAAAATTCCAGAATGCTCAAATCATGTTCCAAAACAACTTGTATCAATTCCAGAATGTAAAAAGCTTGTTCAATATTCTTTTCGGCCCAAATTCGGCTATAAAAATTCGCACGAACGCATATGTACAAAACACCTTTAGACTTCTCCAAATGATCCCAAAATTCATATGTGGTCAAAATACATCAAATCTGAGTTCCCAGAAAAATTTCATAATTTTTGAAATATTTTAGCTATTTTTCCCAAATAAATGTTCCAATTCGGTAATAAATTCGCCAAATATTCTCGGATGGTCGAAAAATTACCAAATTTAAACAGGGACTTATTGACATGGTCCCTGATGTTCCTGCAAAATTTCAAGGCCTAACAATATGCACATCATAACCTTAACCTAAACAGCCCGTAAGCGAGTGTTTCGGCATTACCTTAGCGGGTTTGGCTCGTTTCCGACTTTCTAACCAAGTTTTCAGGTTCCTGTGCTTCTATGCAAGCTAGATACAAGTCCTATATCACAACCCAAGCAATTTTTCATCAACATAACAGCCCTTAACTTAGGGTTTCGGCTAGTGCACAAAAACGAACTTTTAAACCGTAAAAACGCCGTTTCAACCCTTTAATCCGTGTTTATGGCCAAAAAATTTTATGTTTCTGATTTGAAACTAGGTTTAACATCAAAGTATGTTTTTGAATGATTTTTGAGAGTTTTACATGGTTAACTATGATTTTTAACAATCAAGACATGTTTATATGTTGTTAAGCGAGTTTAAACAAGCCGAAAATCGATTATTTAAGACCTCTTTACCTTGTTTCTTGCTGGTTTTGGCAGGGGAAGAAGAGTTCCAGAAGTTGAATGTGGAAAATTGTGTGAAAATATCTAAAATCTAGTTTATATGTGAAAGGAAAATAAAGGGGAAAAGTCTTCTTTGGCGGGCTGGGCTCGTTGGGTCCCCTTTTGGGCCCATTTAGCCAACTTTTCTCGATTTACGTGCTCGAACGTGAAATGCCGAGTCCAAATTTATTTCGGGTTCGGTTTTTGGCGACAAAAATATATCTGGTGCGACAAACGGAGCGAAAACGAGCGTTTTTCGGCTATTTTTGTGTAAATTTATACAAACATACTATATGTTTGTAAAAATCAAAAATATTTTCACGGATCGCTTAAAACATTTCCAATAAGTGTTTGGTAAGTCTTTTTCGGCTTAACGGATGATACAATGCTTGGTTTTTAACCATCTTTCGCGTTTAAATCTATAGCGGGTAGTTAAACGAGCATGTTTTTGTTTAACTTGTTTGCTATCGAACTAAGGCCATATTACTAATATTTTAGCTTTCATAGATCGTATATCACTTATAGATGGCACCCTGGGATATCCGGACCATAACCAGACCCGTTTGGTTATTCGTTTGTTCGTTACGCAATAAGCGGTTAAACGCTTATTCGAATTTGTAAGTACTAAGGTGTACTCGGTTTTGCCACGGATGTCACACGATGAGTCCAAAGAGGGGGTGTTTGTAACACCCTAGGCAAATCCCACATCGGCCGTGGACAGGAGAGATCCTTGGTTCATAAGTAAATGTCACACCTCTTAAATCACCAACGCGTTTTGGGCTTAATGGTAGTGGACGAGAGAAGAGCTCCATAGTTAAGCGTACTCAGGTGGAAGCAGTAGCAGGATGGGTGACCTCTTGGGAAGTCTCCACCTGACCAACCAAAAGCAAATCCGTGAGGCGATGGTGGTACGTCCCGGCCAAAGTGGACAATATTATGGTGCGGCGGTAGCTGGGTTGTTACAGATGGTATCAAAGCCAGGGCCGGACCGATGGTGCCAGGTCCCGTGAGGACGCTGGATCCCTAAGAGGGGTGGATTGTGACATCCCACATCGGTTGGGGAGGAGAACTAAGCCTTCTTTATAAGGAGGTGGATACCTTCCCCATCATAACGCGTTTTGGGCGCTTAATGGTAGTGGATGAGAGAACTCCACAGTTAAGCGTGCTCTGGTGGAAGTAGTATCAGGATGGGTGATCTCCAGGGAAGTCTTCACTTGGGCAACCAAAAGCAAATCCGTGAGGCGATGGTGGTACGTCCCGGTCAAAGCAGACAATATTATGGTGCGGCGGTAGCTGGGCTGTTACATGTTAGGTTTCTTTTTCTATCATGCAATAAGTCGTTAGATTCTTTTCTATCTCGTATCGTTAGTTAGTAGCTATTGACTTGATCGTTTTTTCTATTTTTTATTTAAAACTTTGATAAAGGGTTTTGAATTTGAATTTTCGCATATCAACGTTTAAGATGTTACCGTGTTGATTTTGTTTGTGGTTACTTTGATCCTTTGTTTGTGTATAAACGAGTGATGGACGGACATTAAAATAAACAAATTCGGGCTAGATGATATTTCTTGAGTGATAATTTTTCAGTTGTAATAGTTTTGTGAAAGATAAACGCAAAAGCATGACAAAAGCCAACAATCCTTGTCGCATATACTCTTCTAATATTTAAGACATGACAAAACAGTGTTTCTGGTTTTGTTCAACCAAACCTAACAAAAGACGATTAAAAAATAGATATTTAAGGGGTATACTAAAAACTAATATCCGATTAAAAAATATATTATTTATAATTAAGAAGCAATTTTACAGTAAAAAGAAAATAAGCGTGTCATGGGTCTCACAAATCCTAGATAGCTTTTAAATCGGGTTATAACATCTCATTTATTTGCGAAACACTTTCATTGTTAAACCCCAATTATATTATTAACTTTTTTACAATACATAAAATTAAAATCCACAAAAATAGATAAATCTGGGGGTTGGTGGGTTGAAACATTAAGAACCAAAACATCAACGATATAATTTTTTGTGGTAAGTACATTTATCCTAACTTAAACAGACTGAAATTTGTGTAGCATGAATTCGATTCATTTCTGGTTATGTAAACGTGTCAAACAAGGGTTGGTGGGTCGATAGGTTACGCAAATAAGCAAATGGAGGCATAAATGGATAATAAATGGGTTGGCAATTTGTTGTGTTTAATTAGTTTGATACAATACAAAACTTAATTATTTTGTGTGGTATCTGAAAGCCATCCCAAATTTTAACACATCACACAACCATTAGGTCACCTCTACTATGATTCAAATAAGAAAGTTAAAATATTTTCATACAATCTGTCAATTTTATTTGTGCAAACTTATATGCATTTCAATGTTATTTAATAACCAAATACTACTTAATTTCTTTCTAGCATTTTAACATATAAGGTGTAAACACAAAAAAAACTTATGTATATACTAGTACTAGTAACATACTATAATATATTTATTTAAAAAATTGGGATTTTTATCAATATTTGGGTGTAACAACCTTTTATTTGTTTGTTTAACATTTTGAAAAATAGTGAACGAGTTTAGCTCAATTGTCATTGTAAAGGAAATAAAAATTTGGGTCGGAAACCGAAGTTGTTAAGTTCGAATCCGATCCCATATGAGTGTTATCGTAGTTGACTTTTGGGGTGGCTGATTTTCTCAGAACAGGAGAATGATGAGTTTGAGCTACCAAACGCTATCTGCGATCGCAAGCCCATAAGGTCGCCTTTTGCCGGTTGTTAGAGAAAAAAACTTTTGATAAATAAAAAAGAAGTGGGAAAATTCCCATAATAACCATTTTAAAAAATGGATTTCTAAATTTGTCCATCTTTCACAAAGAATTCCCAAAATGTCAATTACGAAATAGGCGGGACGACTTTTAATAATCCAAGACGACTAGTTCGTAGAGCCAATGAAAAACGACCACGTGTCCATAAGCTGATGCGACGACTGATTCAAGAAAACAATCTAAGCGCCAACAAAGCAGTCGACCCGACGTCTGCATTCTTGTCTATGTCGGGGCAACTAGATCGTGAACATGTCAAGTAGATCGTGAAAACGCCGAGTAGATCACGCTATCAAAAAACCATTTTAAAATGATTTTTAAAATAATAATCTAGTGATCCCGATGTTTTTTTATCATGATCCAGTCTTCCCGGTCACCCGGCCCAACCCGACCCGACCCGACCCGACCCATCCACCCTCATCTACCACCATACCATGTACACTCTCGGCGCATTATATACACCACCCACAACACCCAGTCACAAAACTCGGCATCCGCCGCTGTGCACTCACACTCACAAACTCATCCGTCAACAATATTCCGATGACGACTGAAAAGACCGATTTGTCCTCAATGGAAATCGACGATCAGATCACCACCACCGATCCTAAGTTCTCAATCAACGGTACATTTAAACCCTAATTCGTTCTTATTAATCCGTTACACTTATATTAATGAATTGAATTAAGTAATTATATTGTTTTCAATCTGAATTACAGTCCTGCAGCTGTTAAAATCCGCACAGATGCAGCACGGGTTACGATTTGGGGATTATACTCGATACCGGTAATGTTGGACCTAGGGTTTGTGCATTTGAATGAATTGATTGTGTGTTGGTGTTAGTTGATTGTGGATTAATATTTGGATCTGGAATTTGGAATTGTAGGAGGTATTGTACGGCTAGGTTGAGGAGATTGTATAAGTCGTTGAAGTTTACGCATGGGCGTGGAAAGTATACGAAGAAGGCGATAACCGCTGCGACTGTTACCGAAGTTAGGTATGTGTGGATGTGTTGATAGGTTGAGTTTTTGGTGGTTGCTTGTTTGTCAAGTCAAGCAGGAATTTAGTGTTGTAGAACTCGCTTGGCGATTAATCGGATTGTATTTATAAGTAGTATTTCAAATATATATATATACATACCAAATTTTATATATAGAGTTTTCAGTTTTGACCGATTTGTGGCCAAATAGCGATTAATCGGCGCCTGGTCGGGATTTTAACAACCATGAGTAGGTGTTGTAAATTGAATAGTTTTCAGTCTGCATTAAATGTTTACGCGTGGTGACTGGTGCGGTCTTGGAGGCTGCAGTTTTGGTACTGGTTTCTCGCTTTACCGCTTAAAAAGTTTGATGTAGATTGAGAGAATAGGTTTAAATGCTTTGAGGTTAAGATCAAGAATTAGGACATGCATAAATATGTATAACTCGCTAGGCGCTAGACCGGGGGGGGGGGGGTAGGGACTAGCGACTAATCTGGATTAGTCGGATTGCAATTTACATGTAGTTTTTCAAATACACATATATATACCAAATGTTATATATAAAATTTTCAATTTTGACCGATTTTTACCAAATAGGGATTAATCGGCGTCTTGTTGGCCGGGCACCGACTAGCGGTTAATCGGCACCTAGGCGGGATTTTTACAGCCATGCTTCCAACCATATACATTCCTTGGTGACCGTGATACTAGTAGCGGTTGCAGCTATTGATGCTAATGCATGATGATGTTGTTATATGTTTTTCACTTGATAACTAATTGCAGCTAGGTTATTTTGGTTTAACTTAAGAGAGTGATGCATTGATCCCAGACAATGGAAAATGGAACATCTAGTAGTAAAGTTTGAAGGTTTATCCCAATACTGTTATATTATGCTCTGTTATTAGCAAACTATTAGGCTTTCAAGGCAGTCAGTTAGTAAGTAAGCAGGTGTGGATTAGCTGCTTGGACCTTGAATCGCATCAGGGCTGTTTCTAACAGCTTATAAGTTCTTTTTTGGTATCATTTGTTAACCTTCGCCGCATGCTGTTACATCCTCTGTGAATAATGTTATTCATCTTTGTCAAATTGAGAAATGTTTCAGCATTATGTGTATATATTTAAGAAGCTGCAATTGTAACTCCAAAACCATTAATTGGAAAGGTTATTATTAATTATGGTATCTAATACTGAGCTTACAACATTTTGGGCCTGCATTAGGTTTCTCCATTTGGTTCTCTACACAGCAGAGAGAGCATGGGGTCATGCCATGGAGAAGAGACAGCTACCAGATGGTCCAAATGCACGTCAACGAACCTACCTGATTGGTCGGTTGCGTAAAGCAGTGAAATGGGCTACGCTTTTTGCAGAATTATGTGCTATCAAGGGAGATTCTAGAACATCATTAGAAGCAGAGGTATGCTTCTTGATTGGTTATTTAGACTTATGAATTTTCATATGTATCCATAATTGGATGGGTACCATACTTCCGCTTTTGCTGAAAATTTGATTTCAATTTGCAGGCTTATGCTTCATTTATGAAAGGTAATTTATTATTTGAACAAGACCAGAATTGGGACATCGCATTGAAGAGTTTTAAGAGTGCCAGGTAAGCCATGCTTTTTTATGAAAGGAGGTTTTTGCTTGCATTTGGCCTTTGCTCCATCACTTACTATTTATATATCTATTTTTTAAATATAAACAGGGTTGTCTATGAGGAACTTGGAAAGTATGGAGATCTGGATAATCAAGTTTTGTGCCGAGAGCGTGTTGAGGAGCTAGAACCAAGCATACGCTACTGTTTGCACAAAATCGGTGAATCGAATTTACAAGCTTCTGAACTTGTACACATTGGGGAAATTGAAGGACCTGCGCTGGACCTTTTTAAAGCTAAATTAGAGGTAGGTTAATAAATAAATAATTAATTCGATTGTACAGGCTTAACCAATTCAATAAGATTACAACATGTCTAGACTTACTTCTTTATACATTATCATTATAAAATTCACACAAATCTAAGTTTTTTTTTACGTTATCTTGTATCTACTTCAGGCTGTTATGGCTGAAGCTAGAACCCAGCAGGCTGCATCCATGACTGAATTTCATTGGCTTGGTCATAGATTTCCCATATCAAATGCAAAGACCAGGGTTTCCATATTGAAAGGTTTGTTATCAATCTTTAGAGATTAAGGGTGCGTTAAGTTCATCAGTCTTTGCTATTCTCTGATCACAATCTTGTGCATATTAATGTCATAATGTGAAATATACTGGATCGTGATATATTTCTGATATTTATGGGTATATAATATATATTATTCACTTTCCTGATTTTTTTCTGACACTTGTGTGATACATGTGACTTATTCTTTCAGCTCAGGAATTGGAAAAAGAGCTTAATGATCGAATGGAAGGTGCTCTTCCTGCTGAGAAAAGACTTGCTGTTTTTGACAAAATTTTTGCTGCATATCATGAAGCCCGAGGATCCATTCGCAATGACTTGGTATGTAATGGTAAACTATTTAGAGAAGGAATGGAATAGACAGTTATATTGGAATGGAAAAGAGTTTGATTTTTTATATTCATTTTTGATAAAAATAACTTGGATTTTGTTTGTTTTTAGGCTACTGCAGGTAGCTCTGAAAACATTAAGGATGATTTGAGTGGGCTTGACAAAGCTATAGGTGCTGTACTAGGGCAACGAACTATTGAACGCAACCAACTGTTGGTTAGCATAGCTAAGAGTAAACTTAGCAAGGCCCGTGATGAGAAAAATGAGAAAGTCACCAAACCTGAAGAACTTGTGAGGCTATTTGACCTTCTTTTACAGGTATGCGAGAGTATAATGTTTTTTACTAAATGTGGGTGGTTTGGATAACATGTGAAAACAGGGCTGCATTAAAATGTGTGATTTTGGTATGGGTCGGGTCGACCCAAAACACTTTTTGCTCGATTGTTTTCACAACATTTGGTGTGTTAGATAATGGGTAAGGCTATAATATTTCAGTAATAACTAGACGGGTGCCCGCGCGATGCAGCTGGAAATAACCTTGGTAATCACGTTATAGATTTATGGGTGCTTCTTGTTTCGTTTGTAACCGTTAAACCATTTATTGGGATAAGAAGATTCATAGTTCTTATTTGAACCTCAGTTTTAATATTGAAGTACAAACGAAAGCAGAACCTAACCATTGTTAATGGTTTGGTTGTGTTGGGTTTCAATTTTCAAAGGTCTTGTTTCAGTTTTCGGTGACCAAAAACCGCTAATAATGGCTTGGCTCATGGTTTAATTTAAAACCATCAAAACCGGACGGCAAACGCCTATACATAAAATTTTATTTTTTTAACTGAAAAGAAACTATGACAAATCATACTCAAATTAAAGAGAATTAAATGCTCGTTTTTATGGTGCAATTTTTAAAAAAAATATTAACGTACGAAAAAGTTTTATGACAATTTAAAAACTGTTGGTATTTGGGTTAAAAATGAAATTATAAAGAATAGATGGTTTAAAGATGAAAGACCAAAGTTATAACTATTCTTTAAATTTATAAAAGTTCATTAAAGTTGAGGGGGCAATGTTGTAACCATTTTGGAGAAAAATGAAAAACACGTTTTACCCTCATTTGAGGTTGTACCATGTGTTTAAATAATTATAAATCCCTTAAATCCATCGTTTTATTTGCCCATAACTCCTATATTATATATATAATATAGTATATATAGATATAGGGTTAGGTTATAATAGGAAGTATAGTTTTTGTAGGAAGGATAAGAAGTAATCTTGTCCATTGATTTTGAATATGAAGGGTTGAGATTAGTTTATGTGGAAATCAAGTGTGAACATAAGGGAAAGGGCATAAAAGGAATAACACATTTGTTGACTTTCTCTCTCCACATGTAAGGCACATGCCAAATTCCCCCATCATTTTAAAACGTTCATAATTTTTTTTACGACGTTTTTATTGAAAAACAAATTCACCATAATAACGAGTGTCTTTATCTTTTATATGAGTACTGTACCATATTGTAATATAAAAATTACAAAAAATTTAGTGGGTTTTTTACAAATTGTGTTATACAATAGGATTTTTCATTGTTTTTTTTCCATTGTATTTTTTACATTGTGTCATACAATTGTGTTTTTTATTGTATTTTTATTGTTGTGTTTTTTTTTCGTAGTGTTTTTTTCCATTGTGTTTTTTACATCGTGTTTTTCATAGTGTTTTCCATTGTGTTTTTTGGGGCTTTTCCGGCAAGGTGGTGGCGGTGGGTGACGGTTGTGGTGGCGGTGGGGTGGTAGTGGTTGTAGGAGATTAGTGAAGATGTAAGTGGGTTTTTGAAATGAATGTAAGTGGGTTTTGAAATTAAAGTAAGTGGGTTTTGATATTAAAGTGTTAGACTAAAATACCCTCCTTCCTAGCCTTCTTAGGAAAATCAAACTTCTTATTTGAACCTAACCCTACAGATATAAACTTTTTTAAGAGGTTTACAGTTTTTATGTAGTAAAACTACACTTTCGGGGATCTTTTGAATTATTTGACCATTTCAGCCCGTTTGACCTGTTTCTTTTTAGCCTTTTTTATTTTATTCGCTGAAAATAAAACATAATCCAAATTAATAAACAGGGCCTACTTCTGTGCTGCTGACAAATGTTTGTTATTGTTGATTATAGAATACATCAGATCTTTCTGACTTGTTGAGTTCTGGAAGAGACAGAAAAGAGGAAGAAGTGGCATTAGCTGAAGAATGCGAACTCAAAAGCCTCATTTTTCGAGCAGAAAGGTTTGTATGACATCATCGTTGCTCCATTATTTTTTCCACTGCAGATGTCTGTGAATTTTCTTTTTCCTAGATGTCATGCTTTGCTGCCAGCGTGATAGTATTTAGAATCTTCTTCTGTTTTGGTTGAAACGCATTGAAGTGGCAAAATAACTGGAAATATTCAATTTAGTGTCTTAATTTTGTTTATGAAAGTATAGTCCATTACACTATCAGATAATGCTGGTAGAAAATAGACTAAATTTTTAAGCAATTAATGCTATGCATCAAGCTGCTTCCAAACTAGTCTTGTTATGATTCATTTACACTGCATTCTTGAGTTTTTTATTTAAGGGTTTGGAAAAGAAAAGATAAGAAAATTTTTCTTATCTTTTCATTCTTGAGTTTTTTCAATAAAAGAAAAGAAAGAGAATGGAAAGAAAAGTTAGGGTTTTTTTCCTTCAAAACTTTCTAGCCAAATATGGCCTGATTCTGAAGGAAAGGTTATAGTCATGTACAATATTACTAATTTACCCTATCTTTTCCTTCCTATCTTACTCAATAATGAGAGGACATGATTGTAAAGTTACAATTTTTTTCCTATCTAACTCTAGGGGAGCGTTTGTTTCACGGACTTTTTTTAAAGGAATTGGAATGGAATGGAATGTTTGAGAATCCCTATCATGTGTTTGGTTGGTTAATATGTATTGGAATTGGAATTGGTTTCGAGCTGACAAGAGTTTTTGCACTGGACGGGTCGGGTTTCGGTTTCCTTTGTTTCTTTTTGGTCGGTTTCGGAGCACTGAACGGGTTGGGTTTCGGTTTCTTTTGTTTGTTTTTGGTCGGTTACGGATTCGTTTTCGGCCTTTTGTTTCGTTGTGGTCGGTTTTTTCAGTTTCGTTTCTGTTCGGTTTCAGTTTTTTTGTTTCGTTGTGGTCGTTTTTACAGTTTCATTTCTGTTCGGTTTCAGTTTTTTTGTTTCGTTTTGATCGATTTTTTTGGTTTCCATCAACTCGGTTCAGTTTTGGTCTACTTTCGGTTTCGGTTCTTTTTTTTTTTAAAGAACGAGGGCAAAGGCGGAAACGTTTTAGTTTTTTTACATTTTTTGATTTTTATTTATATTTTGAGTTATGATTTTTTTATTAATTTTTTTGAATTTTTTTTGGAGGAGTTTTTATTGTTAATAAGAAAATCCTTAACAATCCTTCAAAATAGGTGGGATTTTAAAATCCCATGAAATGTGGGATTTGATGGGATTTAGTTTCCATTCCCATTCTTTCATTTAATGAAACGAACATATCAATTCATGGGATTTAAAATCCCATTTCTTAGAATTCCTTCAAAATCCTTGAAACGAACAGGCCCTAGAATGTAATTAACATTTTCTTTTCTATTCTTTTATTTTAACTCGAGAATGCTTTTTAAATATATAATTTCTTTTCCTTTCTTCCCCTATCCAATCTTATCATTTCTTTTCCTTGTATTTTAAACCCGAGAACGCAGTGTTAGGGTTTGATTTTTATATTCTCTTTTGCAAACTCGGGGATTTCCATATTAATTTTAAACATATTAGGTTAGAAATTTGAAAGAAAAAGAACCTGAGATATTTTGCCAAATTAATTTTGCATCCATTAAAGAATAAAAGTATTTGGCAAACAGTGTTTGGTTAGATCAGAAATGAAATAGTTCACAAAAGGTCTTAATACAATTATAAAAGATTAGAAATTGTGTTCATGATAAATTAGTGATAAATACAACTAGTCTTATTCATTATGTTGCAGGTGTTTTTTCTTGGCTAAGTCTTATAGCTCAGCTGGTAAAAGGACAGAAGCATATTCTTTGTTTTCTCTTGCTCGTTCTCTGGCTGAAAACGCGTTGAAGAAACTTAAGAGTGTGGCTAACAAAGATCAGGTTTTTTATTCTGTAACTCAAAATAAGTAAAAGTATTAGCGCACAATAAATTCTGGTCTGTATACATGATTGATTTATTTGTACAGGTGATGATCAAAGAATTGGAGACACTGTACAACAATTGCAGATCCAACAGGTGTATCGAGCATGCAATGGGGATTATGGAACATGAGAAGGCTCCCGAGGATCTTTCTAAAAAGATTTCTACTGTATCAATATCCGGGACTGATAAGAAGGTATGGATTAGAATGACAAAACACAATCCACTACGAAACAACTACTTTATATAGTCAAATATTAGTCAAAGCACTCTATTAAAATCTTTACATGCATCAAGCTTACATGTATTTTAATTTTCAGACGGACAAGTACCTTGTTGAGAAACTGAATTCTTACGAGTCTGCTGTTGGTGATTCAAGCACAAAAGTTGCTCCTCGTATTGCGGCGTACCAACCATCCTTCCAAGCAATTGCTCGCAATCCCATTGTTCTTGATCTCGCGTACAACTCAATCGATTTCCCGTCAATTGAGAACAGGATGAAGAAAGACAAAAAGGGTTTCATTAGTAGGCTCTGGGGATAGGTTATACAGTCAGTAATCAGGTTGATTTTCATTCAAGTTTGTTTAGATTTTAAACAATTTTGTTACTGTAATATCAGGCCTTCTGGTTGCATACTGTGCTGCTTTGTGAACTACTTTCTGATGTGAATGTTAACTTTGTTTATTGGATTTAAATGAGGGGTAAACTTTTTGCTTAATGAAAAAAAGGGGGGGGGGGTGTAAAGTAATATCAATATAGAGAACAGCATTATGTTATGAACTTAGACCATAATTAACCATTATCCGTGTAATGGTCTCACTAAGTGAGATACAAAGTGCTTCCATGTCATTGCCATATAGGTACGAGGGGATTCACTTTTTGCCCTTGTAAAGGTGTGTAATGGTTTAACACGAACGTTTGTCAATTAAAAGAATAAGAAAAGAAGTTTGTCGATTAAAAGAATAAAAAAAGAAGTTATGTGGTGGCACTTGTAATTGGCTAAATAAAATGTGAATTGATTCACTGGGAGAAGGGCAGCGTCGACTTATGAGATGCAGGTGCGGTGTTTGGGGCCGTGATGGAGCTGATGTCATGAAATGTAAGGCGCGTGAGCTTATTACACAGCATCAACTTTGTTCTATGTTTGTTTAGCATCCACAATGCTAGTCTCAAACCTCCATGCCACATCATATTTCAAGCTTTCATAAAAAACTCACTTTTCCCACAGTGCCAAACCTCCGTAAAGACTCCACAATGCAACAAATGTTTTTGGCTTGGGTTCGTGTAGTGCCAATTAGATTGGTACCTTGGTGTCAAAGTTTGTGTTATATTTATCTTAATGTTTAAGATGATGTTGTTGATTAATTTAATTAATAATTAATTGTTTCCTGTATGAATAGGATGATACTGGGTGTTACATAAACCCATTACTACCTTTTGTTTGGGGTACTCTGTTTTCGTTTATTATTAATAAAAAAGCCACATAACGTTTATGCAAATCAGGTTCGGTGCTCTTGATTCACTTGATCGAATAAGTTCAATAGGTAATAAGAATGCTATTAATCAGGTTGAACAAATTTTTTTATGTAAATTAAATGTATATGAACAATTCGTATTAAAAATGTAAACTACGCTTAGACTTGATCCCCCACTTGTGGCCTAGTGGTAGGAAGCTTGGGTTCTTCAATGGGACCCAAGTTCGATCCCCACTTGTGCCACTTTGCTGGTCCTAGCGAGGTTGTCAGTTCGAATTCCGAGCCCACCCGGGTTTTAGTCACACAGTGTGTTACGTCAGATATTTCTGCTCTTGCGGCGGCACAACGATGGCAGTCGACGATATGGTTTCCCAGGAAAGCCAGCGTGTGCCCACAACATAGTCTGGGCAGAGTGAGTTTTGAAAAACGAAGTTAGTAAAAGTAGTTGGTGGAATTTGGCGCGCATAAATTAAATTTGATATAATAATCCAGTAATGGACGGAGGGTTGAATGGCAGCCATGAAAACTCGTTCTTCTATTTTCTCCAATCATCCATTCATTCTCTATTTCCTCTGCATTCTATTTCTCAATTTCACCTGCAATTTGCGTTACTCAATTATCGGGAACATTTTATATCTAATACTTGCTATCCGATTTCGTGACCTAGAAGAAATTATTATTATTATTATTATTATTATTATTATTATTGTTTCAAAATTGTGATCTGTCTAATGCTGGAGGTTTGGACCGATGCAGCAGCCCGACGCAACCATGTATTTCTCAAAACTCGAAGACTCCCCTATGTTTCGTCAACAGGTCCGTCCGTAGCATTTCGATTTACCTTTTGAATACATGATGTTTTTGTGGAGGTTCATTATAGCATGCTGAAATGCTATATTTATAGATATATGCTTGTTGGTTAAATTAAAAAAATCAAAGCTGTTCTCTTTCACTTGCGCTACATATTGGTTTGATTCAATCTAGATCATCAAGGCTGACGTGTCACAAAATACAACAATTCAGAGTCATTAATTGGGGCAGGTGTTATTAGTGACTCCTTGTATTGTATGGCACGTCAGCTCTAATCAGGGGGGTGGGGGGTTATTTTATTATATTCCGTAAGATTGTTGCAACTTGACCGAATTTACTCACACCCTTAAGAAAACTCTCATTTGACTTGGCCAACAATGTCTGAGTTTACACACGAGTTCGGTTAGTTGCTTTACCTAGGAGAAAATTAGACTATTTGATAGATTCTCAAAATAGAAAAAAATAATAATAATAAACAATTCCTTTGTAAAAGGATTACACCAACCATGTATCTTGTTTAAACAAATCTGTATAACTCTGAATTGGTTTAGTTCATAGAAGATTTGTTTATAGTTTTATAAAAATGTATATCAAATGCTCAACTGTAACACACACCACTTATCCCTAAGGATGTGTGTGTCCATTGTGGACTCGACAATTGACGTTTGACTCGTTTGATTGTCCATACTTGACGACTTGGGCATTTTTGTTGGTGTTTAGAATGTAATATGAACATATGAGGATTCATATTTAGCATTTGTATCACATGCTCGTATTTTTTGTTTTCATTAGAATAATGAGTGCTGCGGTATATGCACTAGCAAGACAATTTGGCTTAGAAAACCACAAACCCTTTTGTAGGAGACAAAAGTGAGAAGAAAAATGAACTTACTGATTCGATTTACAGGAAGTAAATGATTATTCAAGTTTACTATGTAGCTCGTTGTGTTATTGCTTAATATCAAGGAGATGATGATGAGATTAATAAATCATAGTTAATCCGTTACATTCTTTATTTACCGTTATAAATGTTTTTACCAGAGTGCATATATGCGAAATGTTCATATTGTAAGCATGGTTGAAGAAGGGCTTTTCAAGAGTATATGTGATGTACATATAATAGTTATAATTTCAACTTTGTAACATGTGAATGTATAATATATACTGTTCTGCAGGTCCAATGTTTGGAAGAAATTGCAGAGACATTGAGGGAAAGAGGTACAAAGTTCTTTAAAGGCTGTCGAAAATACACGTGAGGATTATTTCACTGTTTTCTACATTTTTAAAATTAATTCATCAGTTTGGAAATTGGTTAATTTCTTATTTAAATTGTACAGAGAGGGCCTTGTAGAAGCCTATGATAAAGATATTGCCTTTTCAAGCTCCCTTGAAAATTTCGGTGGAGGACCCGATCCCATTTCAATGGCATTTGGAGGTTAAAACTTAAAAATTTCTTTATTTTTTCTTTTAAAGCTTTTTAAATTGTTTATTATTTGTTAACGGCTATATCATATGTTCTTGTCTTCACAGGCCCTGATATGATCAAATTTGCGGTTGTTTTGAGAGAACTGGGAGCATACAAAGAAAATCTTCGATCTCAGGTCTCAAATTAAGCAATTAATCAATTATCATTTATTTTAGCTCAATTTTACAATATAGCCACCAATAAAAATAATTATTTACATCGGTATTTTTTTTCAGGTTGAGCAGACACTAAGTGAAAGGTTACTGCGGTTTACCAATGTTGAGCTGCAAGATATCAAGGTTTCAATGTTTTTCTAACTGTATTTATATTATTCAGCAAAAAGGTTCAGTGGGTCCCGTGTTTTGCATATTGATATAAATATTTTTATATATTCTATGCAGGAAGCTAGGAAGAGATTTGACAAAGCTGATGCTGCTTATAGCCAGGTAATTATACTTGGTTGTTTAATTTTGACTTTAAGTAGTAAACATCATTTTATTATATTTGTGGATTCCGTGCAGATACGTGACAAATATTTATCACTAAGGAAAAGTACACGATCAGAAGTAGCTTATGCGATGGAAGAGGTATGTATATATGTTCCCCTTAATTTATAAACATTAAGCAATAATTTCGGCAATAGTTATACATGGGTAACCATCTTTATTTATAATTCTAATTTGGTAGAGACATTTTAGGAACTTTACAGTGCCAGAATGACATTTGAGCAAGCGCGCTTCAGTCTGGTACTTCAACATCTATGCTATTTATTATATGAACATGTTATATCTTTAAAGTTTAAACAACCAAGGGCAGTTATGTAATTTGACAATATAACCTCAGGTTTGTGCTCTTTCAAATGTCGAGGCTAAAAAGAGATTCGAGTATCTGGAATCTGTTGGTGAAGCAATGGATGCTCATCTTCATTATTTCAAGCAAGGTTATGAATTATTACTTGAAATGGAGCCTTATATCCACCAGGTTTTGTTATTTAATTTTTTTTTCAATTTGCTTGATTTTTAGATAAAATTCTTACAATATTTTATTTGTTTTACAGGTATTATTAAATGCACAGAAGTCTAGAGAAAGCTACTATTCTGAGCAGCAAGCATTAAGTGAAAGGATCCAAGAGTACAAAAGGCATATTGATTTTGGAAACAAAAGTGCTTGTAATGTTTCGGCTGGTAACCGAGATTTAACACACCAACCTTCTAGAAACTCACAGAAGTTAGTACAAGCGGTTATGCAGTCTGGCGCAGAGGGGAAGGTACTCGTTTTGTATATTATTTGCTGGTCAAAACGGGTTGGGTCAACCCAAAATGTCTGAAATCATTAATCTTATTGTAGTTACACTTTTAAGCCAAATTATTATTTTTTCTTTCTGACCCGTTAAAAGACGACTCATTACACGAAATCGACCCGTTAGTACGCGTGTCAGTCAACCCAAAAAACTTTTTGTCTGAAATCATCAAATTTATTTTAGTTGCACTTTTGCACTAAGTTCTTTTTTTTCTTTCTGACCCGAGATGAGTCATAAGTCGTAACATGAAATCGACCCGTTCTTAAATAAAAGGGTCCGGCCAACCCAAAATACTTTTGGTCTGAAATCATCAAACTTATTGTAGTTATACCTTTGAGCCAAGTTCTTTTTTTTTCTTTCTGACCCTTTAGAGATGACTCATAACACGAAATCGACTCGTTCTTAAATAAATGGGTCGGGTCAACCCAAAATACTTTCTGTCTGGAATCATCAAACTTATTGTAGTTACACTTTTGAGCCAAGTTATTTTTTTCTTTCTGGCCCGTTAGAGACGACTCATAACACGAAATCGACCCGTTCTTAAATAAACGGGTCGAAACTTCCAAATCCTCTTCAATGGCTAATACTTCAATAGTTTAGGTTCAAAACATCAAACAAGGATATCTCTGTAAACGCTCTTCAAATTTAAGGGGCGATTGGAAAAGAAGATTTTTCGTTCTTGATAACCGAGGGATGCTGTATTACTATCGCAAGCAAGTAACTAGACCCTCTGTAAGTCTACTAAAGTTGCATATTAAGCATAAGATGTCACCTTTCCTTATGTGTTATATTTTATAAAGTTTCAATATTTGAGTTGGTTTTCAGGGATCTGGTGCACAGAGAAGTAACACCACCGAACCGGGCCCGGGATTGCTGAGTAGGTGGCTATCTTCACATTATCATGGTGGTGTTCATGACGTGGCACGCCACACGGTCAACCTGCTTACATCTACAATTAAGGCTGATGCAGAGCAGTCAGACCTCAGATTTTGCTTTAGGATTATTTCACCAACAAAGATATACACTTTGCAGGTGAGTTTGCTGTCTTTTGATTATCATAGGTTGATTTTGATCTTGTTTTATCTCAACTTGAGTAAATTTAAACATCTTAAAAACGAGTCAAGTTGGAATTGATCAAAATTGGAGGTGATTTGTGTACCAAGTCTTTTAGTTTTTGCACATTTTGGTCTTACACCATGAGAAAGTAGTAAGGGCAAAAATGGTCAAAATCATTTTTTTGGTGTATGTAGTAAAAAGCTGGTTAACAATTCATGTTTCATGTATAATACATAAAGTGATAAAACCTCTTAATTATATTAATCCAAACTTTAAACTGTTATTGAAATAATACCTTTTACAAACTATCATTGATTTTGTTATGTTTATGTTTGAACTGTACTATATGAACTTTTTTATATGTAAATTTTCAAAATTATATATATATAATTTTGAAAACTTACGTATAAAAATTCCAATTTGATTAATCCCTATTAATCGCTAGTTGGTACCCCACTGCCCGACTAGCGCCTAGTGAGTTCTACAACACTGCTTGTTACTATCTTTTTTGGAATTTGATAAGCAGGCAGAGAGTGCACTGGAACAAACAGATTGGATTGACAAAATAAACGGAGTAATTGCTTCATTATTAACGTCCCAATCACCTGAGATGGTATGTATTATTACAGTAAGATTCTACATCAAAATATTCATTTTTTTTAAAGATTTCAACATTTCAATTATTTTGCTCCAGTATTTATGCAACAGTCCCACAAGTAAAACCAGTGTTAGAGGAGAAAGACCATTTGGTCAAGATAAAAAGACATATGAAGAATATAGCGAGAAGGATCGTGATTCTAAAAACATGACGCGTGCATGCAAAAGTTCACAACAGTTACAATATGGTGTGAGAACCGAAAGGCCCGTTGATGCTTTAAAAAAGGTGCCCGGTAATGATAAGTGTGCTGACTGTGGATCACCTGAACCCGTTTGGGCTTCCTTAAATCTCGGTGTTCTTATCTGCATTGAGTGTTCCGGTGTTCACAGAAACCTTGGTTGTCACATAACTAAGGTTTGTTATGTTATGTCAATTTGACCTTGTATTTTGTATTAATTTACCAAACTGCCGTTGCTTATGTTTCAGTTTTTGGAATGTAGGTAAGATCTTTGGAACTTGATGTGAAGGTATGGGAACCTTCTGTCATCAGTTTGTTCCAGTCACTCGGTAATGTGTTTGTTAATTCGATATGGGAGAAATCATTGTCTGTTAAAGGAACTCATGGGCCCGATGAATTACCCGCAAGGTAATTTTATTTTCATTTGTTAGTTTTCAAATATAAACAATATACAATTGGGAAAAATCATAGTAGGTCATTAGAGTTGTCAATTGGCCAAAAGTTGGTCAAAGTGTTTCTTTAACTACCTAGTATTGTTAAAATCATATTTACACAAGCCTGTAAACGAACCTAACGTTTAGTGAATCGTTCATGAACTGTTAGATGGGAAGTTCATATATGCTCGCTTATTTTATAAACATACGAACATGAACAAACTTTTTTGTTCATTTAATTAAACGAACGAACATAAAGAAAATCTGTTCGTTTAATTGCTCTGTGTTCGGTTAAAATTAAATAAATGAACACAAGCATGCCCCGTTCATGTTCGTGCAGTTTGCTTACAATCCTGTTTACACATCAATTGTTCTTGAAATATTTACATTTTTTTGACACAAAAGTATTTCGGGTCAACAAAGCCCGTCCAAGCCCATTTCAACCCATAGAAAAATATCCATTTGGCCCATTATTGAGAGGCTCAGCCTGTCTAAACCATACATTTCGCCAGGTCATCGTAAGCTCTATCATCTCCAAAATGGTAAAATTGATGTTAACAGAATGTAGTGTTTGACTTTGACCTTCAGGTCAACGGAGTCTGATAAATCAGGAGAGTCCATTGGGAAGCCCAATTGTGAAGAACATATATCCACAAAGGAAAAGTTCATTCATGCAAAAGTATGTCTTTATGTTTCCATTTTCACCTTTTTAATTACTTTCTCTCAATAAATACAAGTTAACATTACAATTTAATCTTATATAGTACGCAGAAAGGCGTTTTATTCAAAAAGTAAAGGACCCGCGCCACCTTATTCTACTCGAACAACAATTATGGGAAAACGTGCGCGCTAATGACAAAAAAGCAGTTTACCTTCTAATAATAATATGTGAAGCGGATGTGAACGCTGCTCATGGTCATGCATCATATATATCTTCATCTGTAGCCCAAATCATGCGCTTTGAGGACAATAGTATTGCTGATCATGAGTTTGACTATTTAAAAGATTATTCTACGGATAATACATCTTTGACTTCAGTTAAAGAGATTGATGATCCTTTGACTAATGAATCTCTTAACGGGTGTTCTCTGCTCCACGTGGCGTGCCAAACTGCTGACTGTACCATGGTGGAACTGCTTTTACAGCATGGTGCAAACATTAATGCTTCTGATGCAAACGGTCAGACGCCACTTCATCATAGTATAATTAGACAAAGACTTGCAATTGCGCATTTACTTCTTAGCAGGTATCACTTTTGTTTGCTGATGTTTTTTTTTTTTACATAAAATGGGAAATCTTGCAAACGTTTGAGTTATGCCTTTGTTGTGATATTTATTGTAGGGGAGCTAATCCACTAGCAGCAGATACAGAAGGGAAAACGCCACATCAGCTTGTGACGGATTTGGGAAATGATGATATTCAAATTCTTGCGCTCATACAAGCACCGAAGCGATAGCATATACATAATTTTATACAATGTATAGGAACTTTAGTATGGTGTACATCATCAATTGTTCTATTTACTTAATACCATCAAGATTGAAACTGATCCCTGAATTTACAATTTTGTAAGAATTAAAGTTATAATTTATGATACAAAAGTTATACATTTTAAACCTGCATTTGATGTGTTGGTTCACTTTATGTTACCTGGATTACTATAATTTACATGTTACATAAAAGTTTTTGGAGCCGAGGTGTCTCAGGCACTCTCAGTAGGAGCAACCTCCCTATCTTTACCGGGTATTTTTGTTTGCTGTATTTGATGTGTTGGTTGTTACAAAATTCCACAAAGAAAGGTAGAGAAATAGCATGATGACCCCACCGTGATGCTTGAACCATTTTAGCTAGGACTAACAAACGGGTTGTGCAGATTCGGGTCACGCTCATAATGAGTATTGAGCAAAGTTAGTTCGAATCAAAAAGGGGTTAAGCAAAATGAATTCTGGTCAATCTGGGCCATTTTAAAAAAGTATCAACTCCGGAGGTCGCTAGTTCGAGTCATGTCATAAATATACACCCGATTTAGGGTTTCTGTGTCTGTTTTGACAGTATACTCACCTGAGAGTCTGAGACAAGCCAACTGCCGACGACCCTTTGACGTCACCGTCAAAACCGGACGGTGAACACCCCTTCATTATATCTAAGTTTTTTATAAAGTGCAAACAAGAATGCCCAACTAAAGATGAACAACATCATCATCATTATCATTATCATCATCATCAACCTTTTTCATTGAATATACAAACAAGCATTGCAGCTTGATAAAAGTACTGTAAAACAAAGAATGAGACTACTAAAACAATCATGAAAAACTCGATCTATTCAACAACTTTCATTACCGATAAAGCCAACTGTGGTTAATATGTTTTAGCTTGAGATGTATGTACCCGTCTGGTTCGTGCCTTATATATTTCCTTATAGACGCAAGGAGACATCAAGGAAACCGTCACATCTTCAAAAAACACAGTGCCATAACCTATGCATCAGAAACAGCATTTCATTATGTTACTGTATGCAACACGAACCATGATTATTAGTTCCAACAGCGGCAGCACCGACTCTCTAGAGCCATGATTGCACCCAAGAACCGAACCTTCAAACCACTTGGTTCGGTAGATTGAGTCCATCTTTCTCCCAGTCACCGTCAGCTTCATGCTGCTTCATAAAATCAGTTAAACTAGATGCCTGCGGGACCCATCCAAAACCTTCCATACTTTCCAAAACTTCAGCCAACTTATTCTTGTATCCTGCACTATGCAACTGGTGTACCAAAGTGTTACATGTAGCAAAACTAAGCCTCACCCCACGTTTCCCGATTTCATCGATTGAAGCCACTGCTTCTTTAAATTTAACATTTTGACACAACCCGTCAACCAACTTATCATAAACATCACGACCTGATAAACCCTTTTGTAATAACTCGTCCAAAAGCATAAAAGATTTCTCCAGACTCCCTTGATCTTCTTCCAACATGTTGTATACCATGTTATCTAAACTAATACCTTTTGCCACCATTTCTTCAAAGACCGAAATCATTTTATCTTTATTTCCTGATCTCATGTAACCACGAGCCAGGCACGTGTATGTTACAACTGTTGGCGTTAAATCCCGGTTTTGCATTTCAAGGAGAAGATCTTCTGCTTCTTTCATCATCTCAGCTTTACAGTAACAATCTATTAAGATTGTAAACGTGACATGATTAGGTTTTATCTGCTTATTATCGATCATATCTTTCAATAACTCATCGGCTTCCAATATCTTCCCTAACTTACAGTACGCGTCTATCAAAGTATTGTAAGTATGCGCATATACAAACCCTTTTTCCACCATTTTGTCGAATAAAGTCAACGCCTTCTCAATCTCCTGTACTTTGCAGCACCCGTTGAGAAGTGCGTTATACACAACATAATCCGGTTGGATTCCATTTTGGTCCATTTGGTCAAATAAGTCAAACCCGAAAGACAAATTCCCAGATTTACAATATCCATCTATCATTGTAGCGTAAGTCACACCGTCAGGTGCCAAACCCTTAGATGAAATCCCATCAAACACTTCACGAGCTTTTGTGACATCACCCGACTTGCATAATCCACCGATCAAAACATTGAAAGTAACAACATTCGGATTTACCCCTTTACTTATCATCTTATCAACCATATTGAAAGCTTCTAGAAGATCGCCTTTTTTACAGAAACCAGAAATTATAGAGGTGTAAGTTACAACATCAGGATTTAGACCTTTTTCCATGAGTTCGGTCAAAACCTCGAGAGCTTTATCCATTAAACCGTTTCTAGCAAGACCATTGATAATTACACTATACATATGCATGTCGGGAAGAATATTTTTTCCTAACATACTTTTGAATATCAAGAAAGCTTCGTTTGTGTTTCCTTGTTTGCAGTGACCATCTATCATAGATGTAAATATAACACGATCCGGCATTATATTACAACCAACCATTTCCTTAAAATACTTATCTGCAACCTCCATGTTCGGTATCCTACAATATGCACTAATCACAGCTCCGTAAGTGAAAGCATTCGGCTTTACACCATTGCTCCTCATTTGAGCTAAAACCGACAGCGTTTCTTCCATTCTTTTATCACTACAAAGACCGATTATAAGCGAATTATAGCAATAAACATCAGGAAAAGTACCTTTCTCTTTCATACCAGTCAAAACCCCAATCGCTTCTTCAAACCGACGAGCTCTGCATAGTCCGGATATAATCGAACTATACGTCACAACACCTAACTTAACTCCATTAACAAACATCTCGTCTTTCAACTGTAACGCCTCGTCAACACACCCTTGTTTCATGAATCCGTCGATCAACGCGCTATAAACAACATGATCGGGAAACACGCCTGCCTTCGACATATCTTCTAAAACACTCTTCGCCTCTTCCAATCTCTTAACTTTACACAACCCGTCTATAAGCGTCGCATACGTATACCGATCCGGAACAAGACCCTTTTCCGTCATTAACCTCTTAAGCTCAAATGCCTCGTCTACACTCCCGCCTCTACATAACCATCCGATAATCACATTATACGTCACCAAACTTGGTTCGCACCCGTTCTCCGTCATCTCACCGAAAACCCTTTTCGCCTCGACCAACTTCCCGTCTTTACATAACCCGCTAATCACATTAGTATAAACATACACGTCCGGAACGATCTTCAACTCAAGCATTTTATCATACACCTTCCGTACCAACTCTGTTTTCCGACACTTCACCAAACCCGTCACCAACGAATTAACGCAACCCAAATCCGGAAACCGCTCCTTAACATTAACCCGTAACACAACACACACAGCTTCATCTAACAACCCTTTACTCCTATACCCATCAACCACCATTCCATACATTAAACACCCAAATTTCAAACCGAAGCCCTCATTCTCACAAAACCCATCAATCGAGTCGATAATAACCGAAACCGGGATCCGGGTATCGATCATTTGGCCCAATAAACCTTTGGCAAGCCTCAATTGGCTAGAATTACACAAGGCCGTGGATAGAATCAAGAAAGAATTAGGGTTTTGAGCAATACCCATTTCGTGAATTGACCAATTGAAGAAGTGGAGAAGACGAACGGGGTGTAAAGCTTGTTGGATGACGGATTGTATGACGTCAGGGTTGAGGCTATTGAGGAGATTTGGGGATGAATTGAGGATGTGTGGCCAGTTGGGGTTTGCGAGAATTGATGTGATTTGTTTGACTGTTTGGTTATGATCATGGTTGTTGATTCGTGAGGTGTTTGAATGGATGAATCTGGTATTGAATTTGATGAGTGATGATGATGAAGGCTTGTGTGTTGATAATAATAATAATAATAATCTCATCATCATTTTGTATTGAAGAAATTAGGGTTCGATGAAATGCATTTGGTGGAGAAGAGGAGAATGTTAGGTTAGGGTTGGTATTGGATTCCGTGTAATGGGTATGATGTTATTGCGAACGGGTGACAGGTGCATTTTAGCTTGGTAAATTAGGTGATTTACAGTCTGGTAATACAATTTTGTACTCATTTACTGGTTAAAGCTTAAGGTAAAACTTTGAGTTAGTGAATTCACATACTTTTAAGTATATTACACAAGTGGTGTTTTTATAATGGAAGGGGTGGTTTAAGATGTTATAAGTAGAGAAAAAATGCTGTAATTTTTCTATATATATGAAAAGTTTTTGTTTGTCTCTATCATATTTTAAATATTGGTGAAAAATGGTTTTGAGTGAGAGATAAAATAAAATATAAAAATATTATCTAAATAGAAATGAAAGAAAAATGTGGTGTTTTTTAGTGTATTTTTTTTATTTAAATATAAGGGAATAGATGAGAATGCTTTAACCAGCAGCATCTCTATTTCTATAGCTACACTAAAAACACTACATTTTCTCTCTCTTTTTAATTAAACAATATTTTATTATATTTTTATCATTATCTTTTATTTCATCTTCGCTCACTGTCACTTTTTTATCATTCAGAAGTAACTATAAACTTTATGAACTTTGATATTACATACCAACTACTGTCAATCCATTTATCATCTCTATAATTGTAAATACAATAAAAACATCATATTTTCTCTCCCATTTACAATTAAATAGTATTTTTTTATATTTTCATCATTAATTTTTCTCTCTCATCCACTCATAACTATTTTAAAAAAATATAAAAAATTATATAGGGTAAACAATGTTTATTCAAATTTACTTATGAACAGTAACATTTCTATCCTCTGCCCACAACCACCTTTAAAAAAATATAACTATTATATTAAAGTAATACATAGTTTCACATGGCACTTAATTAAGCTATCTATATAGAATTCTACATCAACAATTTTCAAAATTATAATTTACAGCTAATAATTTATTTAATTTTAATACTATTATCATTTATATAATTACTAATAAAGTTACATATATAATTTTAAATGTTGTATTCATTGAGGTTTTTATAAATTTATAAATTATAAAATTTTATTTATTATTATTTGTATCTTATGAATCCATAAGACATGTTATTATGTTTATTATTAAATTTAATTTTTGTTGTAATTTTTTAACAACCCATGTATTACACGAGCTATATCCTAGTAGAGTATTATACTCATACTCGCATAATTTAAAAAATGGATTGAGATTGCTCCGAGAAAGTAAAAAGTAGTTATGACACAGTTCTAAATTTAAAAAGAAGTTTCAAGATGGATTTTCTTATAATATTTTGGGACAATGATATCATGTAAGATTTTTTATAGTAATTTTTTTCTCATTCAATATCCAAAAAAATCACAATTTTTTCAAAAACACTAACATTACAATTAACCATCCATCTGTTTTCTTAGCGGTAAAGTGCACCTTTGAGATTGGCTTGTAAACGGTGACCATAAATATGTTTAAAAAATTCCAACACAAAATCCGGGCTTGATTTATTTCAATCTAAATGGACCAAACAGAAAGTTGTTTTTCGCTTTCGTGTACCGCTTTATTCCTAACAGAAAGTTGTCTATTTCAATTGTGATAATTTATAAGTTATTTATTTATTCAAGATATATTTCATGTGATTTCTAGACTTATTCTTTTTAAATGTTATGGTGCTAGTGTGGACACGTGAATGTGTTAGGTAAAAGTTTGCGGTTTTTATGTGTTAAAGCAATTAGTCTATGAGTCAGTCTAGACCCTTGTATGGTGTATTTTGGACCCAGGTTTGATTCATGTCCTCGTCATTTAGTTTTGACAACACCAGGTGATGATGGGAGACTAGACAAGTAGGTGATATTCACTGGTTGGATCCTTGAGTAGAACGAGTTTTATCCCGCCGCATTGTCATCTCTTCAAGTGAGTGTTCACGAGCGTTAGTCTGGGTGTGGGTTTTCTCTTATTGGATTGGAAAGGAAAACAAAAGGATACTAATAAAAAATAAATTATATTCAAAATGTTGGTGTAGCTGTACTTGTACCATTCACTTTAACCTGACTAGTCATTTTCTTGTTATACCATCCAGCATATTGTTATATTCAAGATTTGTGGTGTTTTAAGATTTGAAGGGATTTGGGACCTGTAAATAAATTTTAGTGAGTTTTCTTTAAAAATGTACGTGCCTTTTATCATGATTAGAAATGGATACCATATTTATAAGTATGGTTGGGTATCAAAAAACACTTTTTGTTTTTGACTTTTGTTATGGGTTAAAAAACTGCTTTTTAGATGCAAGAATCCAAGCCTTTTGTTTTGTTTTTTTGTTTTTGGAATACCAAATTACAAATATATCTACTATTCCAATATCTGTAAAAGTAACAAGTATATAAAAATGATCTTTTTGGTTATTTTACCTATTTTTTGATTTTTTCAACCACAAAAACTAATCCACGCACTTTTTTAGAAAACTAGTTTTGAAAAAACCACAAGTAAATAAACACTTGTCCCAAAAGCACTTTTGGAGTTAAATAAGTTTAGCCAAACACCCTCTTCGTCTTAAAACGATAATCGCTGAAAATAGCCGGTTAAGCTCGCCTGCGCAAATAGTTAGGCTTGGGATTTGGCTGGTTCGCAAAGGGTACGGGCTTGCAAAGTAGCTTCGTAGATAGTAGCTCGCATTTAGGGTTCGTAGAACAAGTTGTTTGTTATTTATAATTAATCATTTTTCATATTGTTATTATGCTTTGCAATGTTCATATTGTTTGATATCTTGATTTGTGAAAATCAATGTATACCTTGTTGTGTATGGCATTAATAATAAACAACTCATCAATGTTATTAGTCTAAGCATGCTAACTAACTGGTTGCGCTGTTAATATTAGAGTGTTTGCTTATTCAAAGAAGTAGAATAATTGTAAATTAAAAGATCAGAAGCAATAGGTAGTTATAAGCAAAAGTAAAAGGAACAGGCCAAAAACGCCTCTAAACTCTGTTTCTTTTAACCATCAACGGGTTGCTATGTTGCAAGCGCTTGTATTTTGGCCATGTGAAGTAAGAAGCAAATACTAGAACAAACTTCTCTGTTCTGTTTTTTGTGTGAAAGCTTAGTTTGATTGGGCTGTGAGTATTGACATTTGAAAGTGTAAAGGGACTTTCACAAAAGAGATGTTTCAAGTCACCATAAAAATGAGGAAATATGTGCATTTTCTTGTTTGTGCATCCTACTAGGCTACATCTTTCCTGCAACATAATTAATTATTACGATATTGTAAGCAAAAATGTTTGATAACTTTCCTATTATTTCTTGCTTGCTTGTTTAATGCGTTAAACGCTCGTGTAACCATATACATTCAAGTATCACCCCCTAATTCTATTTAACCTACTGCTTTTTTTTTACAGTTGATCGAGCAGGTTACATGGACCTGCTTAAGCAGAAAACAATGGAAATATGTGAGGGCAACCCGTCCTCCATTTCCCAAATGAAAGCAACTCCATTTCCCCTAAAGATACCGTAGCATACTACCGTTGGGAAAAAATTCTAATAGCCGGAGATGGCGATATGTGCTATGCAATAGCTTAGCCATTAAACTAGGCGACGCCAAAAACTTGACCGTGACCATCAAAGACTCGTTCCGAAAGTTTTTAAACTTCTTAAATAATAGTAACAGGAAATATATTTATATACATATATATTAATTTGGTCTAAATAGGTTCATTCATCATCAAATTTAAATGTGGACGACACCACTTAGCCTCTCTCATCGCACATGGAGCTACGGTGATCTTTGGTGTTAACACAACAAAGATGCAGGAAGACGCAAGGATCAACCACCAACACTACAACATCATTGAGTTCAATCAGCCACAAGCATGCACTTTCGGATTCGAGTACGACCAGAAAATCATGGAGTAAGTAAAAAGTTAAGACACTTACCATTTATTACTTACTGCATTTGACAGAAATAAGTCAAATAACTAAACAGATTTAACACGCTAATATTTGCAGGAAAAACCAGCTGTTGATGAGCAGATATTTCAAAAGCGCGAGAGAGATTTTGAATGTTCTTGGGCAAATTCGAGTAGCACACAAGAAGAAAGGCTCGTACGAGTATTGGGAGATAAAAAGAACTAGCGTCGAACGAGAGCCTTTATTGTATAAAATGGCCCCTTTCCCAACTTGGTAATATCCACTTTACATCAACCGGAAAGGGCCAGGCTGTGACCAGACCACACGTTCTCGCTCAAGAACACCGCGCTCTACATTTTTCTTAAGGCTTGAAAACGTGGAAGAATTGTGTTTGACCTCAAAACTCAAATGACTCGGTTTATTTAAGCAAGGATATATGATGCACATGTTTGACAGTTGACTATTGTTGTCTTGACTTGTTTTCTGAACTTAAAACCTTGTTGTCGTACACCATTTTAACTATTTCTAGAAATTAAAGATTTTAATCAGCTTTGGAGGTCAAATAGGTTGACTTTGACACTCAAAGTTGATGATCATTGTTTTGATGATCAAAGTTAATGTGGTATATGTCAACAGACATTTTATGGGACTTTTTGTTTCTTTTCTTATCTACAACATAACTAATTAAGATATTGTTAGCAAAACTGTTTGATAACTTTCCTATTATTTCTTGCTTGCTTGCTTGTTTAATGTGTTAAACGCTCGTGTAACCATCTACATTCTGTAAACCCGCGAAAATTTCCAACTTAAGTTTTTGCTAAAAGTGTCAATAATCAAAGTTCAGGGACTTGAAATGAAAATTTGGAATTTTTCATCTTCACGCGACGCGAAGAATTTTTTTGTCATCTTCGCGCGACGAGAAACTTCATTAAGTAATTGGGGACACATGTCCAACCACGTGTCAACACGTGGCATCACAAGACAGACCACATGTAAAATTGCAGCGCTAAGGCGGTTCGCGCGACGCGAAGGAGATTCGTGCGACGTGAAGAAGCTTAGTTTTCACCTATAAAAGGGGGTGACGGGCTAGAAACATTTAACACCAAACTTCACTTTCATTCTCACACATTTAGTATTGGGAAGCGTGCCCGATAGTCGTGACATTTCGAGACCCTGTTTTCTTGAGATTCGTGCAAGTATTGGAGCCCTGGCGCCATGTTGATCAGTTAAGCAAGTTGGGAACGAGATTATGTCAGTCAAGCAATCACTCTTACCTTAGTTTTAGCATTCCGAGTATTCGCTAAGGAATTAAGTTTAAGTTATTTCAAGTATATTACGAATAGCTTAGATTCAGTCAAGGCTATGGCCTTTTAACCTTGAAAAGATTTTCAAAGCATTCACAAAGAGGTTTTCAATCAACATTATTTCTATGAGGATAATGTTATACAAAAATTATATTTTGATGGGCATGTAGTAACTGTAAGGGGGATATCATTAGTAGACTCTTCTTGCCTAAGGTAAGTAATTCGTACAAATCCCAATCAACCGCGGGACCTGTTTACTTACCTGGAGAAGTCTGCCAACGTTATATAACCTATTAAGCCAAAACATGCTATATCAAACGTCACACAAATACAATCATGATTTCAACATACATTCATTCACAAACCTAATCAAGGTTAAAACCAGACTTAAGGTCTGCACTCTAATCAAGAAACACCATCAAGGTATTCATTCAATGTAACATTCGTTACTTTTCAAACCCGAAAAGCCGACTCGTTTCGAATTTTCGGATTCTTTTTCAAGTATTTAAATAGACGTATTATTGTATTCCCAAAATTCGATTTACGTTTGTCAATGTTTTTCCGACTCGGTTTATTGTTTCAATGTATTCTTGATTATCGTTTGTTATTAATATAATATTCTCGATGATTCACGAGTATTGTTTGTTCGTTTTCCATACGTTTTGTTCAAGCATCGAAACTTCGGGATTTAAAGCTTCTATTTTAGACAATCTACAAACTATCAGGGTAAAATATAGAAAATTTTCAAGTATTTAAACTTTTATTACACTTTTGTAACTTATCAAAGTACAAGGTTCATTTAGTAATTTATATTTAAATTCTATTTTAATATAACTTTAAAGATCAGGGTTTAAAGTGTAAATATTACAAAATATTGATTATATAATATAAAAAAAAGCATTCCAGCCATCTTTCCCGTTCGTTTTCACAGTGACCGGTAATGGAATTCCGGCGAACTCCGAACCAACATTTTAATTCGATAAAATCACGTAACAATGTTTGACCTTAACGTATAACGACTTAATAACATTAAAAAATTGTTTTAATTCACCGGATATCGCGTATTCAACTGCGTAACACTCGCCGGATTTTTAGCCAATTTCATTAACACACATTAACGATAATACGATCCAATTGATAGTATAAATAGACCCTCTATCATTATCTAAACTTGCTCCTCATCTCCAATATCACTGATATATCCTCTTTAAGCCCGTAATTCTTCCTCCAAGCTTCGAACTCCGGCCAACCTCCGTTCACCCTCAATCCTCAACGTTACCAGGTAAATTATTCATGCATTTTGATCGTCTAATACCAATAAACAAAAGCCCCATCCTAATTTAAGCAAACTTGGCATCAAAATAATGAATGGAATTCTAGGGTTTAAAGGTTAGGGATGAGTGTATGGTTATTACATATGTATTTTTATTTCCAATCACAAACTGAATACTTGAGCTGGTGTAATGGTTAACATACTCCAGACGCGGGTTGTACGAACCCAGGTCAGTACACCTGTTTTTGGATTTAATTTTTGTAAATCATTTTTCATATATTTAATCAAATAAATTATTTAAAAAAAATTATAATAAATCAAATAAAATTAGTTTAAACCAAATAAATATAAATTATATTTTGTCATTTTCCATTTAAAAACCGAAATTTTATAATCGTCGACCCATTAATTTAAATTCGTTCGTTAAACTTTAATAATTTAACTTTTAATTCATTAAACCGTTAAAATTAGTTTTAACTCGTAACGTTAACCCGTGCCTTGAGATTATCATTTTTTTTTCTAGTGTCAAGTTATAAAATCAATGCTAGTTAAAATAATATTTAATTATAAAACGTTAATATTTTAAATTCTTTTTCCGTTAACTCTACATTTCTTTACGTTAACTTTATGACGCGCTATATTGTTGATTCCCAATATAAAATTTCCGATAAAATCCATGCTTCCCATATTAATAATTAGATTATTTAATGTTAAAATAACATAAATCATTAAAATTAGATTACGATTCGTTAGCCTTAACTCGTCAACTTTTATTGGTTAATTTAAAATCCATTCATTGTAAAACAATAACTCTCATCTTAGTATTAAAAACCGTTAAACTTCCGTTAAGCTTAGAATAATATTAAAATAATCCACGCTTTAAAATAATAAAATTTATAACGCATCATCTTTAAAACTAAATAATTAACCCGTATAATTCCGTTAGTTGGTCTTTAAACTTTCGTATTTATGTTACTTATAGTTCGTGAAGTTCGTTTGCTTCGGTTTCATTAATGCGCTTTCGCTTTTATTTCAAGTTGATCTTCAATTTCAAGGTGAGTTTCTCACAACCCCTTTTTAAACGTTTTCATATTTTGGGGTGGCATATGTATCCTACAAAACTTCAAGTATTTATGATTTCGATTACAAACTACAATTCACTATATGGACTTGTGTGCTACTTGATTACTTGCTCAAAATTACTTGCTCAGTGGTTGCCTCAATAAGTATGATCATACGCCCCCCTTTGCACTCAGGTCCATTTGTATCGAGTGGAAAAGGGCCTCATTATCCGAGTACATTAGTTGCTACCAACTGGAAAGGACCTTACTTGCGCGATTACCCGAGTACGTTGGTTGATACCAACTGGAAAGGACTTATTTGCTCGTTTATCACTTGTCTATGAATTGTATGATTTTTTATGTATGTATATAAAACTGTGGGAACTCACCAGCTATGTTCATAGCTGACTTTATTTTATACATATGTTACAGGTGTAAAGATACGAGGATGAAATTTAGAAGACACATAGCATGTTTATAGGATATTCAAAGAAAACTTATCATTTTGTTTATTTATTTGTTACAACTTGTATTATTTGATAAACTTGTGTTACATGACGATTTAAATGAAATAATGTTATTATAGTTACCTAATAGTGTCACGTGTGTTTGAGCAATTTGTACGTCACACTCAGGCGTTTCCGCTTTAGCCAGGGTGTTACAGATTGGTATCAGATCCGTGGCTATAAGATAGGACATTAGACGTAGTGTTCTAGGTAGCTATAACTTATTTGTTTTGTTTGTTATGGTTGCATGATAAAATTATGTGAGCCTTTACTTGATTGTTTAAACGCACTTGCTATTACTGGATTACTGTACCGCTGATTTCATTAACGCCTCATGAACACAAGTACACACACGTATAAGTCCAAGGCTTAGGCCTAAAACAAGTTTTCTCAAAAGCAATTTCAAGCAATTTTCAAATTCGGTGTTTCGATATTCCATCTTCTTAAAGACCATGTCCCCTTTGTTATATGGATATGGTTGCACTCCCTAGGATGTCACACAAGTCACGGTGGTTCATGTGACGTGTGACTCCGACCCTCTATATTTTACAATGTGTTTTAACTAAAAGTTTGACAAGTCGTGGTGATACACGAATAACTAGCTTTTGGTTCGATTTGATTATGCATTTTTATTTATACGTTTTAATTGAAAGTCTGTCAAGTCGTGGTGATACGCGAATACCCAACTTTCGGTTCGATTTGATTACACATTTTTATTTTATTAAAACATACAACGTGTGATTCTGAATACTCAATCGTTTATATTGTTGTTTTGGCAAGTCATTGGGATATGTGAATAGTCGAGTTCCAATTCGTTTTCTTTATTTATATTCATTATTTCTTATACTTTAAATTGAAAATTCAAAAGGTCATGGTGATACATGAATAGTCGAGTGTCAATTCGTTTTCTTTATTTGTTTATATTCATTATTTCTTATACTTTGAATTGAAAATACGAAAAGTCATGGTGATACATGAAGTGTTGATTTTTCAATACTCGTTTTCTCATGTGTTTTAAATCGAGAATCCGAAAAGTTATGGTGACACATGAATTGTCGAATTTCAAATCGTTTTCATTATATAATTCGTTTATTATAGTTTTAATTGAAAATTCGAAAAGTTATGGTGGTACATAAACACTCGATTTTCAATTCGACTTCATTACTCATATTAGGTTTGTATTAATTCCGTGTTTTTATTTCAAAATTTGATATAGTTTTATTCGAAAATTTTCGAGATCAGCACTGACTCATGAGCGCTTCAATTTCGATTTCAAATTTTGTTTCATTGTACGTACGCGAATACCCAACTTTCGGTTCGATTTGATTACACATTTTTATTTTATTAAAACATACAACGTGTGATTCTGAATACTCAATCGTTTATATTGTGGTTTTGGCAAGTCATTGGGATATGTGAATAGTCGAGTTCCAATTCGTTTTCTTTATTTATATTCATTATTTCTTATACTTTGAATTGAAAATTCAAAAGGTCATGGTGATACATGAATAGTCGAGTGTCAATTCGTTTTCTTTATTTGTTTATATTCATTATTTCTTATACTTTGAATTGAAAATACGAAAAGTCATGGTGATACATGAAGTGTTGATTTTTCAATACTCGTTTTCTCATGTGTTTTAAATCGAGAATCCGAAAAGTTATGGTGACACATGAATTGTCGAATTTCAAATCGTTTTCATTATATAATTCGTTTATTATAGTTTTAATTGAAAATTCGAAAAGTTATGGTGGTACATAAACACTCGATTTTCAATTCGACTTCATTACTCATATTAGGTTTGTATTAATTCCGTGTTTTTATTTCAAAATTTGATATAGTTTTATTCGAAAATTTTCGAGATCAGCACTGACTCATGAGCGCTTCAATTTCGATTTCAAATTTTGTTTCATTGTACGTATTTATTTAATTGCATATTTATAGACGGATTCCGATTCTAGTAATCTCTCATGTAACGTTTCTTTTGATTTTGCTATGAATTTCATATTTACTTCCAATGTCACACGAATTATTCACACCTCATGCCTTCTTGTTCTCCTCGACGCTGCTCTCGAAACTCTACCCACAAAACGACAACCCAAATCATCAAGCAATTGACCATCACAATCCCGACCACAGCAAAACGAGACTCATTACCAATAATACATCCAAACCTCAAGACTATACCTAAGTAAATCCAAACCCAACCTAACTCTTAGATACTCAAACCCAACCCAACAAAGATATTTACACGAAAACCCACCCTTTGTATGACATGTACGATTCCCCCACTCTGCTACCGCGATCACGAAATGTCCCAAATAGTGTTAAGTTCATCCAACTCATCAACTTTTGTCTCATAACTATACAAACATTTATTCCCGCGATCAAGAAAACTATATTTGTATTATAATTGTTATTTAAATGCTTTTAGAGTCAAACGATTCATCAGCACATAGCTGACGTATTTTACTAAGTTTGATAATGTATGCAAGGATTAGAGTCGTCAAGGAGATAGAAGCTCGCATGCTAGATGGCTCAATTTTGATTAATGAAATCCTTGTATTATAAAAACAATATTTTGTAAACAACAACTTTGTTATTTAATTCCCAAGTGAATTTTCAATGTAAATTAATATTATATTAACTTAAAGTCTTCCGCTAAAATTAACCCATAACTCTGATTTACCAAACAGGGACCAACTGTTGGTCACACGCCTAGGCCCTAGATCGATATGTGACACATTTAAGTATCACCCCCTAATTCTATTTAACCTATTGGGTTTTTTGTTACAGTTGATCGAGCAAGTTACATGAACCTGCTTAAGTATAAAACAATGGAAATATGTGAGGCAACCCGTCCTCCTATTCACAAATGAAAGCTTACTACAACTCTATTGAACGAGCGAGACTCAAACTCGGCTGACAAAGGTCCTCTAACGATACTTTAGCATACTACTCGTGGGAAAAAAAATCCTAGTTGCCAGAGATGGTGACTTGAGCTATGGCAATAGCGTAGCCATTAAGCTAGGTGATGCAAAAAAACTAAATTGTGACCATGAAAGACTTTTTCCATAAGTTTTATAAACTTCATAAATAATTATAACAAAATATTAATTTGGCGCAACAATCGGCATCACTTGGTGTCTCTCATCATGCATGGCACAACGGTCGTCTTCAGTGTCGTCGATGCAACAAAAATGCGTGAAGATACAAGAATCTACCACCAACATTACAACTTCATCGAGTTTAATCAACCGCATTCAGGCATTTTCAGCAACGAATATGACCCGAAAAACATAGAGTAAGTTAAAAAATTAGATATTTACTACTTATTACTTATTTCATTTACTATTATTAGTTATTACTTGTATTTTTATACATTTTACTACTTATTACATTAATAAACGTGAAAAAGCTCGATAAACGAGCTTGAGCTTGAGCCGGCGTGCGACTAAACGAGCCTTTTATACAGGGCCAACCATAAGGTGTGGCGGGGTGGTCGATGGCCACAGGCCTGACACCTCACTAGACCCGAATTTTTATATTTTTTAAATTACATGTATTTTTATTAAAATAATATGTAAGTGTTTAAACTCAATTATATAATCACTAGTTTGGTCTAGTGGTAAAGAGGTATTACTTCTAACCAAAGGGTTATGGGTTGTAACATTCGTTACTTTTCAAACCCGAAAACCCGACCTATTTTAAATTTTCGGGTTTGTTTATTAATATATATATAATATTATTTTCATTGTATGTATTTATTCGTCATTGCTTACGTAGTTGAATTCGTTAAACCCTGTTTGGTCGTTTCGATATAGTTTGTTACTCGTTCATCATTTATATTATATTTGCGACAATTTACCATCATCGTTCGTTCGTCTTATACTACTTTCGATCAACTATTAAAACTCCGGGTTATAACGTTTAGCGATTCGCAAACTATCGGGTATAATATGGAAATAATCCTAATTATATATATACTTTTAACCAATTCATAACATTCAAAAGTTCAATGTCCTTTTTATAAATATAACTTAATAGTTGTTCTAATATAACCTCAAAGTACAGGGGTCTTAGTGTAAATATACTATAATTTACAACAAAAATAGCCCAGCCCCATAACCCACCCCCTGTTTTCCCGATAACTCCTCCGGCCGCCGGATTCCGGCGCCGGAAAACACGATAACCACCCAAAAACGCGTTGTTTGACCATTTAAAATATGGTAATTACTGAAGATTAAGGCCATAATTACTGCCGGGTTTTCAGCCTCGACAATTAACACAAATTAACAACACCCGTTGCAATTAACTGGTATAAATAGTGACTACACCTCCTTCACAATTCGGTCACACCTCTCCCTCGCTCTCAAACTCCCTAAACTAACAATAATCTGAAGCTTTAACTCTGTTTTCCGGCGAGGTTATTTTCGGTCAATCAAGTATTTTCCCAGGCAATTAATGTATGTAAAATAACGATTTTTAAACAACGTTCAAAACCCCTCACCCTAATCCATCGTACATGGAACATATTTCTCCAATTGAAACCTGAAACCTTAGGGTTTCAATGAAAAAGATGATCCGGAGCAAGTTGTTAAAATAAATTAGACAGAATTGCAAATTTTGTCCTTTAAAATAAGACGAATTACGGTTCGTGTCCTTTTCTAAGTTTCCTTGCAGGCGGTGTACTTTAAACTTTTTTTTTCTACACGTTATGTTCTTTACGCTAACTGGGTTAGAAAAACTCAGTTAAATGCCCTCACGTGAGGCGCATGTGAGGGCATTTTTGTCTTTTCACCTGTACCTGCAACTTCTTCTTCCTCTTTCTTCTTCATTTTTGTTCTTGCATATATTGTTCTGTGTAGATCTTGCTGCATTGATACCACATGCCACACCCCATCGCCGGCCCCCTTTTTCTCACTTCACGGCTCCACCACCGTCGCCCCTTCCAATTCCGGCCACACATCCGAGGATTTCACATACAAGCTTTAAAATACTTTAAAATAAAACTCCATCCTCTCTCTCTTCCATCACCACCTCCATCTTCTCTACCACCACCATCACCAACCAAATCTCCATCATCAACTGCAGATTTAGACCGCCGCCACCTCCCTACATAATAAATCAACTCCTCTTTCTTCCCCTTCTCTTTATTTGGCGTTAATTTCCAAACAAATTTCTATGGTTTAGATTCAAGAAAATAAACTCTTTTGGATTCAAGACAACAAATTTCCAAACAAATCACAATGGTTTTTGTAGTTTGATTTTGTTTTTTTCTGTTAAAGGTTGTGAATTCTGTAGATTTGTCACTAGGGTTCCGCTTAATCGGAACTAGGGTTTGAAATTTGGGGCTTTTTTTCCGGCGAGATTGTATGGCTCCGGGTTGTTAGATGCTGGTAAATTAAACAAAGGGAAGAGTAAATGGTGAGAAGGTAACAAAGTCCACACAAGAAGATTGAAAAAACCTACCAAGACCACTGTCGTCGCCGGTGCGGTCACTGTTCACCCACCCCCAAATCCGCTTCTCCACCGGCCACTGCTAGTAACCATCAGACCCTAGCTGCTTATAAACACATAAATTCAATAAACCAACAACCATTCCATGTACTAGAGGTGATGAACAGTTGGTTCAAAATCTGGACCCCACCGGAAGCTAGGTTGTTAAACTAGTGATTGAGGGTTGGGTTAAGATCTGAATCCTACCATGGTGGTCACAGTCGGTTTTCCGGCCGCCAGTACGGCAGCATCTACGGCGGGGGTGTTTAGGGGGTGTACAGCAGCGGCTACAGTCGGTTTTCCGGCCACCACTCATGGCTATTGATTCCGGTGGTGGTGGTGGTGAGTCCGGCGGGGATGTTTAGGGTGGATTTTTCTTAGCCTGTGATGGAGAATTGGTTGGTGAGATTGATGATGGTGATTGATGATGGTGTTTGCAGGTACAGGTGAAAAGACAAAAATGCCCTCACATGCGCCTCACGTGAGGGCATTTAACTGAGTTTTTCTAACCCAGTTAGCGTAAAGGACATAACGTGTAGAAAAAAAAGTTTAAAGTACACCGCCTGCAAGGAAACTTAGAAAAGGACACGAACCGTAATTCGTCTTATTTTAAAGGACAAAATTTGTAATTCTGTCAATAAATTATTTTCATGTTATAAACAAATGTCAGTGATGGTCCAATGGTTATGATATGTTTTTACTACCCGGGAAACCCGGGTTAGGCTTTGTTATTTTGTTTTTTTTTTTAATATTGATAACTAATATTGATAACACAAATAATAGCTATAAAAAAATAAATAATAAAACTTATATTTATAATGAATGGCTTTTCTGGATCAACTGGTTAACTCACTAAGCTTACACCTCGCAGACCCGAGCTCAAAACCCGGGTCAAACTCCTAATTTTTAATATATGCTTTTTTAAACCTAATTATTCATTATTATTATTAATTAATTATAAGCATTTAAAAATCATAATAAACTTTTAAAAATCATTTGTTCTTTACACTCAGGTACATTGCATCGAGTGTAAAGAACCCTTATTTGCGCATTTTACGAGTTCATGGAATTGTATGGTTTTTACGTAGTATATCAAACTGTGGAAATCTCACCAGCTATATTTATAGCTGACCGTATTTTATACATATGTTATAGGTACCGTGATTAGAGGATGAAGTATTGAAGACATTTAGTTTCTAGGTTATTCAAATAAACAAACTATTATTACGATTGTGATTTTGATTTGGATTTGTATTCAAACTTGTGTTACATGTTGCTTTATGAAATAATGTTATTATGGTCACCTAATAGTGTCACGTATGTTTGAGCAATCTGTATGTCACACTCAGGCGTTTCCGCTTTAGCCGGGGTGTTACATGGGTTCTGGTCTCATTTAAGACATGCTTAATCCTATTCTTATACACAAGTTTTTTATATAACCTAAATTATAACCAAGTAAGCCCATATCAAAATTAAATGTTTAAACCCAACAAAACACTCTTTCTACTTAAGGCCCAAAAATTTTTTCGCTTTCGGCCTTATTTTATTTTATTTTTTTGCTTTTTCGGAGTCGGCTCTGCTTTTATAATATATAAATATATATTATAAAAGTTATATAAACAAGAAGACTCGTTTAGATTCTCGCGCCAGCTCGAACCCAACTTGTTTACTACTTTGTGTTTGTTTTCAATACACTTCAATTATAACTACTTATTACCTCTTTTTTTTAATACATTTACTACTTGTTACTTCAATAAAGGGTGAAAGAGCTCGATAAACGACCACAAGCCCGCACTTAACTTATAATAATACAAAAAATGTGAACAAAAATAACTAAACAATATAATTATATGAAAAAAAGGAAAACAAAAGGATACTATAAAAAAATATAAAAAATAAATTATATTCAAATGTTGGTGTAGCCATACCAGTCACTTTAACTTTACAAAGACTTGTCATTTTCTTTGGACAGAATTACAGATATTGTCCTTTATGTTTGTATTGAATTTCAGTAATTGTTTTTTATCTTCAAAATTGACTATATTTGCACTTTACATTTTCAAATGCTACACCGTTTACCCTTTGACCCTAACCCAATTAGTTTTTCTCGTTAATTAAGATCGCGTGCTTTACATTACCAAATGCTACATCAATATATATTTTTTCATATTGATGAGTGCAATTAGGGTTGTTGAAGACGAGGTTGGACGGTGTTGTGGGGGTGGGTGGTGATGGTGGTGGGATATTGATGACGAAGGATGATTGCAAAAAAATTTTTCAACTATAATTTATGTTTAAAAGAAAGAATCCCGGTACAATTGCATTGGTCTAGTCATGTGTGCCTACATTATAATTGTTATTATTATTATATTATAATTGTTGTTGTTTTTAGAACGACGACTTTCTTATATTTAGACTACCGCACTCTTCAAATTTGGAGATCCCCGATGCCCTATTCTGGCCAGACTATGTTGTCTTAACCTGGCATACGCTGACTTCAGAGTTTGGCTTGGGCGTTCCCCGAGAAACCATACCGCCGACTGCCACTTGACAGCTGTTGTGCCACCACAAGAGCATAACTTTTTGACGTAACACACAATGGGACGAAAACCCAGGTGGGTTCAGGTTTCGAACTAACAACCTTTGCACAAGGCCTAGCTCAAATCCTTCATTGCCAATATCCATCCAAATATGACACAAGTGGGATTCGAACTTGAGTCTCCACCGGAGAACCTAAGCCTCTTACCATTAGGCAACAAGTGGGGGATTATAATTATTGTTATATTGTCAATATATGAGATATTATTAATATCAATATCATTATTGATTTGTGTATTATAATATAACTATTATTATATTAAAATTATTATTATATTTAAATTTGGTGATGTAAGGCCCCGAACCGGTAGCCCTACTTTAGCGTCGGATTTACTCATAAACACAGTTCTTGCAATCAGAGTTAATTAAAACTTTCGCGGAAACGTTTACTTGAAGCATTCGTTACAAAACATTCAATCTCTTCTTTGATACTATAAAACAAATCATTACATTTAAAACATCTTTTCTTCCATCTTAAGATGCCAGCCGTTCAATCCATGCCATGTGCCATCCTCATGCTAGTTCTTTGGTCTGATCCCCTGCGTGCATACTAAAAGTCAGCTACGCTGAGTGAGTTCTAGTTAATCAAGCAACTTATCATACAACCACTACATGCATCATATACGTATCCGAAGACACGTAGTCCACTATCTAACCTGCTTACCTTACCACTTAGCCTCTTATTTACACCTACCACCTTGCCACTTTGCCACTTTAATAACGTATAATGTTATGCCACTTTGCCGCTTTAATAACGTATAACGTTATGCCACTTTGCCACTTTAATGACGTAGTCACGTATAGGCTTACCCTACCACGTACTATCGTCATGCCACTAACACTCTTACTACACTCCTGCCACTTCTAACACGCTCTACCTCTACTTGTCTACAACATGCTTCATATCATTTACATAATAAGCAAGTCACATCATAGCATTCATACACACTAATAACCACTTGGCAATCACTATCCTTGGCGATGCGTGCAATATCCGAAGATCGTTCACGCACCAACAAGTATTATATAATAGCTACCTCATATAACATCTATAGCATACACTTACCACTTAAGGTAAGTGTATTCACACTTCACATCGAGTATGCACACAGCCCCGAAAACATAACAAGGAAATGGGGCTAGAAACTCACCTGAACTCTGCTTCTTCCTCCGATAGTGTAAATCCCTTCTTTAACTGAGCTCGGCTGACTGTATAAGTTACACGTATCAATTAACTATTACTACTCATGTTGTAATTCTATCTTTATATGACCCACAACGAACAGGGGTTCGGGGGCAGCGCCCTTGGCAGCGGGGTCTAGGGGCGGCAGCCCCTAGCAGGGTCTAAGGGGCAGAGCCCCTGGCTGGGGTCGAGCTGCCAGGTCAGCTTGGAAAAATTTTATTTCCATTAACTGTCTTAACACATTTTTCATTAGGTTTTTAATTTATTTTCTAATCGAACTTGACTTTAGGCGAAGTTAAACCTTAGGCGAACTTAGCTTTAGGCGAAGTTAAACCTTTGGCGAACTTAGCTTTAGGCGAAGTTAAACCTTAGGCGAACTTAGCTTTAGGCGAAGTTAAACCTTAGGCGAACTTAGCTTTTAGGCGAAGTTAAACCTTAGGCGAACTTAGCTTTAGGCGAAGTTGAACCTTAGGCGAACTTAGCTTTAGGCGAAGTTGTCATCAAGCGAACTTAGCTTTGCAGGCGAAGTTGTTATCAGGCGAACTTAGCTTTGCAGGCGAAGTTCATCAGGCGAACTTAGCTTGCAGGCGAAGTTGTCGGCTGCAGCTACTGTTCGTGCTTAAATCCCTTAATCATCTTCATTTCTTAACCAAATAACTCGATTTAGGTATCCACGGAATCGTCTGACTAGCGCCTACAAACCCCAACCATCAAATCGACCTAACATCGATGTTTAAAGGGTGCGATTTAGGCATATAGGTTACGGGTTCTTTTATCAATCGATTAACCCATCAAATCATAACCATTTTCAGTAAGTTTAGCTTTGTTGGATTCGTTTTTACCATATAAACACAGATCTATCATTTCTATACTAATCCAAACCTAAACGAACAAGTTCTCGATATAAACGTACCGTAAATGAGTCGAACTACGAACACGAGCTGGTCTTGTTGCTTTGGTTCGTCACGACGATCTAGCACCAACGAGCTCGGGTCCTCGCCTTTGGATCTTGGTTCGGGTTGTGTGTGTTTTTTGGGGTGTGTAGAGATTAGGATGGATAAATGGATGGAATGGAAAGGATTGGGGTTTAAGGGGGTATTTATACTCCTTTAAGCCCATGGACCGAAGACCCATATTTCCTTTTGGTCCCTATCTAATCCCATCTAATTATCCTACTAAGTCTTCATATTTTGCTATTATTATTATCGTTCCACTAACTCGTTTATTTCACCCGACAAAATAATATATTAAATATTACTTTAGAAATTTCAGGATGTTACAGGTGAGTTAACATTTCATAACGCGCATGCGTGATTCATCGTTTTTACGATTATTTTTATTCAATTAGATAAGCTTGTTGTAACCCGTGTGTTTTAAAAACTAGTTATTATGAATATTCATATATTAATTATTATTATTATTTTCTACTAATAATAATAATTAGTAAATAATAATAATAATACATATTATTAGTAGTAAATAATAATAATAATATTTTTATTAACAATAATAATATTTACTACTAATAATAATAAAGTAAATAATCATTTCATTCCTACATAATAACCAAATATGACAATAAAATGTAATGAATCAATTGATCAATTTTATTTCTTTATCCATTTCATTACCACATCATTTCATTCCCTTATTTATTCCATTGCCTCATATCAAACAGACACTGGGTGTTTAGAGCATTCTTATCCTATTCCTTATCTCCAAACAAAAAATTACACTAAAACTCACTTATTTTCTCTCTTCATTTCAATTAAATAATACTTTTTATACCTTTTATCATTAACTTTTCTCTTTCCTTCACTCACAAATCACTTTCAAAATATATTAAAAAATTATAGGGGATGAACAGTAACTTTTCAAATATACAGAAAAATCAATACTTTTTCTAAAATATAAAAACTCTTCACTTACAACACCCTGAATCACTCTCTAAATTATAAAAACACTCCTCACATAATATGAGGGGTTGGATGAGAATGCTCAGGTATTTGTAAATGACAGACAAATTTGGAAAGCCATTTTATAAAATAGATATTGTGGAAATATTCCCCATGTTTAAATAGTTTAAACCATGAGAAAAAAGCTAGAAAGGTAGTTCAAAAGAAAAAAATACACCAAAATAATACAAAACGAAAGAAATAAAAAAAATGATAGATAAACGTATTCAGATCTTCATGTTGTGCAGCTTCCCTAACCTGGGCCATATTGTTTTGGGTCTAGATCGTGTTCTAGGTCTAACGGTCGAGTCTGATATCAATCGTAATAATTATATTAATTATATTGAGTAAAATATATGATTACTAGATTAGAACCTGTGTGATATACGGGTTGATAAAAAAATATAAAAACAAAACAAAAACAAATTTTATAATAATTATAGCATACATAAGATATAAACAATTATATAAAACTGTTGTTTATTGATGGTTTAAAATTACATATATTTACAAAATAAGACCTACATACCCAAGAAAGGAAGGCTGGAACATTTTGATGACAAAACAATTGAGAGAAACCAAGTAGTGTAACACCAAGATTAGTGTGCCTCCTTGCAGAGTCTGCAACAATTCATGTAAACTCATGAGCTTTTAAAAATTGTTCGTTTACTGGTACATGAAAATGAAAAGGCAATGCTTACTCTTATGACCAAACCGAATGCATGCAGAAAGGAGATATGAATATGGATCACCATAAACTCGATAATCCAAAACCTTCATGGTAAACCATGTAGCATTATATATTTATAATGAATGATTAAATAATTCAAGTAACCAGTTAATTAGATAAAAAGGTTCAGACTTACATGCCCATAGCCACTAAACCATGTTGCATTATATATTTGCTTTTCTGTTACCTGGTAAAAATATAAAGGTGCTGCCAATTCGTGTTGGTCAAGTATATTGGCCAACTTAAATTGGTAAAAATATATTGGCCAATAATTAAAGACCAATTTAAAGCTACTGTTATGGTGTGTTGGCTATTGTCATTACCAATTTAAAGACCAATTAAAATGAGAAAGCATGACCTCAAATAAAAGTCACTGTTTGACTTTTGAATGAAAACTTGATGACTTTTTGCTTCAAGAATAACACAAATGTTTTAATCTAGAGGAAAAACTTGCCATTTCAAAGGGAAGGCTGGACTAAAACTTGCGATTTCAAAGTGAAAACTTGACCTCTATATACTTGAGCGCTTCATTTTGTCTTTTTAAAAAGCTTTTTCTTATATATGCATTATTTGTAAGATAAGAAAAGAGAGAATGTAACTATAACTTTCAAATAAACGAAAAATGGAACCAACAAATTGAAAACAAAGAATTGATTTGCAGACCAAGATTTATCTTGGCCACAAGTATTATATAAAGAATCACAAATCAATTCATTTTTTCTAATAACTCATTTTACACATGATGTACAAAAGTTATTTTCCTTTTTAGCAATAAAACATCAAGAACTCAATCATTTTCCTTTTCGGCATGAGAAACGAAGAATATTAATTCAAAAATATGATCACATTTTAGAGAGAATAGAACCCTACTGAAAATGAATAAAAAATTTTGCTAATGCTGAATAACAAATTAAGACGGTTCAAAGGAAATAGAACCCAAATAGAACCAAATAAAAACTTCTACCATAAAATGCATAAAAATTGAAGAGCTTACTCATATCCAGAAACTTCAAACCATAAAAGAAGAGTTGCAAATCTAGCAGCTTCTACCTACAAAACAGCATTAAAATACAAATAAACTTCTATAAATAAATAGGAAAAGGAATTAAACAATAAACTCTATGCAAAAGCTCTGTTCAATTTGAACTACACAATCTGCAAACTTTTGAAAAATTTTGCAGCTTTGTGGAAAAATAGTCATTACCAAAGATAACCAAACTAAGCTAAGTGATCTATTGAAACAGTAAATGAGGCTAATCACATATGCTAATAAATACTCATTGCATATTTAAATAATCACACATGCTAATAAATACTCGTTGCATATTTAAATAATCAAAACATGATCCGACTAACATATGCTCGAGTCAGGTCGAATTCGGGTCAGAACAGGTCAATGTAACAAGTTTTTGGGTCAAAACAAGTTTTTGGGTCAAAACAGGATCTGACCAAAATACTTCCGGGCCATGGTCTATGGTGCAGTATGCCATTTTAAAAAAGGTTTGTATTACACATGATGCAAAGAAGTTATTTTCCTTTTCGGCAATAAAAACATCAAGAAGTAAACAAAGCAACACTCGTTTTCCTTTTCGGCATTAGAAATGAAGAATATTAATTCAAAAATATGATCACAAGTTACAGAGAAAGAACCCTACTGAAAATGAATAAATTGTTTTGCTAATCAATACTCATTGCAAAAAAGGCTGGGTCCGAACGGGCCTGACCAAAATACTTTCGGCACATGTCGGGTTGGGGTCCGAACGGATTGTTTTAAAAAAGGTTCATTTTACATGATGCAAATAAGTTATTTTACTTTTCGGCAATAAAAACATCAAGAAGGAAACAAAACAACACTTCCGGCTCATGCCGTTAGGGCCCAAACCGGTCGTTTTAAAAAAGGTTCAATCTGGTCGCAATCAAAGTACGCAAACAGATCATGTTGAGCAACTGTAATATCACGAAAAAAATTATGTCATTGAGAATAAATGGTTTTTTAAAAGAAATAGGTATAAACGAATTTGTAAATTTATATCATTGAGAATAAAAGAATAGCACACATCCATCATGCATAACATACCTTGTTAGAATTAGTAACCAAAGTCCGTGATGCTTTCAATTTCTTGATCATCCTTCTTCCCCTCCTCTGCATTATAAAGTATAAACTATAAAGCACCACCACTGCCATAAAGGAATTTAAAAACTTTTCTGCAAGGTTTAACTTCAAATAAAGTAGTCCAAAACCTGATTTAGATTATAAGGTCTAAAACCCCAACCCTACATAATCAATTTTTAAACAACAATCAAAACAACATGTTTCTATGTTAACCAACAAACGGATACAAATTCACTGCATGTCTAAATCGAAAATTTTGTTTAATCTATGAAACACGGAACATATCATATAACTAATCCAACAACTGAATGCTGACGATCAATATTGCGAAAGAAAGTAATATAAAATACGAATGGGTATTGACCTTTATTGCAACAATAGTGAGAAGACAATTCGAAAAACCCTAACCAGTCAAGACATAAAGTAACCTTCCTGAAATTAAGGATGAAATTAAGGAAGGTGGATTTTGAGATGCCATGTATAAGAACAATTTTTTGATTGACATGTGGCATAATAGAGCTCTATGGTGTAATAGGTTGATAAAAATGCACTGTTTTATTAGATAGGAAGATTTTACGTGTAATAATTTGATCTATTTTTGTAATTAATTAATTTATTAGCATAACTCAAACAAACCATTTTATACCATAATTGTATCTTTATGTAAATTTGAAGATGAAAAACTAAGAATTATGAACACAGAGAAGAAAATAGACATTAAATCCTAATATACAAATTGTGTACTTAAAGATTGCATTTCAGTGAGAAAGAAAAGTTTAGCATTTTCTTGCCTATAAAAGGAAGCCCCCCCCCCCCCCCTCTCACTTATAAACCATCCCTTAAAAGAAATAAAAACATCTTTCTTATATCTTCTCTCTAGTTCTTTCTTGAATTCTTGAGGGTTCTTGAGTTCTCTCACTTGAGTTCTTAAGTTCTTGGTATCACCCCTGCCTCTCTGATATCTATGTTCTTGAGTTCTCTCACTTGAGTTCTTAAGTTCTTTCTTAAGTTCTTGGTATCACCCTTGCTTCTCTGATATCTTGGTATCAGAGCCATACCTCGGCTCTAGTTCTCCTGTACTAAAGGTTCGGATTAATATGCTCTGTGTCTGCCGTCTTTGAACGGATCTCTCACAACAGAAAACCAACCGATAGTTAAGGTCTAAAAGAACGATTGGTACTGTTCCGTCCAAGATCCCTGTTAGAAGTCTAAAAGAACATGCATAGAGTGGTAAGTCGACAAGAGGTCGTAGTGAAGTCTCGTTTCGCGGTGTGAAGACTAAACAGTGTTGAAGACTGTCCGATATCCAGTCATGTCCGGCCAAACACTATCCCGTTCCAGTTCTAGCCTACGTCAGTCATCAACATCCAGAATAGATCAACTATATGAAATATCATATATTTCCGATGATTCTAAAATACCTATTACTAGTATACCTCTAGTAAATCCTCATAATGTATTTTCTAAACCTTCAAATTCATTATCCAAAAAAGTCAAAAAATTAATTGGTTCTACCTCCAACCCCCATGTAAAAGAGTTTGTTCAAACCTCCAAGTTTGATTCACATTAACTCCCTGCCACCACCTCCGAACACCTTGTAACCCTTTCCTTACCGTCAGACCTACCCAGAATCTGTCAAGCCCAAGGTTACACACACATCCACTTCGGTGCAATCCGATTAGCCCTTACCTTTCACGGAAGAAAAGGCTTACCGGCGTTCTCCCGTATAGCCCTTGTTGATACAAGATTTGTTGAATACCAACATGCTTGTATAGGTACTATACAAACCACCTTAAACACAGGCACTGTGTTTGTCACCTTCTACCCAAACTTCAACATGCCCATAAATGACCCATCACTCCTCACAGCCCTAAATGCCCAAATCCAAATTGGTGGACCTCACAATTAAATACTTTCCAGGCAACCTTCCACTACCAAATGGCATACAGAGTACAAAACCACTCCCTAGACATCTTGGCCCCAGGACAAGATAACGCTGGAGACGCGTTATTCATTGATGTTGATTCCAACGCCATGCCAACCTGCACATATGTTCCAAAATAGTTATCCAGAGAAGAATTGATAAAACTGTTACCAGAAAAATGGATAACAAATTACAAACAAATCCACCAAACCCCTGTTCAGACAACCACAACCCCAGAGTTTGTCAAGCATCAAGATGGAATGGTTGAGATCAAGTTCTCAAGACAAGAACGGAGAAACATATTCCCAATAATAAACATGATGCAATCCATACCACCACCAACACCAACTCAACACACAGGACGCGTTTGTTACGATGTATGCAACTGTACATCTTGCGTAGAAGAAGCTTTCAGAGTTGAGTATGACGAAGACAAACCAAAAAGGAAAAGCTCACAGCGCTCTTTAAAGAAAAGGTATGAAGATGGAGACCCCAACGTTGGTTTACTAGGTGAACCATCCGGCAAGTTTGACTACTATGTCCTTTATAGCAGCTCAACGCAGAAGCCAAATTCAAACCAGGAACCCTGCAAACCATCACCTCCACCAAGCATGCCTCCCAACAATCTGGAAAGATGTTTTGTAATCACCCCGTCCACCTCATCATCAGATTACCAAGCAGAATTCCCACCATTAACCCCGTTTGAGAAACCTGAGCAAAAAGCCAAGCACTCATGGAAGATACAGAACACTTCCATCATGACACCAAGTGGTCCCTCAAACCCTACCACTGCAACAGAAGCAACTTTAAACTGGCAAAGTGAAAATGCTATCGCCCAGAATAAAGTTCTCACAATTATCCTAGCTTAGCAAGATAACTTCAGCAGAACCCAAGAAGTCCTAGTCAACAGACTTCAAGGCCTAGAAAACATTATCTATAAAGTTAAAACAAAGATTCTAAACCTCCACTGGGAGCTGATGGAAATGGTTAGAAACACTCCTGCGATGCAGACATCAATGACTCTCTCAAAAAAGGAGTCAGAGATGAAGTTTCTCAAGGCTTAGCTAGCAGACCTTGAAAGACAACACAAGCATTTGGTCTCAACAATGGCTGATGATCTATGGAGATTACCAACCTCACCATTTGCAAGACCTAGCTTTGACCCACAACCTTTATCCAGGGATTCATTCTCACAATCCTCACCATCACTAAGCCTATGGTCAAACCAAAGGAGCAGGCCACAAAGAAGATCACCACCCAGAACCACGGGTGTCTCTTCCAGTAACCCCTCTGTTGGGTTTCTATGGATATTTTAAACTTAGTTAACCATTTAACTAGTCACAATTAAGGCGGAAGCGTGATATTTACAAACTAAACATATCTATCCATATGTATATATATGTATATATTACAAGTTTATAGGAAATGTGTACATGAACAACCTAATTTATTCATGTTATAAGATTACCAATAATCTATTTATTAGAAACCCGAAGCAAGGATCAAATGATACGGAAAAGCTAAACTATCAAAGCTATAAACACTTACATTCTTAACCTTTTAAGAGTGTAGTTGATGTTGAAGAAGATGATGATGTTGATGCTAGACTTTCAAAGGAAAATCCTCAAACGGAATGTACCCCGAGCCTCCAACACACACCGAGCTATGTTAGGAAGCTTGAACACGAAAAACCGAGACCCGAACCTCTTTTTTTTCCTTGGCCGTAAGTAAGTAGCAAGAAAGAAAGAAAGAGACTTGTCTATCTTTTGTTACTTGAAAGTTTATATGATGATTATTTTTTTTTCATCATTCAATCCATCCATCCATGATGTTAGGTATTAGGTCAAGTAAACAATACTCAATCTATACCAAATACATGACAAGATTTGACCAATACATTGGGGTGTGGGGCCCACCCAAAACCGGCCCCAAATATATTTATTTTTTTTTTATTTTTTTTTTTTATTTTATACTTTATAAAATATATAAACACCCCATCTTTTATAAACCATTTTATAAAAGAACACATAGTTAAATAATCATTCCAATAATAATTATTTGAATAAATAAATTAACCAATTAATTTATTTAACACTTTCAAGTAAATATTCAGAAACCCGATTTTCTGAATGTGTCGTGTTCTGTATTTGTCTTATAGATCTTATCTCAACAAATACATAATTGGTGTGTGTCTAACTCGTTATTGGGTATGACCCGACTTGGATCAAACACGGCTAGCCACATTAACCTAATTATGTGTCTCGGGCATACGGTATTCCAACAATCTCCCACTTGCACGTGACTCATAAGAAGTTAATGCTAATGGTGAATACCGCCTAACAACAGGTCACCACCCCTAGTGTGTTTGACTAAGTGCCATTCAATAACATCATCCCCTTCAAGTCCATACTTGATATGATATAGGTAAGTCTTATCACTACATCCCTTTGTTACTAGATGTCCTGTCAAATCGAAGAGACACAGAGTAATCATTCTCTCAATGATTTAACTTAACAGGCCTTAGACATCTAAACTCTCAACACATAAGAGGAACAAATCCCATCTTGACTGCATATATCCTCGTTGACATCTCATATGATATCTGAGCTCTTTCTTACACGTCATCGTGTTACCGAAATAACAAAGAAAAGAGTCAAGTTATCAGACTTGATGAAAAACCAGATCCAATATGCGTCTCAGGTCAAAGGACACAATGATACTCGCCTTTACTCAAGGATTACTTATGATCAGTTGCACTAACTCCATGCAGTGATCCTTGAGAGCGGATCATGTCCAATATTTGTATCCCACAAATATCTATGAACCTTGGTGGCAAACCTATGCCCTATATTCATCACATGAATATTAACCAATCCGGGTTCATAATAGTCTTACCTTCATACTTGTTCCCACAAGCATGATCGACTACGGACGTTTAGAACAACATACGTCATTCATGGATTAAACATGCAAATATAGAACATAACTCATTGAATAATTAAAACATAATTAATTTTCATGAGACACCCATTACATTCGTTCTTATACAAACACTAAACACAGATTAAATCCACTCACTAGAATACCGAAGTCCTAATGCACAAACATGACCCTCATGCTTTGGCCTATCGAGGAGCTTCGTGAGTGGGTCCGCAATATTTTGATCGGTATGAACTTTATGAATACATATCTTTTTCTTTTCAACTTCATCCCTTATGTAGTTGAATCTGCGCTCAATGTGCCTCGTTTTCTGATGAGCACGAGGCTCCTTGATCTGTGCAATAGCACCCTCATTGTCACAGAATATCTCTAGGGGCTCCTGAATGGTAGAGATAATCCCTAGATCCATGATGAACTTTTTCATCCATGCAGCTTCTTGGGCTGCCATTGAAGCGGCGATGTACTCAGATTCTGTAGTGGATAACGCGACAACATCCTGCTTCGAACTCTTCCAAGAGACAGCGCCTCCATTCAAGATGAAGACATATCCCGATTGTGATCGAGAATCATCTCGGTCAGTTTGGAAACTCGCATCCACGTAACCCTTTACGACGAGTTCCTCCTCACCAGACCCATATATTAAAAACATATCCTTAGTCCTTCTAAGGTATTTTAATATATTCTTGACAGCCATCCAATGACTGTCACCTGGGTTGTGCTGGTATCTACTCGTTATGCTTAAAGCATACGAGACGTCCGGTCTAGTGCACATCATTGCATACATAATAGATCCTATTGCCGAAGCATAAGGAACATGCTTCATCCTATCCTGCTCTTCCTTAGAGCTAGGACTTTGGGATGAGCTTAACACGGTTCCTCTAGGAATAGGTACCAAACCTTTCTTAGAGTTTTCCATCCTGAATCTTTTCAGGATTTTATCAATGTATGCACTTTGATTGAGTCCGATCAATTTCCTTTGTCTATCCCTATAGACCTTTATTCCCAAGATATATGTCGCTTCTCCAAGATCCTTAATTGAGAAACGACTACTTAACCACGTTTTAACGCTTTCCATACTTGGTATATCATTTCCAAATAAAAGTATATCATCGACATACAAAATAAGGAACATGATTATACTCCCACTAGCCCATTTATACACACACGCCTCATCACCGTTTTGGACGAAACCAAACGCTTTGATTTCTTCATTAAAACGATGATTCCACATCCGTGATGCTTGTTTCAACCCGTAGATTGATTTCTTTAACTTACATACTTTATCAGGATTAGATGGATCGACAAAACCTTCAGGCTGAACCATATGGACATCTTCCTCAAGATATCCATTTAGAAAAGCGGTCTTGACATCCATTTGCCATATCTCATAATCAAAATGAGCTGCAATGGCAAATAATATCCTGATCGACTTAAGCATCGCGACCGGCGAGAAGGTTTCATCATAATCAATCCCTTGAGTTTGCGTGAAACCTTTTGCGACAAGTCGGGCTTTGTAAGTATCTAAATTTCCATGCATATCGGTCTTCTTCTTGAAGACCCACTTACATCCAACCAGTTTGGAGTTAAGTGGACGATCAACCAATTCCCAAACTTGGTTATCGTGCATGGATTGCATCTCGGCGCTCATGGCTTCAAGCCACTTGTCACAATCAGGTTGTGACATAGCATCTTTGTAGGAGATCGGTTCATCCGAATCGACCAAGTAGCAATCATCCACAAGAAATCCATATTTCTTGGGAGGTCGACTAATCCTATTAGATCTGCGAGCAACGTGTGTATGATCAACCATTTGATCATCTTCAACATCCTCGTGTTGAACGCTAGTATCAACCAACTGTGTATCATCCAGTAATTCTTGAACCTCTTCAAGTTCCACTCTTTTTTCACTAGGTCCTTCCATAAGGAACCTAGTTTCTAAGAAGTATCCTTTGCATGAAATAAACACTTTTTGTTCACTAGGATCATAGAATATATATCCTATATCATCCTTTGGGTATCCTATGAAGATACACCTGATGGATCGAGCCTCAAGCTTATTTGGGGTGTCACGTTTAACATAAACTATGCATCCCCATACCCTTAAATATGAAAAGGATGGAACCTTTCCATGCCACACTTCATAGGGTATTCGATCCACCTTTTTGGTCGGGGCCATATTCAAAATACGAGCCGCTGTGAGTAGCGCATATCCCCAAAATGATGGCGGTAGTGAGCTTCGTGCCATCATTGATCGAACCATGTCCAACAGTGTTCTATTCCTCCTTTCGGATACTCCGTTATGTTGAGGAGTTCCAGGAGGAGTGAGCTGTGAAATAATCCCACAATCTCTAAGATGACTTTGAAAAGCATCACTTAGGTATTCGCCTCCTCTATCGGAGCGGAGTACCTTGATTGTTCGGTCGAGCTGATTTTGTACTTCATTTTGAAATTCCTTGAACATTTCAAAGGCTTCATGTTTGTGTTTCATTAGATACACATACCCATATCGACTAAAATCGTCGGTAAAGGTAATGAAGTACCTTTCACTATTCCTACTAGTTGGCTTGAAAGGTCCGCATACATCCGTATGTATGATACCCAACAAGTCCTTAGCCCTTTCATTTGTACCTTTGAAAGGCTCTTTGGTCATCTTGCCTTGAATACAAGATTCACACTCATCAAACGAACCTAACTCGTTTGTTTTCAAAAGACCATTCTTTTGGAGAGTATTTATACGATTCTTGTTTATGTGTCCAAGGCGACAATGCCAAATGTAGGAATCACTCAAACCCTTTTTGAGTCTTTTAGTAGAAGTTTGATATAATGAGCTATTTGAGGTATTATCATGAACCAATTCATAAATACCGTTGTTTGGTACAGCTTTAAAATAAAAGATACCATTAGATGATACGTGCATTTCTGATCTTACAAATTTAAAGTCAAAGTTACATTGTCTAAGAAGGTGCACAGAAATAATGTTCCTAGTCAAACTAGGAGCATACAAAACATTTTTCAAAACAACTTCCAAACCACTTGGAAGCGATAAAGTGAAGTCTCCTCTAGCGACCACGTGCACCCTTGCACCGTTGCCCATGAAAAGATTCACTTCGCCCTTCTTTAAGTCTTCATTCCTTTTGAACCCCTGCAACCAATTGCAAATATGAGTTCCACATCCGGTATCCAATACCCATGTGTTAGAAGAAATAAGATTTAGCTCAACATTAATCATAAAGACATTACCCGAGGTATGCGCCGCATTCCTCTTGTCTCTTAGCTCTTTTAGGTAGACCGGGCAATTGCGTTTCCAATGTCCGGTCTCCCCACAACCAAAACAAGGATCATCCTTATGACCCCTCGGTTCCACAACCTTTTGTTTCTTTGCCATAACCGGTGATTTGCCCTTACCCTTAAGATGCATAGGAGGACCCTTTCTTTTTGCTACCTTAGCCTTAGAATTGGGTTGAGATCGATTCTTGGATCTACCCTCATTGATCGCAAACATGGGTAAAACCCTTTTACCCATGCTCGCCTCGGCTGTTTTAAGAATTGAGTGAAGTTCTCCAATGTTTTTGTCCCACCCGTTCATGTTATAATTTAACACGAAAGTGTCGAACCTTTTCGACAAAGAGTTAAGGATCAAATCCGTTGCTAACTCTTTTGAGATGGGACAATTGAGCTTGGCGAGGCGATCAATGTAACTTTTCATCTTAAGTACATAAGTTGAAACTGGTTGATTATCATCCATTCTACATGCATGCAAGGCTCGAACAGGTTTCGAACCTTTCAACCCTCGATTGCTTAAGGAACATTTCCTTAAGTTGAGTAATCATGTCGTACGCATTATGGTTTTCGAAATCCTTTTGGATTTCGGGAACCATAGTCGCCAACATGAGGCATGATACTTGAATGGAATCTTCCGTGTGTTTGACCCAATTCATGTATTCGACCTCAGTTCCCTCTTCCGGTTCTTCGGGGATAGGTGTTTCCAAAACATGATATAATTTTTCTTGTTTTAGAACAATCCTTAAATTTCGGAACCAATCCGAAAAGTTATTGTGGTTAAGACGGTCTTTAGCGAGAATAGATCGGAGAGATACGTTTTGGACGTTAGGGATTATGTTGTCGTCGACGTGTGCAGCCATCTGCAGAATTTTAATTAAGTTCATTTTAGTGTTTTAGACTTTTAATTATAAATACCCTTTTATATATACCAAATATAATTAATAATTAAAATCTAGAATCCAACAATAAACCCGACTCCGGTTAGGTGACCTTTTTCCCATTGTCGGTTTATCAAGGTAGTTATTCATAACAATTGCAAACCATTTTGCAACTTCTAGAGTTTATGGGACCGGTTCGAAATCATATTTCGTGTCGGCATGTTTATCCCATCAACACCTATTAGACCCATGCTTGGGTGACCCTCTTCACGTGGTTCTAATTTAAGTCGTCCTACTTGTATCAACTTGTAATATTAACATACAAACGGTTAGGTGACCTTTTTCCCATTTATATGCCAATATTACCTCAACATATTAATTTACTCTACGCGGTTAGGTGACCTTTTTCCCACTAAGAGCTTACTAATATGTTAAGCGTTATACAAAAGGATGGTGTTTAACTCGTTATCCTTAATTTAAAAGGGATTTTTAGTTTTAATAATTCTAGTTGTAAAACTTTAAACCATGTTCTAACATGCATTTAGTAACATGATATTTTGAAACCATTTTCAAAATTCTAATATATAATAAAACCATTTTATTATGGGCGTGAGACGGCTAGTTAATAAGTCCATTTTATTAAACTACGTGTCACGTAATTACCGATAATTATTAGAACCCGTTTTATGCTTTGTTAATTAATTCTATGTGACGAAGTTGATATCCTAATATCTAACAACCACATAATCAAACAATCAATTAACAAGCATACACAATTATACTAGACACGAGCCACTAAGTTAGACCACACTTGTTAGCCGAAACAAGTGTGTGTCTTAGGTCCAATCCTAAGGGACACATGACACATGGATGTTGTAGCTCCCACTCGATCCCGCATCCAAATGCTTCGAGCATCTTCTTCAACCCCGTTGTGATCCATTGGGCTTGAACTTGGGCCTTAGCTTCCATAAGCTTTCATTTGGCCCAAACTTCCAATTTTGCAATCTTCTTTAATTTTACAAAACAAATGTCCTAATACATTTTTCTATAAAATAAAGATATTACAAATAACCTATTTATTACATACCCATATGAATAAATAATTACAAAATTACAAAATTGCCCCTAATTAATTATTACAAACCGAAACTTGAATAATTAACTACAATCACAACATCAACCACAAACAAACATCCATTTTGGTCTACGGCTCGGTCTAGTTTTAACAAACATAACCCGTTATGTTTTAGGAACCCGTTCCAAAACCCCTTGACCTTATCGGGCCTAGCCCAACCCAATTTGGGCTTGACCCAATAACTTGATTATGGGCTTCGGCCCACATGTCCAAAACACATGGGCTTCGGCCCAATGAAAAGTCTAATGGGCTTCGGCCCATTTATCCAAAATGGGCTTCGGCCCATATAGCTTTTTCCCTTTTTTTCCGGTTAGCCCAATAACCATTTCAAGTGGGCTCCGGCCCAATTTCACCCGAATTGGGCTTCGGCCCATTTACTCGGTTTTTATTTTTATTTATTTTTTTTTTTTTGAACAAAGCCCAAAACAATAACAAGATTAAATACAAAAAAATCATGCATGTTAATTTTTGTATAAAATCTTTCAAGGGGAAAAATATAAAACCGAGAACCCGAAGCTTAGTTTCCCGTATCCCGGCTCTTGATGCCATTTGTTGGGTTTCTATGGATATTTTAAACTTAGTTAACCATTTAACTAGTCACAATTAAGGCGGAAGCGTGATATTTACAAACTAAACATATCTATCCATATGTATATATATGTATATATTACAAGTTTATAGGAAATGTGTACATGAACAACCTAATTTATTCATGTTATAAGATTACCAATAATCTATTTATTAGAAACCCGAAGCAAGGATCAAATGATACGGAAAAGCTAAACTATCAAAGCTATAAACACTTACATTCTTAACCTTTTAAGAGTGTAGTTGATGTTGAAGAAGATGATGATGTTGATGCTAGACTTTCAAAGGAAAATCCTCAAACGGAATGTACCCCGAGCCTCCAACACACACCGAGCTATGTTAGGAAGCTTGAACACGAAAAACCGAGACCCGAACCTCTTTTTTTTCCTTGGCCGTAAGTAAGTAGCAAGAAAGAAAGAAAGAGACTTGTCTATCTTTTGTTACTTGAAAGTTTATATGATGATTATCTTTTTTTCATCATTCAATCCATCCATCCATGATGTTAGGTATTAGGTCAAGTAAACAATACTCAATCTATACCAAATACATGACAAGATTTGACCAATACATTGGGGTGTGGGGCCCACCCAAAACCGGCCCCAAATATATTTATTTATTTTTTATTTTTTTTTTATTTTTTTTATTTTATACTTTATAAAATATATAAACACCCCATCTTTTATAAACCATTTTATAAAAGAACACATAGTTAAATAATCATTCCAATAATAATTATTTGAATAAATAAATTAACCAATTAATTTATTTAACACTTTCAAGTAAATATTCAGAAACCCGATTTTCTGAATGTGTCGTGTTCTGTATTTGTCTTATAGATCTTATCTCAACAAATACATAATTGGTGTGTGTCTAACTCGTTATTGGGTATGACCCGACTTGGATCAAACACGGCTAGCCACATTAACCTAATTATGTGTCTCGGGCATACGGTATTCCAACACCCTCATCATCTAAAGCCAAAGAAACATTCAAAAAGTACACACATGATGATAGCATGATGATGGCGTCATCAGTTGCTCCAGTGGATATACCGATCCCAAAAGAAGACCCCATTACAACCCTGCTAAAAAAGCTAGCCACAGAAGACTCTCCAAGAGTCCTGCCATGCATTGCCTCCAACATGACTATCACCTCAGATGATGAATCTGACAAGTCAGAGGATGAGGAAATACCAAACCCAAGTGAAGCATTTGAGCACTTGTTCATGAATGAACAAGAAACCACAGTCAGAAACGATATCAATTCAGATGTCGAAGATGCAGCTTCACAGATAGAAATCCTGAACAAACCAAACATCCCAAGATCGGACTCCAACATAAAGTTCACCTTTGATGACATTCCCCCGTCACAATGGCGCGAAAGAACTGTAGAAATGCATACATGGTGTGCAGCTGAACTACAATACTACGAAATTGATGTCGTCATCAAAAGATTCTTGGCCAGGTGTCAAGTAAGACTTAGAGACTGGTAGCTAAGTCTTGGTGAATACAGACAGATACAATTTCAACAGCTCCGATCACCAGAAGAACTCATACACGTGATACATAATGAATTCATTGGGAATCCCCTTGATCATAAAGTTCAAGCACGTGATGAATTCTTAAAGATGAAGTGTTGTTCGTTCCACCCAAAAGATCTCGAAAAGCATTATAACCGTATGTCCGAATGGTTTTACTGTCTTAATGGCGTAGACGAAGCCAATCTCAAGCAGATCTTCCTACAGTCTTTTCTAGAATCCCTCTGTAACGAAGCATTTAGAACTCTGGAAAGCAGGAACGTGACATGCGCACAAGCGTCACTAAGAGAGCTATATCAGCTTATTACAAACGCTCTTTGCTAATCTTTGTAATCAGAAAAGATTCCTAAGTGATTATGTAAAAACGAGCAGTCGTCTTGGCTCAGCATGCAACGATAGTCATCTAAAGATCAAGTGAAAAGATGAGTCATCTTGCAGCTGTTCGAAAAAATCCCACTTCCCGAAGAAGCATAACAAGCATTATTCTTCAAGAAGAAAATTTTCGAATAAGAAGTGGAAGTTCCTAAGGAAGAAATCCTTTAGAGGAAAAAGCACTGACTGGTGCTACATTTGCAATCAGAAAGGCCATTTTGCAAGGGACTGCAAAGAAAAGAAGAAAACCCAGGCCTTACTCCAAACAATTAACCAGGTAGAAAGAGTCGATATCTCGGATTTGGAGTCACTGTACTCACTTGATGATGAACTAGGAGATAGAGCAATATGTTCAATCTGCTATTCTGATTTAGATGATGAAACAGAAACAGACTATTCGGATACAGACAGCCAAAGTAGTAATGTTCGTCCGATATTTATGGCAAGAACTAGAGATTCTTCCTCGGATCCTCCAATCCTAGATCCTCTAATAAAGTTCAATTTGCTGCTAGATCACTATGCAAAACCTCTCCCAGTGATTGCATTGATAGATTCGAGCTCACACAGATCAGTACTAAACCCAAACTATCTACCCCTAGTTATTGGCGCCTTCACAAACAATTTTTTCTAACAGCCAGTGGCCAAATGTTTTCCATTGACAAGATCAGCAAGCCAGTATACATCCGACTCTTTCCCACATGTGTCATCAGACACAAACTTTTAGTTTCGAGCCTCCATGGAAAAAATCTTCTCCTTGGTTGACATATTATATTCCAACTACCAGAACTGAGATTTTTCGGATACAACTGACTCAAATGGAAAAAATTTGTCAATCCATATACCACAATCCATCATCTTCATATGAGTACACCTTCACCTCACCCCATAGAAGCCCTTAAAAGCCAGATTATCAAAACCTCTTGTGCCTCGAACCACACTGAGTTTCTAACCAAACACAGCTCACCATTATGGCTTAATCCTTCATTTTTTGTGTCCTTACCATTCAAACAAAACGAAGACATCAACCCAACAAAGGCAAGCCATCCGGGTATGAACCCAGACCATTACAAGCTTGCAACAGAAGAATGCTCAGAATTGGCCAAACAATGTTTAATTGAACCTACAAAATCCCAGTAGGCTTGTGAAGCATTCTATGTTAACAAACAAAGTGAACAAGTTCGTGGAAAACTAAGGCTTGTCATCAATTATCAGCCTTTAAATCATTTCTTAGCAGATGATAAGTTTCCACTTCCTCAGAAAAAATCCATGTTCCAGTCGTTGATAGACGCAAAAGTTTTGTCAAAATTTGATCTCAAGGCTGGTTTCTGGCAGTTGGGAATCAAACCAGAGGATAGGCCGAAGACGGCATTTTGCATTCCAGATCATCACTACCAGTGGAATGTGATGCCTTTGGGGTTAAAGATTGCACCGTCCACTTTTCAGAAAGCAATGGTAACAATATTTGAGCCTATCTTAACCAATGCCCTAGTTGACATTGATGATATATGATTGTTCTCCAAAGATGAAGAGTCCCATATAGAATTACTCAAAAAATTCCACTCAATTGTCCAACAATATGGGATAATGTTGTCAGAAAAGAAAATGGAAATTGGTGTCAAGAAAATCGATTTCCTTGGAATGAAAATTGTCGATGGGAAGTTCAAACACCAACCACACATAGCCCAAGAACTCAGACGTTTTCCTGGTAAAATGACGTCACAAAAGGAAATTCAACAGTTTCTTGGCCTAGTGAATTACATGGCAGAATCTTTACCAAAGCTGTCAAGTCAAACAGTTCACCTGTTCCCCATGTTAAAAAATAATCCCCCACTATGGACTGAAAAGCAAACACAGGCTGTAAAGGAGATAAAGAAGCTAGCAGATGTGATGCCACCTTTAAAGATTCCCACGCCAACTGACAAAAGAGTCATTCAGATAGACACTAGTGATGAATACTGGGCAGCCATCCTGATTGCAGAACACGACAAAGGTGTCAGGTCGATATGTGGATACAAAAGCGACACGTTTAGCAGGTCGGAAAAGCACTATCACTCCACTTACAAAGAAATCTTGGCGGTCAAAAGAGGAATCGAAAAATTCCAGTTATCTTATCGGTCACAGCTTTTTCATTGAAATGGACATGTCATCATTTCCCAAAATGCTACAGTTCAAGAAAAAAGCTCTCCCAGAGGCATAGTTACTGAGATGGGCAAATTAGTTCTCACAATATTCTTTCACTGTTAAACACATCAAAGGAAAGAATAATATCCTTGCAGATTTTCTGTCAAGACCAAAGGTCTATAAATACCAAGAGTCCAGCATGGTTAGGCATCACCAAGTCCTACTCACAATCCTCATAATGGCTCATCTCAAAACCTCCAAATTCCTCGGCCAACCCTCAAATCCAAAACCGGCACACCTTCCAAATGAAGTTATTGAGGTTGTGAATACCCACAACCTGGCGGAACCATCCAGCCTCAACTAAAAAAATTTAACGTCCATCATTCTGAAAAAGGAAGGAAAGTTCTCAAAAGGGGACAAGTTTCACCCTGATTTCCTTTTTCTTCATGTCTTCCATATAAGTGATCTGTCTACCTTGACGAAAGAAATGCTATGTTTTTTTTTGTGCTTGTTCGAAGCATTCACTATAGCCATCTCTTTCAACACCTAGAAGCTAGCCGCGTACTTCCTTGAATTAGGGGTGTTACCTTAAGATCAAAAGTATACTCTAAAAATGTTGGAATGGTTCCTCCCCACTGAAAAATGGATACAGATTATTGGTTCCTCACCAAAAAAGTATCTAATTGCCCGCTTCAAGAAACCTAATCCACATACAGGTCAAGAAGGACCTACAGAGTCCCAGCCACATTCATCCATTCTTGGTCAAACTTAAATCCAACAAGTTGGTTTTTCAAAGCAAATTTTTACGAAGAATGATTGCAAATCCGAAAAGAAATGGCCTTAATAAATAATGTTGATCCCAACAAGCTACATGCTCATGTTCTAAATGGAAAAGTTTTATGGCCAGCAAGTCACCCATGTGTATGAGACTGGGAAAAAGTAATCAACGATTAGTTTGAGACACAAGTGTTTAAGGGAATCTCAATAAAAAAAACGGAGATTGCTGGATAATAGACTAGAATGAAACCCCAAAATATCCAAATGAGAAAGAATTGGAAGAAGCAAAAACCCCTGAAGTTTCAATCAACTTCCGGACTCCTCCAAAAAGTATTATGGAAACACTTCAAGCACAAAACCTCTTGCCAGGGCCTCAAAACCACGGATCAAAAGAAGCAACTGTAAAATAATGATGGAAGTAGTCTTAATCCACCGAAGAAGTCAATAATAATTGTGTGCCTTGTATAATATTTGCTTAATCATGTATTAAGTGTGTTGTTTAAGCCTAATCACTCTTAAAGTGGTTAGTTAGGTTTAGTCCATGTGTAAGGACTATGATGTCATGGCTTATGTCATTAAGTACGTCTTTTTATGGGGTTAGGTAGCATTATGAGATATGGACACACCATAGTAGTTTCACGCAATGCTTTCATCACAATGGTCGAAATTGAGCGATTTAATTAGAATTAGTGATTTTTATTATAAGGATGGAAATCGTTGGAAAACCAGGATTAGCAAGTAGCTATCCCAATCCCAACCAAACACCATATTACACCAATGCATAGAAGAATTTTGAAATTACACCAATTAGCCAAACAATATTGAAATTACACCAATTTAGCCAAACGATGCCGTTATTTTTCATTCTATTCTTGATCCAAAGAGCAATAAAGTCTTGATATCATCTAATGGCTTCTAACTTCTATAATATTAAAGACATGTTCGACACACTTTTCATTTATTTGGATCTCGTGTAGCCCAACCCAGTTACCCAATGTACCAATCCATTACGAATATTTGAGCCCATTTTATTTGACCTCTGTATAGACGTGCACAAAAAAACCAGTTTCGTACCTGACCCGATAGAACCGACTCGGAATCGGTTCCGGTTCGTACTCGGTGGACACGGAATCGGTTCCGGTTCGTACCCGGAAAACCCTACCCGGATCCATATATTTCCCAAAAAATCGGTTCCTACCCGGTTCCGGTTCCAACCCGGTTCAGGTTCCTACTCGAAATAACCGGTTCCGCCGGGTTTTGTTTTGAAAACTAGCCGTTGTAACCGGTTCCAACGGTAATATAGCCGTTGTAACCGGTTCCAACGGTAATATAGCCATTGGAACCGGTTTTTGTGGTAAAAAAAACTATATATAAGCTTGTTTGATCACTTGTTTTACCACTTAAACTCAAAAACATCAAGAAAACTTATCGGTTTACGCTTTACACTCCAATTTTTATCAATTCCATTCCACCACCATTTGATAACTAGTTATTATGGCAAGCCAAAACAAGGGCAAAAGAAAGGCGGCGGCTACCGAGTCCGTTTTTATTGACCTAGTTCGTGTTGAAGATAACACCGGAGTTGCACGGGTCATCCCTCATAACCTCAACGAAGACGTATGGCGGAATTGGGATTTGGTTGAGTTGTTAAATGGAGACAGTAAGGCTCGTTGCAAGTTGTGTGGCACTTATTAAATCATGATTCAAACTCTACTTTAAAAAAGCACATCGAGAAGAAATTTTGCAAGGCGGTGAAAGAAGTTCCCGCAACGGTCCCAGCCGAATTGGGTAAAGATGGGACAATAGTCACACCCCGACTTAGGGCTTAGGCGTGACACCCGTAGTTGGTACCTGTTTTGAAAATATATCAGAGTTGCGGGTTATTAGCGGAAGTCTTTGATTATATTTATTTTGAAAACCTTTTTGAATAATAATTATTCAAGTATTTGATTTACAAACCTTTGTTTATTCTTTGTTTACAATATTTTATTTATTAAAAACTGAGCCATCTCTATCTACGAGCATCTATCTCCAAGAGTGACTCCTATCCCTTGCTATCTGTGCTATACTTGCTTTCCTGTAATGAGGAGAAAAATACGTCAGCTATATGCTGGTGAAACGTTGACTCTGAAAACATTTGACTGACAATATAGTTTTTAAAACAAACTCAGCGGAAACGTCTCTTATTTCTGGGAACTTGTGCCACTGCCATACACCCACAATTATGGTTCTCCAATAACTGATGCTCATTAGAGAATTTTCGTTATGTCTGTTAGCCTGCGGCCACGTAGCTCTGATTGATAGGTTAACAGATATGTTTAGATCCAGACACATGTGTACTCGGTCTGGGTTGCTTTTATTATCTACCTTATAACTTAGGGATCACGTAATCTCTTAAAATGTAGAGATCACGTAATCACATATTTGACTGACTGTTTAAGATAAACAACCCATTTATCTAACTGTAAAAGATTTAACGTATTCACCTGTGATTGTGATTGTCTTTTCTGAATGATGTGGTGATCTCGTTTGAAAACCCACCCTTGTGAATGAATGATCGATCTATGTAATAACATAAGTTTATATAAATGCTCGGATCGTCTCTTGATCCAGCTACAAACCTTTAGTCTGGTTTTGATAGCTTTAAACCTTGACTGATCATTTGTTTGAATAAAATATTTAGACTCATAATCTTTTCATTTGTTTACAAATCATGTGAAGAAACATCAATTGATAGGTTTCTTCGTCAATAAGAAACATTGAATTGACTATAACCCTGGTATGTAAAATCTTACATTTCTTAGTTGTGAAGAAACTACTATATCTACTTTGTATGTAAAAGCTTATGTTTCTTAATCATGAAGAAACATTATTTTAACTATAACCTTTGCATGTATAAAGCTATTATAAACATAATCATGATCAAGGTTTTTGGCTAGACTCCTGACTATGGTCTAAGCCATATAATATAATAATAAAATAATATTTAGGCAGAACCCCTACCTTATGCGGGTATTTGGAGTTTATATGCCTAAGCTTGTACGAGCAGCGCTTCTACTTCTATTGCGTATCGAGGCTCAAATCGTTGGGACTTCGGAGCTTGGAACGTATTACGAGGTTGGCACGCTTCTCGAGAATAAGTGTGTGTAAAAGTGTGTGATTTGGTGTGTGAATGAAATGCCGTATCCCTCCCCTTTTATAGCTGATTCTGGGACCCATCGCGTAGCGCGATGGTCCCTTTTCTTAATGCATCGCGTAGCGTGATGTCAGATAAGTGACGCGTGGCTGCTGATTCAGCCCTAGCGTCTGCCACGTGTCCTCTGGTCACGACACGTGTTGCTATGTCATCAAGCACCATCGCGTAGCGCGATGGTCTTGTTTCTGGGCTCATCGCGTAGCGTGATGGGTCTTGAAATTAGATTTTTAAATTTTGGTCCCTCGTCTTTGATAACCTACCACTTCTTGATCATACTTCCATTTTCCAAAAATACTAAAGCGGCCCTTATGCGGCTCGCGGCGATGCGAACGTGCGAAGTGCAAAGTGCGCTATCAAAACGCCACATTACGCCCATCGCCCGAGTCCGTGTCTGTGCGCGTCGGGTGCTTCGCACCCTCCGCTAGGACTATGGAGAGTGGTTAGCCACATTAAAACATTTCTATGGAAACTTGCTTCCTTATAAAGAGCTTCCATTTCTTTGTTTGTTTCCATGTGGGATGAAAATTCCATTCCTTATTTATACCCATGGAATGCTTCCCTTTTTCTTCCATCTATCCATGTGGGATGGATTTTTTCCTACTTCCTTAAACATAAGATGCTTAATTTTTCCTTATCTCATTTTTCCCATTACTTGATTTTGAGGTTATTTTAATCCTACAACTTTCAAAGTTGACATTTTTAGTCCAAAATAAATATGAATTTTTCTAGGATGTTACACAATATTTCATCACAACGTGAAAGCAGTTCACGATAGGATGACGAAGTTCGTGATTCAACAAGGTTTTCCGTTTAACCACTTCGACAACCCTCAATTCACGGCCTTGATTAGAGAGACTCTTCAATCGTGCTACACCCATGTAAGTTGTACCACTCTTTGACGTCATTGTCTAAAGTTGTGGGAATGTGCCAAAAAAGATTTAATTGAGGTTTTTGACACTTTACAAACGGGTGTCAATTTAACTAGTGATGTTCGGTCGGCACCACATGGGTTACCGGAATCGTACCTTTGTGGCACCGCTCATTGGATCGATCCGGTTTCTTGGCAAATGATGAAACGCACCATCGCGTTTGAAAACTTTCTGTTTCCACATACCGCCGAAAAATTGTTTGAAATTTTGGATGAGGTAATAACGACTTTTAACTTGAGGAAAAAAATTTTCAATGTCGTTTGATAACGCATCTAACAATATTCACCATGGAAGTTTTTTCACCACCTTGCTACGGAAAGTTTTTTCATACTAGATGTGTTCCCACATTATCAATTTGGTTGTTCAAGATGGTCTTGACAATGAAACCATGGAAGGCGGTTTGAGATTATTTAGATTGATGTTACAAGATATTTTCAAAAGTGGGAAAAGAAGACATCTTGAATACAAAAACTATTGCAAGTTGGTTGATAAAAAATATTTGGGGCCGAATTGGGACGTTCCAACCCGTTGGAACTCGACTTGTAATATGCTCGCTTGTGCTTTTTCCCAACAAAAAACTATACAGGTGTTTCATAGAACGCTTGTGGATTGTTGCGAAGCCGATATGTTTCCCAACGGTGCTTGGGATAATATCGGTTATTTCTTGGAGTATCTTGATGTTTTCAAAACCGCAACAACTAAATTGTTGAGGGTTTACTATCCTACTAATTGTTGGGTGTTGCAAGAATTATACAACATCTCCTTGAATTTCAAAGAGTTTGAAAACAAAAATGATCTTTTCGAGCATTTTGTTGACCCAATGAAGAAGAAGTTCCTAAAATATTTTGAAGGAATACCACCCATGTTTACTTGAATGTTGCCAGGGTTGAGGCGTTGATCGTGGAAATATATGACAACATGGGTACGCACGAGATCGATCCGATGTCGTCGACGGAAGCAAAGGACTCTTTCAACAAATCCCTTCAAGAAATATATGATCATTATTTCAAAAATTATGGTCCAAGATCAAAGTCGACTTTTGTGAGGCAAGCAACATCATGTAAGCCATGTAAGGACAAGCTTGTAAACATGATGAATGTGGTTCGTGAGTCGGCGGCTAAGCGGCAAAGGGGTAACACACCAACTAGTGAACTTGGGCGATATAGTGGAGCAAAATATGTAGAAGGTGCAACGGTCGAGGAAGTTCGCAACCTTGATATTTTGGCATGGTGGAAAGGAAAGCAAAACGAATTTCCTATTCTTTCAGCCATGGCTCGTGACTTGCTAAGCGTCTAAGCTTCAACGATTGCTTCGGAATCGGTTTTTTCACTTAGTGGAAGGATGTTATCGATGCGAAGAACCAAATTCACTCCCGAGTCCTTAGAGATGTGCATTTGCCTAAAGGATCATTTGGATGCGGTGGATCGTATAAAAGACAAGGCGAACTTTGAAGACGAAATACCACTTGAACGTCCAATTCAAGAGATGGAAGAAGAATCTTCGGGTGAAGAAGATGAATTCGTAGAACTCGACTAATTTTAATTTGTATTTTTTGTATTTGTTCTAGTAAAATGTATTATGTAACACGAATCAATTAATTAATGTAACAAGTTTTTTAAAGTGTTATTTGTTTGTGTTAAATAAAAAACTTGTCTTAAAATAACTTTTAAACATATACATAATTATAGAACAACTAGCAACCGCTTCATTACACAACGAACATTATTGAAAAATGATTAAGTATAAACATTATTAAATATAAAAATAAAAATAACAAACATTGTTTGTTGTTTTCATCCCGCCATCTACGACCATCAAGCTTTGTTACCGGCAGCGGGGGCTTGACTTGTAGAGCCGGACGACTCTCCGGCTTCTCCTTTTTTGGCATCCAAATGCTTTTTTTCCTTTCAATACTTATTGGTATGCTTTCAAAGAGTGGAATTCGATCCCGCCTTCAAAAACTTGCCACAGTATTTGCAGCGCACCATCTCCTGTGTGTCGGTCATGACACAAAGGTCATAGTGAACCCAAACCTCGGGGCATCGATAACCACAACAACTTCGTCGTTGGTTGCCATTGGTAATGGTAAGTGGTTTAACAAGTAATGGAAGTGTTTAACAAGTTAGGGGAGTTGGTTAACAAGTTCTATACCTAGTATGTCTACATACAGTATGTGTAGGTGTGTTTGAACATTTAAAACCGGTTCCAACGGTCTAAAAACGGTAATATAACCGTTGGAACCTGTTTCCAACGGTCAAATTGGTTTGAATAAGGAAAACCCGGTGGAACAAGTTTCGGGTATAAACCGGACCCGGTTCCACTGGTTCCTGGTATTTGTCTACCGGGTCGGGTCTGGTTCCTACCCGGTTCCTGACAGGAACCGGTTCCAGACAGGAACCGGTTCCATTTTGTACCCGGTTCCTATCTGGTTCCGGGTTTTAATAATACCCGATTTGTGCACCTCTACCTCTGTATATCTTGTTATACCTAGAGGTAAAAAAAACTCTAACCCGGAACCGGACCCGAAAAGATAAAAAAGAACAGGTTTTTTTTATACCCCAGGGTTTACTACCTAAACCTAACCGTAGGGTACTAATAGGGTATGTCTTTCAGTACCAAAATCCATACCAGGAACCGGGCCCGATTTGGTACCCCGATAATACCCAAAACCCGGAACTTGCTACATACCCATAACCGAGTTTTTTCAATACCCGAAGCCAGTTTTTCAAATACCCGATTTATACTAGAAAAATATTTGAAAATACCCAAAAAGGTGTAACCCCTTAAAAACCCAATCAATACCTACAAAAATATCCGAAAATAGGGTATTCAAATATCGGTTCTATGCGCGACCCAAACCCGGTGCATCATCATCATCATCATCATCATCATCATCGTACTTGGTATATCCCACCAATAGTAAAGCTATGGTAGGATCTGAGGAGGGTAAGATGTAGACAGCCTTCCCTCTACCCCGTAGGAATAGAGAGGCTGCTTCTGGTGAGACCCCCGACTCGATAGTAGTTTTGCATCAAGCCTTGGACATAAGGCGCACAGCACTCAACCATCAGCACACCGGTCGATTGGTGCATGTACCCTGGTCTTTCGGCTATCAACGCCACCAATGATGCCTGATTAACCTTCCGCCACTTTTAACATTATTTTAACGAGATTAGTAAAATAACGTCAAAATTAGTGAAATTTCACTTTTGCCCACCGAGGGTTCACACATATATACATTATATCCGCGCACCAAACCCGGTGCATAAGGTATGGGTTTTAGAGACCATACTTGGACCCGAACCTGAACCCAACCCGGTTATGGCCAATACCCGATTTCCCAAATACCCGAACCCGGTTCCATGCCCGAAACCAGGTATTAGAAAAACCCGATTTATGCACCTCTTGATATACCGTTAAGAACCACATATTACAAGTTAAAAAACTAGTGTACAATATTAAATTGAAATAAAACAAACATAGTTAGATTACGATATAAATTTACACCAAAAACTTAGTATTAGCCGTTTTTAGGAACAAACTGATATATAAACCCGATTCATTTACAATTGGGCGGGTTTAGACACTTATATAAAGCCGAAGCGGGTTGCTTGTATGTCGGAATACTACTCGGTTCAAAAAACCGAACTTCACCGGGCTCAAAAGCTAGCTCGCTATGCCTGCCAAAATGAACAAAAACTTAAAAAGACTATGTTTCATACAAACACATATATTATCCATCCGCTCACCTTCTAAGATCTAGCCCGACTAAACCCGCTTGAAGAATTGTCAAGTTATCTGAGTCGGGTGAGACTATAATAACAGTGTCCTCCGAGTATTGAGTTTCAAGAATCGACATTAATTGCGTAACGCGAACGAATACATCCGCAACACTCTCGTTTGGTGTTCCATCATTAATCGGGGGCGGTTTAATGTCGGGAGACACGAGATCTGATGCATATATCTGTCACATTGTTCACAAAACAATTATACTTGTAATAATATCACACGTGAAAGTTTCTGACATCGACACGGAAATAATCAGACTTAAGCTATTCTTACCTCAGAAACCGATTGTAACGCCTTGCCTTCGTATGCTCCTAACCCACGCGCATCCAAGAAACTATACTCCGGTACTATATTACTTTCAAACACATTAAAGAAAAAAAAAACGTATTCAGAATTACAAATGGACACATTTTTCTACAATAAACACTAACTAATAAACCATAACAATTTAAAGTACATTTAACTAATATCTGTTATTATTATTATTATCAAAGTACATTTAACTAATATATAGTTTGAATCAAATACAAATTAAATTAACGTGTTTAACGTGCTAAACATGCGAATCAAATAGTGTAATTATATATACAAGTAGTGTAGTTACATCACATACAAAACTACGTTACATAATTACATTACTTGTATATATAATTACACTATTTTATTCGCAAGTTTTATGCATTTTTAGGTTGCACGTTAACTTTCCCCGATATAATTACTTGTGTATAGTTTCTTTTACATATGCATAATATTATTACCTTCTATTAACTCCATTGACAGCAGCTATAATCTCAGCAGCTTGATAAGCTCTTTGAGTAATGGAAGGCCAGATCCAGCAACTATTATCACACGCCCCCAATTCCTTCAACCTGAAAGCCGATTTCACCGTTTGCTTCTTCCCGATCGTCGATAACCCATTATCGACAGACGTTTTTGCTACCGGGTTTGTATTTATTACCCCCAAACTCTCGAATTCCGACTCCCCTGCCCTCACCAAAAAGTACCTGCAAAATTGAAATTTTAAGGTTCAATTTCCCCAAATTTGAACAAATGTAGTTGGGGGTCTGTGTGGTGCGGGTTTGGCTAAAACCGAACCGAAACCCAATGTTTTGGCTTCTTGTTTTTTCAAAACCATTTGGTTTTAATCGAGCCAGTAATTTTTGCCAAATATTTTTAAAAAATTAATAACTAGTATAATATTGTACATTTTGGCCTAGAATATTAAGAGCTAATAAAAAATACTTACATTTAAAATGAATTAATATCATCCAAATTGATAAAACATAATCGATTAACGTTAAAAATAAAACAAATATACAAGTTTATAAAACATAAACGATTCAACGAAAAAGTAATTCCACAAATCGGTTTTTGGGTTCGGTTTTTTACAAAACACAAAACCGAACCAAAAACAATATTTCCGTTTTCACTAAAAGTCAAAACCGAACAGTCGGTTTCTAATTCAGTTTGGTTTTTCGGTTTTGTGTACACCCCTAAATGTAGTTAGTTGATTACCGATTGGAAAGACGAATAGGTGGCATTTGAAACAGGCCGCGGGCATCAGCCGAGGGGGTTGTTAAGCTGATCGGAGCGCAGAATGGGGCGATTGAGGCTGCTAGGGAAGTGAGGATGCGACGGCGATCGACGGCTATTTGTTGGGGGGTCGGGTGGGTTGTGGAGGAGAACGTGGCGGTGGCGGTTGGATACGGTGGTGGCTGGGTTTTGTTGGAAGATAATGGTGGTGGTGTTACCATTTTTACCCGCCAACACTGAATTAGTGGTAACGGTGGATTTAAGAATCCGTTGGAAAATATCAACGACGGTTTTTAGGAATAAGGCAATTTAGGTCCTTGTTCATTGATATTATAGTAAATTTTCCCTCTGAAAGGCTTGAAAGAAAGCTACGTGCAAAATAGACAAGGAAAATACAATGGATGGGCGCAGAATAATATGTAGAACCTCTCACTATGGATGAGCAGACTTGGTACTGGTATCGAACCGGTATCAATTTGGTAACGTCAGTGCAAAATTGATACAAAGTTTTGAGTTTTTGGTACCGATATCGTTATTTCCTGAATTTTGTATTCAATACCGGTAACCAAAAATTTGTGACTTTTGGTACCGGTACTGAAGAGTCTACCTCGGAATTGGGCTCTCGGGGTAGGATAAGACCCATTAAGCAAGAAAGAAGGCCCAAGGCTAAAGGAAAAAGATCATTCTAGAAGGATGCTTGGAGGGAAATGGTCTCCTGTTCACCTGATCCGGTTGGTAGCCTAGGGTATATTGTCTCAAGACAATAAGCGTGATCCGGGAGATAAAGAGCCAAGGAGTGATTGGACCGAAGGAAGAAAGGAAGAACTAAGGGAACTGTATAATATCAATATACCCATTGTACATGTTGTATAACCCTTTCCCTCTATATAAGGGAAAGGAAGAACACATATCATTCAACCAATACAAGATACAAGAAATATATTACTCATACTTTCACAATTACACACTTGATCACCTTTCTTACGAGTATCGTTAGAAACATTACCCCAATCGGGAATAGGTTTCAACATTGGTGCCATCCGTGGGACCTCTAGATCACGGTTCTCATTTAAACCACTAAAAGAATGGTCCATCAAATCCGCCGCCGCCACCCGTTGTCTTGCCGGTAAGAGGTCTTGGTTTGTCCGTCCATTGTTTCAGTAAACAAACACCAACCTAATTCAGGTTCTCCAGCGTTATTCGTCGCTGGAATCTTTTTACCGACTCTTTGGAATATTCCGTGAAGTTAAGGATCTTGAAATATTATCCGGCGGGTCTTGAAAAGTCGGACACGATGACTGCTTTCAACCAACAAGACACATGCTCGTTTTCTTTTACTAATTTCAACCACTCCGGTGGCAGACCACCGCAACCGCCACCCCCGATTCCATCGGAACCAGCACAGTCACTAAGTCCATAGTGCCCACAAGTGCACATCCATACCAGGAAGATATAAAAAAACACCGATGGACCAACTTTGTTTGAAAATGAAGACAATATAGAGGTTGAAGACATTAAGGCCGAAAGGCCCAAGATAACCTCGGAGTTCATACAAACTCAAAGAGGCGCTTAGCATGCATCGAAGAGAAAAAGCGGGAAGAAAATTGCAAGTGTCTACACCTTATTTAGGTCTACACATGGTTCATTAAAATGAGGGAGCGAAGCAGCTCAGTTTTGTGCCCCTTCTACTCAGATTTGAGCCCTTTCAACTCAGTCTGGAGTCCCTTCTACTCTGATTCGAGCCCATTCATCTCAGTTTTGAGCCTCTTCCGCTCACGTTCGAGCCTATTAGCTCAGGACAACTAGTCTTATAGTGGGGCCCGTCCAAAGGAAAAACAAATTGCCGATATGACTGAAGATATTTTTATTACGGTTGACTCCGGAGACACCTCGTCGGATGCTCCACTCCTAACGAAAATAATTGGCAGCCTACTTCATCATGTTTGCGTTACTTTAGCACACCGTATGAGTTATAAGAATTATTTTATATCACCATTGAAGCTTGAAGTTCCATCAAAACAACAAAGTATGAATTTCTATCTAAAACCAAGAATATAAAAAAAAAACAAAAGACAAAAGAAAAAATATATATATGCAAACACCTGTAACACCTAGGAAAAACCCATATTGATTTTGGACTAAATTTGTCAACTTTGAAAGTTGAAGCATTAAAGAATATTCTCAAGATAAGTCATGGAAAAAATAGGATAAGAAAAATAAAGGCATCTTATCTTAAGGAAATGAGAAAATTCCATCCCATATGGAAAGATGGAAGAAATTGGAAGCATTTCACATGAGTACAAATAAGAAAGAAAACTTTCATCTCACATGGAAGGGTGAAAAGAAATGGAAGCTCTTTATAAGGAAGCAAGTTTACATAGAAATGTTTTAATATGACTAATCACTCTCTATAGTCCTAGCGGAGCGCGCACGCGCACGGACTCGGACTCGGACGATTGGCATTTTGATGTCGCACGCTCGCATCGACGCGAGCCGCATAAGTATTTTTGGAAAATGGAAGTATGATCAAGAAGTGTCAAGTTATCAAAGACTAGGGACTAAAAATAAAAATTTGAGTTCTAAAACCCATCGCGCTACCTAGGAACAAGACCATCGCGCTACCCAGGAACAAGACCATCGCGCTACGCGATGGTGTATAATGACGCATCAGACATGTGTCGCAACGGGGAGACACATGGCAAACGCTAGGGCTGCGTCAGCAGCCACGCGTCGTTTCTCTGACATCGCGCTACGCGATGCCCTAAGTGAAGGGACCATCGCCCTACGCGATGGTACCCAATTTCAACTATAAAAGGGAGGGGTACGACACCGATATAACGCTTAATATACATAAATCCCGTGTATCTTTTATATAATATTTTATTAGTTTATGTTCGGTTTTTGTTAGGATTTGTATACTACTAACATATTTGAATAATCTAGGTCCCAGGACTTGTTCGTGGTTAAAGAGGGCGAAAAACAAGCAAAAATGAGCTAAACCGGCGAACCGGACCATCAAGAAACTAACCGGACCAGATCAGGAGTGAACCGGACCGGGATTAAATTAATTTGGTCACGCTGCACGGCCAAATAAGGAGTTTTTGTAGCGTAGCGCGGCCAAATTGCCCACGCTGCGCGGCCAAGAACGGGTATTTTGGTAGCGTAGCGCGGCCAACCTAATTTCTAGAATATTCCGGGTTTTGGGCCTTAATCACTATATAAACACCCCTAATCTAACCCTTAATGAAAACCTTAATACCCTAGCCGGCCAGGACGAATTTGGGAGCTCAAGAGAGGATATTTTCGAGGGTTTGAAGGCTACGAATCAGCCGGCGAAGTGCTTATTATTCAAGGACGATGACTTCGGTTTTTATCGCCTTTAATCTTCCGTTTTTATTTATTTTCGCCATGATTTCGTTTATCATTGTTTTGTTTGATTTTAAGATGCTAGGCTAAACTTTATAGACTGCCTAGGCTTATGATGAACCTTTGTTGATGTTTGATTTTGACTTGGGATTTATTTATCGTTATGGTTTTTATGAACTAGCAAAGGTTTAATTATATTAAATTGATGCATATGTGTGCTTAGGGTTGTTTGTTGAGTTTTATTATTCCATAGTTGCCTTGATTATTGTTTGTCATTATGATAGGTTACTATTAGGTCATCTAGTTTGTGTTTTTGACTATTTATGATTGATTTCGAATAAGATCATAGGAATAATATTATTTAATTAAATAAACCTAAGTGTGCTGCTAGCCTAAATAGCTGTAAGGTGCTAGGTTATTGATAGGTCTTTGTTGATCAGGATTGCTAGATTTAGTTCTTCGTAAGCAGTCCGTCTAGGTTTGATTGATTAACTTTGTCTATCGAGTCAATTGAATATATTAGACTGCCTTTGATTTCTGCGCTGTAAGGTAGGATTTCGTATAAAGGAACTAGTTTGTAATCAATTAGGTGACCGTAAGGAAACTTGATTTTTAATACTGGTGTGCGTTAAAACTTATTAGAACCCCATATGTGTCTCTTGAGAAGGTTCAGGGGTCCTGTTCGGGTTTTCTCTTAGGTGTCTATTTTATGATCCCAGTCCATAACTAAATATTTTCCCTATTAATTAACAACTGAAATTTAGGAGATTCTAGCCTAGGTAGTTATCTCATCATCATCTGAATTAAGTCCAAGTTCTAAGTTTAGTTGTCTTTATTTTTCTAATTAGTTTAAATTAGTTTAAAATTAGTTTATTAGTAAAACCCCTCTTAAACAAATAATAAATAAATAGTCGTGTATGTAGTTGAGTCTAATTTAGCTAGTTTACGTAATTAAAAGAGTCTCGTGGGTTTCGATATCCGGACTTACTTAGCTGTACTAGAGTCGACCGGTTCACTTGCCGGTTAGTAGTTTAGTTAAGTTTAAGAGTCTAGAATTTATTACTTAGTGTCTAGATTAGCGTAATTTTAGTTAATAATATTAAACTACTTTTAGCACATCAGGCACATTCCCATTTCACACCAAACTCACAAGCATTTTTCACACACTTAGTCTCGGGAGTCATGCCGGTCTCGTGGAACATGCCAAGCTCCGAAGCTCTGATAGTCTAAGCTCTAGTACACGATATAGAGTAGCATTGCCGCTTGATAAGTTATAGGCATTTAATTCCAAATACCCGTGAGAGGCAGGGGTTCTGATTAAGTTATTATTTTATTATTATTATAATAGCATAGACCATAGTCGGGGGTATAGCCCGAACCTTGATCACTGTTAAGTATAATATAACTTTTCATAAGCAAAGGTTATAGTTAATTATTATTTCATCATGATTAATAAACGTAATCATATACATGCAAAGGGTATAGTTAAATAGTATTTCTTAATGATTAATAAATATAATATTCAATCACACAGGTTATAGTTAAAGTAATGTTTCTTCTTGAAGAGGAAACCTGGTATAAATGTTTCTTCCTTAAAAAGAAACCTGACATATAATTGATTATTAAACAAAGCGACTAAAGGTCCAAAAGTTTCATACAAACAAATAAATTGTCAAGGTTACAGCTATATAAAACAGACTACGGGGTCTGAAGCTAGATCATTGATCTAGATATTTATACAATTGTTAATCTCGTACTATAGGTCCGAGATAACAGTCAATCAATCAATCAGAAAGCTGAAAACAGAAACAAGAATCAGTAACAGAAATTGATTTACAGACATGGGTCAGTAACCGAAACTGATCAATATACAGGAATCGGTATCAGAAACTGATTACAATCATAAAAGGTGAATACGCCCTAAACTTTTACAACTCTTTTAGAGTCTGAACTGTTTGCATAGGATTTACGAATCCTTAAAACTTTGTGTTACAATAATGAGAAACGGGCATACTCAGATTAAGAGTATACATGTGTCTGGATCCATTCATACATGGTGACTCGGAGTTTCTCGAGGCCATGCATATCATCTAACATGCCTCTGGAAGTCTACAGGACTATTCAGCGAAATGATATGTGTATATGATTAATTGTACATGTACTTAGGGTAATTTTATCCCAATTGAGTTGGGTGCCTAATGAGTGTTGTCACAAATGTATTATTGTTGTTTACACACTGGTATTGAACCGAGTCAGCTTCGTTCACCGGCTGTGTGCTGACGTATTTTTCCACCACATTTCAAGAAAACTGTAAATAATAAAATTGACAGGCAACACAGATTAGAAGAATGGAGACATAGTCGTTAGAGGTGATCTGATGGCTCAGATATTTTATTCAGAATATTATTAAAGAATTATATTTAAAAACGCAGATTTTTGAATTATCAAACGGGTATTCAAATCCCGAGTTTTCAATATAATAATATTTTATTAAAAAGGCTTCCGCTCATATTTTTTCAAACTTGATTTATGATATTAAATGGGTATTTGAACCCATTATTTTATTAAAAGAATATTATATTTTAAAGACTTCTGCTATAATATATTTTCAAAACAAATACCAACTAACGGGTGTCGCACCCAGGCCCTAAGTTGGGGTGTGACAGGTTGGTATCAGAGCCATCGGTCTTAGCGAATTAGGTATACTTTATACCTAGGCTTTGATCAGAAATAGGGTTATGCTGAAAACATTAATATTCAAATGAGAATATCAACTGATATAATTACTGAATGATTAAACATGATACGGATAGGATTTAATCCTATTATACAGATGCTGGTTCAAAGAATAGTAGCTACTTAATTAAAAGTATCTAAAATGCAATTACTGAATAAATAAACTGTTACGGATAAGACATAAATGCGATCCTATTTTCAATCTAACATCATACAGATGTCTGACCATCAATCCAGCCAAGGATCATTTCGACCTCCGTCGGGTAAAGGAAAAGGATGTATAGGGACAGCTTTACTCCCAATCTCTATATCTAGTAATGAAGACTCATATCAGACCTCAATGGAGGAAAATTCAAATTCCTTCGATTCCAACATCCCACTAGCCCATATCATTCGAAGACAAGATGTGCAGGAAACAGGATCAAGTGGATCAAGTAGATCCTAGAAATCAATAAAGTCAAAAAGAAAATGAATAATGACCAATCAAGAAAAAAATCCTCAGGGGCAGGAATATTTCAATTATCTAATGAATCAAGATCCTTACTTTGCCCATCCTTAAAATGCACGCTGGAGCACATATTATGAAGGAATGTACATCAGAGATGATCCAACATGTTTTGGAGTTGACGTTATAAAAATAGCCGAATCAATCCTCAATGAAATAGAGATGGAAGAAGAGAAGGAAAAAGAAAATGTAACATCCGCGTTTTACAAATTAATAAATAAGACGAGCTTCATTTATTTGTCGTGTGTTGTTATTTAAATTGCTAAAATAATAATAAGATGAAAAGAAAAGATTAGGATTTTTCATGGGATATTGTTTATGGGTTTAGAATGATTACGGGCCTAAGCCTATGGGCCTAGAGTATTTAATGACATAAACCTTCGTAAAACCCTAATCATTCTTATTTCATCATCTTCACCATTAGACACACACCTACACACCTCCTGCTCATACACACAAACATTCATTCCTTTCATTCGTCAAAGATTTAAGAAGATTCGTTTAAGATTTCAAAGTAAACAAGATCTAATCTATCCTAATCCATAAGGTATGTGTTAAGATCAAAGTTTATCTTTCATTTTCGTCTTCATCTTGTTCTTGTCTAAGATAATAATAAATGAACAAATGGATTTTTAAAAGTTAAACACAAAAGGAACCGAGCCGAATGTGATTTTAATAGTTTAACTCAAAAAGAGAAATAATAACTAATAAAAGAAATGGAACTGTGAAAGTTATAAACAAAACAAACTTTATTTGAACTAAGTAAGGCAGTTAGAACTCAGGTTAAATGTTTTGGCTCGAACCTATACAACCGGGCTCGAAGTTGGTTCATTTAAAAGCCTAAGGGCCTGAATCCCTCACTTGGCTCGAGATGGGAGGAGGGTTCGAGTCCCGTGGCGGCTGAGTGAATATAAACGGCTCGAAGGGGGTAGGGTAAGAAGTTGATAATTCGATCCGAGTATGACCCGACCTATCGACTCCACTGAAATTTGAACCAAATAGGCCAAGGAATTGATTAAAAGAGCGACTCGGTTGGAACTAGTAATCGACTCGAGTCAACAGGGAGATTTGGAGTCGACTGGAATGATGGACTCGAGCCAAATTAACACATAAACTCGATTGAAATGAAACTCGAGCCAAATCCCTAAAACTCGACTGGAATAGAACTCGAGCCAAACACCTACTTGATTGGAACGGAAGCTCGAGCCAAAGTGGGGAACTCGATCCGTTTGGACGTCACAGACACATACATATACTAAACCCCAGACAGCTTCATAATCCTTTTCTTCTTCTTCCCGTCGACGGGTTACCGGAAACAGGGGGCCGGCGGTGGCTGTGATTAAGGAGGAAGAAAGGGAGGTAGGGGGAGTGGGTTTGTTTATAAAATGTTAGGGTTAGGAGGGGTTATAGGTAAATATACTAGAATAATAATAATAATAATAATAATAATAATAATAATACTCTATAATAATAAAGGAATATGAAAGAATGGAAACTGTAACCGGCTCGTTTAAAACCCGTAACCCGCCTCAAACGAAAACCGAGAACCAACCCATGTCGGAACCAAAACCCGTAAGTTTGTTAAAGAAAAGCCTAAACACATGAGTTCATCAATAAGTCGTTAAATTGCAAGGAAATATATATATGCATGAGAACTTAACCCGACTCGTTAAGGAAGCATGAACGTATAGGCTCGTTAAGAAGCCGTTAACATATAAAGATCGTTAGGTCGGTTCGTAACTTATAAGGATTGGTTTCTTAATAATAATAATAAAGTTGAGATTTAATAACTAATAAAATAAAGTTAAGTATATTAAACTAATATAATCGGTTTAAGGAAATTATGTGTTCGGTTCAATTAACTTAAAAGTTAACCCCGTTAACTTAAGAAAATAAATAGCAAACAATTATAGAGGATTAATGTATGTCCGTTATTAACAGTTAGTCGAGCTCAATTGAAGAAGGTCATTACTATTAACTCCGAGCGGAACCGACTACAGGTGAGTTCTAGCCCCTTTCTCTGTGACGTTTTTCGGGGCTGTGTGCATACTCCTATGTGATAGTTTAAATACTTATCCTATGTGATAAGTATAATATACGTGTATGATTGTGCATCATTGTTATTATCATATGATGGTTATGTGAATGAATATGTGTATATAAATATTATATACATGAGACAGGTAAAGTATGCACGTATGATAATGAAGTATGAAATGAACATATGGATAGCTGACAGGACATGTTTGGTTGTATGGTTATGCAAGATAGTAGGGACCCGACCCTAATAATATCGGAGATAGAAGGGACTAGACCCTAATAATATTTGAGATAGAAGAAGCAGGATAGTATACGGTATACCATAGGAAGAGTATGAAAGAAAGTATGTAAATACGTATGCATGTATGAATGAGTAATAATAAGTAACATATGGAATATGTATGTTAGTTGATTAACTAGAACTCACTCAGCGTAGCTGACTTTTAGTATGCACGCAGGTGAGTAGGATGAGACAGGTTGCATGAGGGAGCAGGGCCGGCCCGAGGGGTGTGCGAGCTGGACCTTCGTTCGAGGCAAGTAATTTTTGGGAGCCAAAGATCGGTAAGAGATCCCGAGTCAAACGACACCGTTCGATTTGGTCTTTAATTTTGGTGTTTAACACTCGCAGGAAAAATATGTTCATCGGCCGGAATATTAGAGTTGGAGACGAAGGAGACGCGGGTGCAGAAGGTATTTCAAATCAAGTTTTGACATATGGCAAGAATGGTCCCTGACTTATTTCAATATAAGTTAAAACAAAACACTTTTAACCTTTAAGTTTTAAAATTAATATAACTAACCCTTATATTTTATTTATAAGGAAATAATAGTATAGATTTCTGATTTGTGATCTGTATATACATACAAATTTACATTAAAATGGATGATATTTGGAACTGGTTGATGCGTAATTAATTATTGCGTCTTTATAAATTAAGAGATGATGATCATATATAGTTTTTTTTTTACTAAACAAGTTTGAAAACATTAAAATGTGATTAATTGTCATATTCTGTCATCTAAGATGGCGGAATACCTAGTTTCCATCACTAACACATCTGTACACTTACTAATCCATATGTTTATTGTTATAACATTAGTTGCCGTTTATAAAAATTAGCTTATTTATTTCGTTATTCGTTAAGGCCTATGGGCCTTTTTTTCTCGGTTCGACCAAGGTATTTAAATTTTCGGAGACGGCCCTGTGAGGGAGACACGTGGCAAATAAAAGAAGACTGGCATCGAAGAAAAGAAGAGTCACGTGTTATTTATATTTAATGTTTAAGACTTATTTATTTCTGTTTAAGACAAGTATTTAAGTTATGTAAGAATGGTTGACTTTTATTCCACGAAATGTTTTAATTAACTCTGATTTTCCGAATTATGTGAATGAGTAAATCCAACCAGCGTGAAAGTAGGGCACCCGGGGTCGGGGGCCTTTCTAGAAAAAGAAAAAGGAAAAGAAAAGCAAACAACTGAGAATAAAAAAAAAATAGTAAAATCAAGAAATTGATTGTTTGCTGGAAGAAATGAAAAAAACTGTAGTAGTTGTAACAAGTGTAGTTATAATAATGTTGTTCACTTTGTAAAACTACAATATAATAAATAAAGGATATATTTTGAAATCTTCGAGTATTGAACTTATCTTTAAAATTTTATTGTAGTATGTCAAGAGAAGAAAGTGCACACTCGCAGAACAATCCTTCCAATAAAGTTGGAAGCGGAGAGAATATTAACAATGAAAACATGGAACTTCCCGCCCAATATAAAGATGAAATCTAGAGGATGATTCAAGATGCTATCAAAGATAATTCTACAAAACAAAGCCAATCAAATAAGAAAAGTAAAAGTAAATCTGTTCATTCAAGAGAAGAAGAAGCTTATGATAGCTCCGTATTTGGCAAAACCTCGAAAGAAGTTAAAGATTCAAAGAGGATGTAACTTTAAAAATTTCCAAGCTTACAAACCTACGGAATTTAATGGGGACAAGGATGCTATAGCCGCTTTAAGATGGCTAGAAGAACAACAAGCAATTGTCTACATTAGTAAGTGTACAAATGAAGAAGCTATCTAATATTCTTCACAAATGTTCAAGGGAGAAGCTCTTGAATGGTGGAATACCCTAATTTGGAATAAGGGACGAGAAACAATGTACAATTTAAGCTAGGAAGCATTCAAAGATGTCGTTATAAAGAAATACTGTCCACTCCACGAGATGGATCGGATTCAAACTCAGTTATGGAGTCACAAAGTTGTTGGTATAAATCTCAAGGAATATAATACTAAATTCCTTGAATATTGCCGACTGGTTCCACATACGGTTACTCTGGAATATAATAAGATAAATTGTTATATATGCGGATTACCAAGAGAGGTAAGAGACTTGGTAGAGCTAATATGCCGCAAACAATTGAATCGGCCATGGAAGTCGTCGAATACTTGATAAACAGTATGATAAGAAACTTAGAGGAGAAAAAGAAAGAACAAAAAGAAATCAAGGAACCAAAGAATTTAGAGAAGATAGAAAAAGAAGGACATACTTCAAAATCCACTTGCAAAACTTGTGGAAGAAAACATTCTGGGAAATGTCGACGTGAAGGCACACATAAGTATGCATACTGCAATAGAGAAGGACACACAATACAAGAATGCAGGAAGAAACTAGAAGTATGTTTCATATGTGGAGAAACAGGCAACTTCAAAACAAATTGCCCGAAAGAAAAGCCAATCAAGAGTGACACTAATGTCAGAAGAAAATCAGAAATATCTGACAACAATCAAGAAAAGAACAGATGATATTAAAAGAATGTCAGATAGATTAGTTAACTTCTATACAATAGTTGTAACTCATGTTGAAACGAGAAATTTTGTAAACCGAGAAAGGGTTTTGAATTCCCTAAGTTAAAAATGAAATATTAGCATACAGATCTTGTCAATACACAAGAATGCTCAATTGAATTTAAAGCTGACATTCAAAACCGATAACATGCTGATTTAGTTTATCATCTGACAGATTCATCCAGTTGGATGAACTATAACTATTAGGCCAAAGCGTGCCATACTAAGCATCATATGTAAATACAAAATACGACTATAAAAACTCTATTAAGGTTAGGTTAAACCTAAGAGTTTGTTGAACTGAAACAGACTTAAAGTCTACTAATTAATCAAGAAAAATCATCTAGGTACTTATACAAGCCTATTACAAATATAGGTTAATAACGTACCGAGGGAAAGGATTCTGAATATCACTAATAAAAGATAAATTATATCATTGAAAGAAATCTCTTATCGATCGAAGATGACGGGTGGATTGTAAAGCCACCCCTAAGTGTAGTAAATCTAATTAAAACATGTGCGTTCACGTGTTATTTCAAGGATTTAGGTTACTACTTCATATTGTGTATGTTTGCAGGTATAGATGCTAAGAAAAGGATATTCAAGTGAACTATGATGGAGAGGAGCAAAGGACTCGAGAGTTGGTGATAGCAGTCAACAAGTCAAAGAAGTACATGAGTTTTGGAGCTGAGGCTACCGTAGCTTATGGTAGCCACCGTAAGCTACGGTAGGAGCTGGCGTAGGAGGACTGGCGTAAACAGAACATTTCTAGCGTAAAAAATTTTGAAGCCACCGTAAGCTACGGTGGCCACCGTAGCTTACGGTGGACCATGACGCTGATGGTGGTTACAACTCGAATTTTATGTTATAAGTGCCTTTTGACATACTTTGAAGGCTATTCCGAACTAGACAATTGGTGTGGGGGATTTTGGTGCTTTGAAACAATATTTTGGGTGTTTCTAATTGAGGATTAACATCATAATCTTTGATTGCATTGGATTAAACATTGGTATGATGATTTCAATCATGTGTGGCTAAAATCTTAGGTATTTCTCTTGGTTGTAAGGTTATTACAAAACACTTTATGTTTATTGTTCTTGCACTTGGATTGATTATCTAATCGTTTATGTTAGTATAATCATGATGTTTGTTTGATTGTTTGTAACTTGTCCATATTGTTTAAACCTAGTTTCGTTCTATACGTTCTTGGTGTCGTTGACAATTGAGATTTAGTAGAAGGAATTAGGGTTAAAAACATATTGATTGATTAACAAGTAACAACCTCGCGTTCTAGTAATCCGAGTACTTAGTTCTTGATTAATCACAAACAATTACATTTATACAAAATCAATATATTATGATTTATCCATTGAACTTAAAACAAAAGTGTTGCGTGATAACCCAAATTCCAAGAGAAATACTTGCTTGATCAACTGTTTACAACTTTCGCGTTAGTATATTTAGTTTATAAAATCAAATCAAAACCAACTTGAGAATTACTTTTTCGCCATTTACATTTATATTAGTTTAATTTTTAAGCTACTTATTTAACACATATTCCACAAACTCCTTGTGTTCGACACCCACTTACTGCTATCTATTTAGTTGTAATTGGTTTAAATTTGAGTGAGTCTTCGACCTCATGTCATAAGACATTCAAGAAATAATGTTAACGGAATATCAACAGGGATTGATCAAAAAGTCAAAGAAAAAGAGCTTGAGATTGTTTAAGAAATATGATTGATAACATATCAAATATGACGACACTTTCAGAATATAAGGAAACAAAAGATCAGGATCAAGAGATGGAATTGATTCGATAGATCGAATCCAAGAAGCAATAAAGCTAACATTGATAAATATTTAGAATACATAAAGTAAGGTAAATAATTAAACACAACTAGCCATTGTGTTTAGCAATTGACAATTACTTATGAAATTCTGAACTATTGACTGATTACATCAAATAAGATGTAAAGTTAGCAACAAATCCAAAATTTCAATCATTCTGCATTGACAGTTAAACTCGAAGATCATATTAGATAGAATCTGATCATGAATCAGTAAATAAGGGCATCCAATATAAGACAAGCAAATCTCCAGGACGAGATTCATTTCAAGGTGGAGAGGATGTAACATCTAGGAAAAACCCATATTTATTTTGGACTAAAGTTGTCAACTTTAAAAGTTGAAGGATTAAAAAATATTCTCAAGATAAGTCATGGGAAAAATAGGATAAGAAAAATAAAGTCATCTTATCTAAAGAAAATGAGAAAATTCCATCCCACATGGAAAGATGAAAGAAATTGGAAGCATTTCACATGGGTATAAATAAGGAAGAAAACTTTCATCCCACATGGAATGGTGAAAAGAAATGGAAGCTCTTTATAAGGAAGCAAGTTTCCATAGAAAATGTTTTAATATGACTAATCATTCTCTATAGTCCTAGCGGAGGGTGCAGAGCACCCGACGCGCATGCGCACAGACTCGGATTCGGACTCGGAGACGGACTCGGGCGATTGGTGTTTTGATGGCGCACTTTGCACTTCGCACGCTCGCATCGCCGCGAGCTGTATAAGGGCCGCTTTAGTATTTTTGGAAAATGGAAGTATGATCAAGATGTGACAAGTTATCGAAGACAGGGGACTAAAAATAAAAATTTGAGTTCTGAAACCCATCGCGCTACCCAAGAACAAGACTATCGCGCTACGCGATGGTGTATAATGACGCATCAGACACGTGTCGCAACGGGGAGACACGTGGCACACACTAGAAGGGACCATCGCGCTGTGTGATGGTACCCAATTTCAACTATAAAAGGGAGGGTACGGAACATTCACATTCACACCAAAATCACACGCATTTTTCACACACTTAGTCTCGGGAATCGTGCCGGTCTCGTGGAACGTGCCAAGCTCCGAAGCTCTGATAAGTCATAGGCATTTAACTCCAAATACCCGTGAGAGGTAGGGGTTCTGATTAAGTTATTATTTTATTATTATAATAGCGTAGACCATAGTCGGGGGTATAGCCCGAACCTTGATCACTGTTAAGTGTAATATAACTTATCATAAGCAAAGGTTATAGTTAATTATTTTTTCTTCATGATTAAGAAACGTAATCATTTACATGCAAAGGGCAAAGGGTACAGTTAAATAGTATTTCTTAATGATTAAGAAATATACTATTCAATCACACATGTTATAGTTAAAGTAATGTTTCTTCTTGAGTAAGAAACCTGGTATAAATGTTTCTTCCTTTAGAACCTGGCATATAATTGATTATTAAACAAAGTGACTAAAGGTCCAAATGTTTTATACAAACAAATAAATTGTCAAGGTTACAGCTATACAAAACAGACTATGGGGTCTGAAGCTAGATCATTGATCTAGATATTTATACAAATGTTAATCTCGTACTATAGGTCCGAAATAACAGTCAATCAATCAATCAGAAAGCTGGAAACTGAAACAGGAATCAGTAACAGAAACTGATTTACAGACAGGGGTTAGTAACCGAAACTGATCAATATACAGGAATCGGTATCAGAAACTGATTACGATCATAAAAGGTGAATACGCCCTAAACTTTTATAACTCTTTTAGAGTCTGAACTGTTTGCATAGGATTTACGAATCCTTAAAACTTTGTGTTACAATAATGAGAAACGGGCATACTCAGATTAAGAGTATACATGTGTCTAGATCCACTCATACATGGTGTCACACCCCGACCAAAGGCGGCGGAACACGCCGAGGTGTAACGATTGTCCATAATCACATGACACTAATTAAAGTGACAGTATTTAATAAACTTATTTCATTTCACAACATCGAAAATGTCACATAACAATTATCCATAAAATAACCATAAACAAGATATCACAAAATATGGCAAATTTGATATTGTTCATTTTTACTAATATCCTAAGGTCTTTGATGTCGTTTTCTTCACAATCATAAATCAACCAAGATGCAAACCTGCAACATTTCATAAAATAAAGTTTGTCAACACAAAGGTTGGTGAGCAATTCATAAGTTTAATCATATTAGTATATAATAAAGATAGCCACAAAACTTGCATACGAAACGATAAATAAAAGTGGTAATTTGGATAAATAGATATCGCTAAACACATTAGCGACACCTAGCTATAAGGGGATGCCAAATAGTCTAGGATTTTATAGTTCCACCAACCAAAAGCGATAAACACATAGGCATATAAGCATAGAACACCAAATCGAGCAATTATTTAGGTAAACTATACAACTACGTTTGTGGTTTAAGATTCAAATATAACGCATTTTGTTGAATAAGTATGAAATGTCACCCCCAAAATAAAAGATGGAAAATGGGGTATGAAGTACTCACCTTCAAGTAGTAAACTTGAAAGATGATAATTTGGAGATTTGTCGGAACGACGAGTTTAACGCACAATGCCTAAAAAGAAAAGAAGTCTTGAATTTAGAAAGGTTGTCTTGAAGGTCTTTAAACAAAATAAATGTTGAGCAATGTAAATAATTAAAGTTCAAGGTTTAAAATGTAACAATTTAAGAATTTATAATAATAACCCTTTAAAAATGTAAGTTTGCTCGAAACCGGGTTAAAGTATCTAACCTTAATATTTACTCAACCTATGTTAAGTAATAAGGTGGGTAAAATGCAAGAATGCAAATCCCTTTGGAATAAAGATACTAAAACGGTTTTTTTTAATCGAGTGTTCGGGTTATCGGTTCGGGTCTTGATAATTGGTCAAACCCAAAGTCAACTTTCCAAAATATTGAATGTTATGAGATAACTCAATAAAATTCAATAAGACTTAACCAAGTATGTAGTTCCATTGTTTTAGAACTAACAACGCACGTTAAGCAAGTGTTCGGTTTTGTCGGTCCAAACTTTGTTATGAGATCAAGCTGGATCCAACATTCCCAAGTACTTAAGAAAATATTTAAAAATCAATTTGTAACTATTTTTAAAGAAATATACAAGTCTTGATGGCTAAAAAAACACACTTGTGTGTCTTAAGCGAGTAAGAATCGGTTTGGTTTCCACATGTCCAACCACTAAAGAACTTGTATAATAATGTACAAATAAAAAAAATACTTTAAGTTTTACAACCAAAAATTAACAATAAAGTCTTTAAACAAAAGTTCGGTTTTCGGTTCGGATCGTGTTTCGGGTTAAGACCGAGGTAAGATTCTACAAACCATAACCATAGAATTTGTAAAAATGATTTTAGAAACTTAGATCTAACAATAAGCATGTTTAAACAATTATTTAACAAAACTAGTAACAAAGTTCGGTTTAGGGTTTAGAGCTATTTACGGTTAAACCGAAGCATAGACTCTTAAAAACCCATAACCATGGAACTTGTAAACATGACCAACAAACTTAAATAAGCAAGATTAATATGTATGAACAAGTTATATAGATGTATATATATTAAGGACATGAAGTCCTCCATGAATCCTTGCCTTATGAGGTCCGAAACCTCACCGACCGGAATCGGAGAAGTAACTACCAAAGGTAAACAAGGGGTGTATATTATATATATGTTGCACAACCATAAACAAGTATTAATAAGGCTACATAAACTAATTAAGATGAAAGACTAAAAACCTTCAAGAACACTTAAGAAGATAACCTTGAATCTTTGATGTTTGAGAGAGTTTTTTTCTTTTTTTTTGAGTTGTAGCAAGGAAAAATGAAGAAGAAAGGTGGTGTATATATAGGGTAATGTTGGTGGTCAAATATGGGTGTGAGACACAAGAGTTTTCATGCAAAATGGATCAAGACAAAAACACAAAACAACAAAAAAATAATAATAAATAAATAAATAAAAATAAAAATAAAGGTAGGATGTTTTCAAGACCCAACAAGTGTGAAACAATATTGTAACATAAATCCATCATTTTGATTATAACATAAGCTTCGGTTTAAAAATCGGGTCGGTTTACATAATAAACAAATACAAAAACGAATACAAACAAGACCCGAAATTGACGAATGTCACACATGGTGACTCGGAGTTTCCCGAGGCCATGCATATCATCTAACATGCCTTTGGAAGTCTACGGGACTGTTTAGAGAAATGATATTGTGTATATGATTAATTGTACATGTACATAGGGTAATTTTATCTTAATTGAGTTGGGTGCCTAATGAGTGTTGTTACAAAGGTATTATCGTTGTTTACACAATGGTATTGAACCGAGTCAGCGTCATTAACCGGCTGTGTGCTGACGTATTTTTTTCCCCACATTTCTAGGAAACTGTAAAGAATAAAACTGACAGGCAAGACATACTAGAAGATTGGAGACATAGTCATTAGAGGTGATCTGATAGCTCGAATATTTTATTCAGAATATTATTAAAGAATTATATTTAAAAACAAAGGTTTTTGAATTATCAAACGGGTATTCAAATCCCGAGTTTTCAATATAATATTTTATTAAAAAGGCTTTCGCTCATATTTTGTCAAACTTGATTTATGATATTAAATGGGTATTTGAACCCATTATTTTATTAAAAGAATATTATATTTTAAAGACTTCCGCTAAAACAAACCCGCAAATCTGATATATTTTCAAAACAAATACCAACTAACGGGTGTCGTACCCGGGCCCAAAGTCAGGGTGTGACAACACCATTCTCTCTCTCTCTCTCTTTGGTGGAAGAGGAAAGAAAAATGATGATGACAGTAGGGATAAAAGTTTTACACATTGAGAACTTAAACACATTAATTGGCCACTTTGACCTCTACAAGAGGTTAGTCTAACACATAGTCAAAGCTGTTAAGAATAAAAATAAACAAAAAGGTTTTTTCCAAGAAGTTATGATAGGTAGATTTTTTTTTACAATTCTCTTTTTTAAATCAGATAGTTCATAGTGCTCATTCTATCGATACTGGGAAAAAAATAAAATAAAAAATCATAAAGCAAAAAAAATGTTTACACTCAATTTTCATTATGAAGATGTATCACGTCAGGATCTGTTGCTCAAACCGAATCACGCCAACGTTATGGAAAGTTTTTCATAAAAATCTAAACATGTGTCAAATTATGAGAATGACTAATGCTCCATAGTGCTTATAAACAGAAAACAAAACTATGGTCAAAACCTACAACTACTTACCTTTGTTATATAATCATAAATTCATAATTTTTTATATATGTATAAAAAAAATGATAAAAAAGAACTTTGGGAAAAATTAATTTAATATTCACATATCACAGAAAGGTGAGACATGATCACATGTGAGTTGAAAAGTAAGTTCAGTTTGAAAGCATGTGCATTTGACCTTTTCTAAACAAAAAGGTTCACGTTTTACAAAAACTGTACTATGGCAAATATCTTTTTCGAATGTCAATTTCTCAACCACTCTCCTAAACCAATGTTGGGATGATGCTTACTTTTGCCATGATGACAATCTTTTAATGTTATAAGAAATCTCTTTTATTGTATTTGTTATTACTGTTTGTTGGATAATACTTTTTGATCAATATATAAAGACTTTGGTTTAAAAGTGGCACATATTTCCTTACAAAGCTTAGATATATGTGGTTGACTTTTTACAAGGAAAAGATATGACAAACACATGGGAACCAATAAAACTCGATTATCACAAAGCATGTCTATCATTTATGAAACATATATGTGACAACATGAGAACTAATAACCCATTCAGAACTAACCCCGTTACCAGGAAGCCATTTCATAAGTTGGCCCCTTCCAAGACTATCGTTTCGGAATGACGCCCCCCTACAAAACACTTCATTCATAATGAAGCCCCTTACTAAACAATTGCTTCAGAAGAAAGTTCCTTACTGAGCAATCTCTTTAGAATGAAGTCCCTTACTAAACAATATCTCCAGAACAAACCCCCTTACAAAATAATTCCTTCAGAACAAGGTCCCTTACCGAAAAATCTCTTCAGAATGAAGTCCCTTACTAAACAATTTCTTCATGGGACCGAGTAAAAACATGTTTCAGTCCCGTCATGCAAAATGACCATATCTTTTTCTTTTCATGTACTCTACACGAATTTTGGATCTACACATGTTCAGGTTTCGAATATTTTAACCCTTTTTAGCATAAGCAATAAGCATGTTTGTTACAATAGATTTACCTTATTTTAGTACACTATACAAGTGAACAAGATCTATTCCAAGCACCATTGAAGCTTTAAGCTTCATTAGAACATCAAAATCTTAATTTTCACTCAACGAAAGAAAATAAGTCAAAGAAAATTTAAAAGGAAATGCAGTTTCACCCTTGTTTCTTTATCTAGAATAAAGCAAACAGATAAACAAATAAATAGTTGACTTAAATGGAAGATTAGTACAACACATGGCATATAAAATGTTGAAAACTATAATGTTTTCTAATATAATCCCCATACATTATCCAATGTCATTATGTGTTGCTTTTTCAATGATGAAGGAGAAAAAGGTAAAGATACTAAAACATTTGCAATATAAGAAGAAAATGGATAACTTTGTGGATGAAAAAGATTATTGACAAAAGATAGCACATGAGTGCCTATCCCGTGCTCTACAAAGGGCACGTACAATTTATATTTTTATATTATTAACTCCCATCAATAGGCCACTGCTTAAAAAAGAGAGAGAGAACAAGCAATGAAGTAAATTGTGGTAGGTAAAACATATTTCATTTAGCTTTTGTTTGTGTTAGGATCAATGTCAAAAGATCCTTTTTGAAAGTGAAAGCCCTTTGAAAGTTTCAAAACCCACAAATTACTTTCTAAAATTATTAAATTATGTTACCATGAGTTTTGAAAGACAGACAAGAATAGGAAAGCATTCATGATTCGAAATGTTTTATGCATATAGCTACACATTTATATTAAAGCTTATAGTGCATACTTAGATCTCCCATATGGGAGACAACTCCTGAGTTTGCTATGCATGAAATCCTGACACGTTAATAAACAAATTGTAACATATTTGAAAGTGTTTCTCAAGAAGAAATAATCTCTCATGGGGTACTGCAAGATTTCCCCTAAAGAGGGGAACAATACCCTCCAAGGGATCGAAAATTCAAAAAGTTTCTTCCAGAAGAGGGAAGCCATATCATTATCCACCGTCAAAGGTGCACCACCAACTTTAATTAAGCAAGACCAACTACAACAAACCACATGCAACCTTGATAGGAATACTTGGGATAAATGATCTTTGAAGCATCAAGATAACAATTTTCGTTCTAAATAACTCGATCGAACAAGACAATCACCAAATTATTGGGCATAATATAAAGCTCATAAGTAATGAAGAAAGTTTCGGATATGGAAAGTAACTTCAAGAAGTGTTAATTTGTTAATACCGTAACCACAAGGTCTCAAAGAAATAAAGATCACGTCGAAACAAAGCTTCACGAACATCATAGCGTCTCGCATCTCTGGTGCTCTCCCAAGAAGAAGGGCCCCCTTCCATGAGACATGGTGAATGAAAAAGTTCCTTCCACAAAGAAGGGATCCCTTCCTACAACAACATTCCACCTTCCAAGAGCTTCCTTTAAAGAAGAAGAATTCCCTTTCAAGAGAGGACGTGTTTAAAAAGGTCCCTTCCATAAAAAAGGAACCTTATTCCTACTACAATGTTCCATATTACAAGAATTCTCTCCAAAAGAAGCCCCTTCCATGAGAGGGCATGTTTAAAAGTTCCTTCCGTAAAGGAAGAACTCCCTTCTCATAACATTGTTTCATATTACAAGAGTTTTCACTAAAGAAGAGTAACCCCATTCCAAGGAATGGCTATTCAAAAAATTCTATCGATAAAGAAAGGAAAAACCTTCGGCAGCAACATTTAACATTTCAAAAGTTTCTTATGATGAAGAAACCTTTATATCCATATTATCTTAATGGAAGGGACAGAACCCCTTCCATCTGCTCCTTCCAAAACATTCTTTCATAACAAAGCCCCTTCTAATACAAGAAAGTCATAACGGAGCCCCTTCCAAGAAGGAAGCCTCCTTTCAAGACAATCCATTCATAATGATGCTCCTTCCAAAACAATCCCTTCATTACAAACATTTCTCCCAAGCAACCTATACTGAAGCCCCTTGCCATATTACAAGAATCTTTTCAAAAATTAAGATGCCATTTCCAAGGGATGAGGTGTTTAAAAATTCCCTCTGGAAAGAAAAATATCATTTGGGCAAGAATTCTCTGCAAAGGAAAGCAACCTCTTCCAGATTTCCTTTTTCAAGAAGAATAATCTCTTTCCAAAGAAGGAAGTATTTGAAAGGTTCCTCCCATTAGGAATGAGGGCCTTCTATTGCAACATCTATTATTGCAAGATCTTCCACTAATGAAGAATAATCCCATTCCATTGGATGATGTGTTTGAGAAGCCCCTTCCATGAGGAAGGAGAGCCTTCTATAACAAAGTTTTGCATTACAAAAATTTTATCAAAAGTAGAAGAACCCCCCCCCCCCTCCAAGGGATGGAATGTTTATAGGTACTTCTTTCCGTCAAATATCCTTGCTACATCACAACATCCCATACTACAAGAGTTTTCTATAAAGAAGAGAAATCCTTGACCAGGGGATGACATATGTGAAAGGTCAATTCCATTCAAAAGGAACCCCCTCCCTACACCCACATGGAGCTGGGGGACAAATTTGACATTGCATCATTATGTCGTGGGTTTTCGTCATTAAAGTCCCTTTAATAAAGCAAGGGGGATCCCATTCATCACTTCTATGCATGAAGACGTATCTCATAAAGAAATCACCATCTTAAAGAGATTTCCAAGGAAAATAGTCCCTTTCCAATGAAGGAGGTATTGAAAAGTCCCTTCCAAGAAGAATGAAAGCCTTCTACAGCAACATCTTGTAACATCTCGAATTTTTCGTACTCGTATTCGTTTACATATAACCCGATCCGGGAACTTTTTTCGGATCCTTATTATTAATCAAATCAAACATTTACAAGTATCCTTTAATATATTTCCATGTTATATCCTTTAGGTTCTTAAAGTTGTTCATCCCTTGATTTAACTTTAAAATAATCAATAACTAGGCATTTTAGAAAGTTTAAGGACCTAAAGTGTCAGAAAGCAAAAACTTTCCTCATTGCACCCGAGCCGCCGCGCGGCCACAAGGGCCTAAGCCCGTCACGCACCACCTCCACCCACCTGCACAAAATCTTTTGTTTATTATGCTTCCTAGTTCAATTTTGGCACAAAATCGCTTTTTTGGACCGTATCACGTGATTTAAGCCCCAAGAAAACTAATGTAGACTAAGTACTTGTACACATACATTACCCCTTCCTCAAGATTGAATTATGGCTGCACTTTCAGTTGATTTGATCATTAAAACTTGATTCGGTTTCTTAAACGAGTAAACTACCTATATTTGGTTCGTTTTTGCATATATTATATAAACAATACATATTATACCTGTCAGAATCTTCCCTAAACCCTAAATAATTCATACCAGCCGTCATCCACCTCCACTCTTTATAATCTTCTTCATTTTGGCCATTTTACTTGAAGATACAAGCTTCAGTGGTTGACTTTGCAATTGTATTGACCTTTGACTTCACTTTTCGATTGATTTATTCACTTTCCAGGTAAGTTGTGAGTTATAAATCATTAATATATATTCCCTAGTCAATAACCTTCAATCAATTTCTGAGATTGAAGGGTGTTGACTGGTCAATTCGATTAAAATCCGTTCAAGGGCATAATAGTTAACAAGTTTGACTACTCAGTTTCTCATGCTTCTGGTCGGAACCGACATTCGGTTCAGAAGACTTTTATTTTCGTAAATATATTTTAAGCTACTGACCAAACTCCGACTTCCAACTCACTGTTCGGATTCTGGTCAATACCGACTAGTTTAAACGTTTAATTTAGCATAACTGGAGTTCTAGACGTCCGTTTGGAACGATTCCAATGGCAACAAGTTTGGTTTTTCTCATATTTATTTATCTCAAAGTTACAGGTTTATTTGACTCACTTTTTTCAACGCGTTAGAGGACGACTTGTTTATTATTTAACCGTTTATTCTTATATTTGTTCACTCGCTTAATCATCAAGGTGAGTTTTATCATTCCCCTCTATTTTACTGATTTTCATACGTTTTGGGGGCATATGCAAACTATTAATAATATCTAACTGATATTTTCATACTACATACTACACAAAACTAGCAAATGAATGATTGTGTGTATTTCGATCAAATGTTATGTGTTATTTGCTTATGTGTTTATATTCTATCATTTTTCGGAGAGGTCCATCAGAAGTCTAGCAAGTCAGCATGATCATACACTGTCGTAGTAACCAAAGCCCAATTCTTATGGCGATGGTAAACCGATAATCTCAGTCAGTCATTGTAGCCATAACCTGTGTTCGTGAGGCTTGGTTAATTGACACACTATTTGTTTATGGTTTGATTGTTTATTACCGCATTTATTTCATTTTGCTTATTTATTTATATTATCATGCAAAACTGGTGATAATCTCACTCAACCTAGTGTTGACGAACTCTATTTTTTCTACGCATATGCAGGTTAACAATTGACTTGAAGTTTGACGTGAATGACATCTAGAAAAGACCTTAGGAAAAATCAATGAAGACTATTATTAATTCTATCATGTTTGGAATACTTTAATTGTTTTTGGATTATTTTTCATGTTTAGATATTGTGTGCACCTTTATATGAAATAATTAATTTAATAGATATTGTCACATTTTTTATTTATGATAGTATCTTCGAGCTGTGAACAATCAGCTCATGCCCCGGCATTTCCGCCTTAGGTTGGGGTGTGACACATCTCTTGTTTCAAGAGTTGTCCTTTTAAAGAAGAAGAGTCTCATTCTAAAGAGTGACAAAGTCCCTATGGAAGGAAAAAAGCCTCTTGTAGCAGCACTTTACATTCCAAGAATTTTTCAAGAAGAAGAAACCTCCATATCCGAATTAACTTTTATCATAAGGGAATGGGCCCCTCCCATTAGCCTCTTTTGTTATCCCCTTCCATCATCCTTCATGTGTAAGACTTCTAACATGTATAAAAATATGCTTTTATATTTGGTCAATCATTGCTAATAATTCCCCAAAAATGGGATAAATCCCTCTTTAAGATGCGCAATACTTATAATTCCCCCACATAGGATAAAGCCCTCTTTAAGAGGCACAATATTTATAATTCCCCAAAAATGGAATAAAACCCTCTTGAAGAGGCATAATACATATAATTCCCCCTAATGGGAAAATGACATAAATTCTCCTTCACAAGTGTGAAAGGAAGGCCCAGCTGAGGGGCTTGGATCCATATACAAAAATAGTCCCATCTGAGGCTCAATACTTACAATCCCACCCCTCCCCCCTCCCCGTGGAAAATAACCTCACGCAAGATGCTCGGTTGCTATAATTTCCCTAGAGGAAAATAGCTCATTCTAAAAAGCTTGGAACTTACACCCCCTCCCCCAAGCAGGAGGTGAACCATATAGCCCAAAATGTGCTCAACTGCACCCTTGAGTCGAAATACAATATCCACTCACATCTTTAACTTGATTTATTTATATTAACCGACAAGAACTTGCAGGAGAAACATATAAAAAGAATTAAAATAACCATGATTAATGCTAATGGCTTGATACATTTTCATCATTTATTATGACATTGGAAATTGTCTACTCCTTAGTTTCTATGTCTAATACTAGTAAAGCAAGAATAGCATGATCATTATTAGATCTTGTTAATCAGTTACTAACAACTTTGGTAGGGTTATTCTACAAGAAGAAAGAGATTACGTGCAACCAACATAGTTACCCAAGAAAGAAAATGTAACATTTTCTTGGTAACTTGGGCTTAAAGTCCCTTATCCCAATCATAAATAATTAGCATAAGGGACTGGGGGACTTGAAGAGGTAATTCCAGGATTGGGCCCATTGTATGGGGATGAGTTTAGAGATGCGTAATATTTCTCTTCCATGACTTCTCCATCTCGACTATACTGGGCCCAAAGTTGATAAGTCAAAATAGAGTAAGGACCGCGTATTTCTAACGGGGTAGATTTAATATATCAAGAGAATTGGATCAAGATCATGTGAACTAAGTATCATCTACCTCAGCCAAAATATCAAAAGAGGATCTCGTTAGAAACCGGTCCAATGAATGGGGTTAAAAGGGATAAACCTATCCTGTATGTGATAGATGAGCTAGGACTACATTAGTCTCTTGTCCTTATCAGAATAAGGACTAGGGGACCTGCAAAGCCTGCTGTGAAAATGGGTCTCCGTCCCATAATGAGGTCCAAGTTAGGAAAGCCTAGAAGAAACCAAATACTTGGGGAGTTCTAGGTACTCTAACCAAACATCCTACCAACCAGATAAGAAGGAGATAGGAAATGCAACTTTGAAAGTAAGAAAAGGGAACAAGCAGTTATGAGAAAGGCTGGCGACTCGAAAGGTGTCATCACATATTTAGGGGACCGTGAGAAGCTTTTTCAGAACTATCGCTAGTTTAAGTATGGGCCTGGTGATGGGCTGAAAAGATAAAAGGGGGATTGGATAATTAAAGTCAAAGAAAAGTCCGAGTTGGTTCATTACCCTTATCATTGATGGGGGAGACTTGATGAAGCTACCCTAGAAAGGAACCCAACAATAGCATTCTCACTTTAACAACCATTAAGGTGATGGTGATGCCGATAAAGGATACCGGCACTAACCTTATGAAGAAAGTGTGAAGATGGGAAAATGTCTTTAGGAAATATATAGAGAAGTGTTGAGCCGTTTAAGATAACACGAAAATCAGGCCAACAGATACAATATAAGCAGACACTTCCGAAGGATAAAGAAAGCGTCGGGATAAAAGTATAGCGGAGAACTGATATAAGTCCATTATACTCGTCATAAATAACGAGCACAATGGACTGGGGAGACTTGAAGAGATTACCCTTGAAACGGGTTCTTCGAGCGATAAGAGAAATAGGCCTAATAGCAAACACATGCTCAAAGTAAGGGTACCTAAAGAAATGAAGCCCAAAAGAGAGTAACCAAAAGACCTCCCAAAGTAACTAAATGAAATCAAAGGTTCCAGAGGTATTAAGGACTTGTCAAATCAATCTAAACAAGTGGTGGTATCAACTCGAAAGATAGGATTAGAACAACACATGTTGCTAGAATGGATGGGCCCTAAGTCAAAGAGAACAATGGCCCAAGGGAAAGCTCGTAGGTCAAGAACCAACATATAATAGTTTATGGATATTATTTTTGTACAAAGATACCCCCCAGCTATATAAAGGTCAATCGGAGAGTATGGAGGATCACACAAGAGGTCACGGCGGAGGAAGAATAGAGACTTGTTGTGAGTCCATTGTACTCACCATAAATAACGAGCACAATGGAGTGGGAGACTTGAAGAGCCTACCTCGGAATTGGGCTCCCGGGGTAGGATAAGACCCATTAAGCAAGAAAGAAGGCCCAAGGCTAAAGGAAAAAGATCATTCTAGGAGGATGCTTAGAGGGAAAGAGATTTGGGAGGGAAATGGACTCCTGTTCACCTGATCCGGTTGGTAGCCCAGGACATATTGTCTCAAGACAAGAAGCATGATCCGGGAGATAAAGAGCCAAGGAGTGATCAGACCAAAGAAGAAAGGAAGAACTAGGGGAAATATATAATATGAATATACCCATTGTATATGTTGTATAACCCTTTCCCTCTATATAAGGGAAAGGAAGATCACATATCATTCAACCAATACAAGATACAAGAAATATATTACTCATACTTTCACAATCACACACTTGATCACCATTCTCACGAGGATCGTTAGAAACGTTATCCCAATCGGGAATAGGTTTCAACAGGTATCGATCTCATCCCTAGGCTCTAAGGGTGCAAACAAGCCGAGCCGAGCCAAGCCTGAGCTCGACTAGGTTCGAGCTCGTCTCGTTTAACTTACACAGAGCTCGAGCTCTGCTCATTTCTATCTCTATTTCTAAAGCTTGAGCTTGGCTCGTGAGTATTTTTTCAAGCTCGAGCTCAACTCGTTTACTATTTCTTAATTTGTTTTTATATATTTATAATTATTTTTTATTTATTTTTTCAATTATTATTTTATATATAAGATTATATTAATTTAGTTATTTTTTCATAATATTAAATAGATTAATTAATAATTAATAAATATATATTATAAAAATTATGCTAATGACAGGCTCGCTTAGGCTCGCGAGCCGGCTCGAGCTCGATAGGTGAAGCTCGGACTCGGACTTGTTTATTAAACAAGTTTACTTTTAGCCTCGAACTCGGCTCATTTAAGCTCGACTTGAACGAGCTTTTTCACGAGCCGATCTCAAGTAGCTCACGAGCAACTTGGCTCGTTTGCACCCTACCTACCTCCCACTAACAAAGTTTTACGAATTATATATGTATTATTGAATCACTTTTGTTGATTAATTGTAGGAATGAACAATTGGTGCCGGTCCAAATACTGTATTAATAATTTTGATACCGGTATTTTCGATACCGGTACCAGTATTATATATACCGGTATTTACAAATAAAGAATGTGAATCTAGTGTTTCTTGAAGATAAACTCATAAAAGTAACTAAAACACAAAGGGTGAAATAATTTACTTTAGAGGTAAAAATAAAATGATTTACTTTACGGGTAAATAGGAACTAGACGAGGCGTCACTACCAATTTTTAACCGTACCAAAACCTCTCAGTTTTTTCTTAAACTGTTACAACTTGACAAAATAAAAGTACTGTTAACACAAAGACAAGAAAATCCAGCAATGAACCTACTGTTCATGCCGTCACCAAGTACATATGACACATCTGAAAATTAAATTACAACCGAAACCCACACCATTCCTCCCATGATAACCCACTTCGCCTCGATCTACTCTTAATCCATAGGAAGCCAAAAACTTTTATTTCTTTAATCAAGCTTTGAAGGTGAACCGGTTTCCCTTGATGGACTATTTCATTCCTTTTCTTCGAAAGACACCATAGTGTTATCAATCAAACCGCGTGAAACGCTTTCGTCTTATCTTTAGGAAGTACTAAGTATCTATGTAGCTCAACTAAATCCTGGACACTAAAAGCATAAATCAAAGGTACCTTGCACCATTGGGATATCAAGCACCACGTCGCTTGCTAGTCTATTTGAAAAAAAAAAATAGATTCATTTTGTTCTTTAAATTACACGAAACATGAATTCTATAAATTAATTATGGGTTTTTGCTTTTAAAAAAACTATTTAAAAGGATCAAGTTATTCTATAAAGGGGGACAAAAATAAGAAATATGAGAAGAATTTGTAGCTACATAAAAAACCCCTAAAAAAATAAAAATAATAATATAAAAAAAATCATAACTCGAAATTTAATAAAAAATTAAAAAAGTAAAACCAAAAAACGTTTCCACCGTCTTCCTCGTTCTTAATAAAAATAAAAATAAAAAAATATTAAGGGAAAAAAATCATTGTATTTTTTTGTTTTCCATTGTGTTTATTTTCATCATTGATTGTGACTTTTTTCCATGGCATTGTGTATTTTTTTTCTTGATATTGTGCTATATTACTCAACATTGCGTTATATTTTGTTCGGCATTGTGTTATATTTTGCAATATATTGTGTCTTTTTTAATTTTAATTGTGTCTTTAGTTCATTTTTGTCGTTATGTCTTTTTTTCGGCATTGAGTATTTTAAGCGTTTTTATTAACGGGAATGACAGGGAAATATTTTAGTTTTTCTTAAATGTTTTCGGTTTCTATTTTTATTTCGAGCTATGATTTTTTTATTAGTATTTTTTAATTTTTCTTTTGTAAGTTTTTTGTATGATCAGAAACACTTCATCAATTTATATTTTAACTTTACCTTTCAAAGAAAAAAAAGCTGTAAAAAAGGTGGGCGGTGCAGTAGTCTCCTAATTGTGATTTGTGAACGTCATCCGATAGACCACCGGCGGCTGGCTATAACAGTATCACCTAACCTGCATCCCTGTTCTCATATTCTATTCTGGTAGGTAAACTATTCATTTCATTTGCTTCATTATTATTATTAACTCTTGTTATTCTAAATCCCAACTCTTGTTTTCATTTCTTTTACTTTACCTAACTGTAAAGTAATTCATTATAGATTTAGATTTGCATTTGTATTTGTTTAGCTGTTACTTACTGGTGACTACCTTATGAGCTTATTAAGAAGTTATTAGCACAAACAAAGAACTTGCTTTTCTTTAATATTCTTAGGGAGGGGTGTAAACAAGCTGAGCTTGAGCCCGAGCTCGAGTGAGTTGTTGTTTCATGTTTCAAGCTCGAGTTCGGCAGGGTTTGTTGTTTGATAATTAATTGATTTATATGCGTTTTTATTATTTTTATATATTTTGAGAGAAACCTTAAACGAGCCTTTGTAGTACCCATAACGAGCTTGGCTTGTTTTGAGCTCTTATTCTAAATTTCGAGCTCGGCTCATGAGTTGTTTTGTCTAGCTCGGGCTTGTTTATTATTTATTAATTAGTTTATGTATGCTTTAGTTATTTCATATATTTTGAGAAAAAACCTTAAACAGGCCTAAGCTCGGCTCGAGCTCGTGTAGTAGCTTAAACGAGCTTGGCTCGTTTTGAGCTCTTATTCTAAAGCTCGAACTTGGTTCGTGAGTTATTTTTTAGCTCGTGCTTGGCTTGTTTACTATTTTATGAGAACCACCTTAAATGGGCCTAAGCTCGCCTTGAGCTCGTGTATGACCAAAAATGAGTCGAAGCTCTTTCCTAGTCAATATACATACAATTTGCATGCTGTTTGTAGCCCTTTTTACTGAATGATGCAAGATATTTTAAGAAGGATACATAACTTATTGTCTTGTTTGGCTGCAGCCATGGCGGGGTCACTAATTCAAGCCGCTTACTTCCCTTCGGTTGACCATGAAAAGAAGCTTCACGCCAATAAAACCGGGAAGGCTAAAAGAACAGTTAAAATGTTGTCATGTTCATGCGCACCTCCCATGAGAATGAGAAACTTTTCAGGGCTGCGCGGGTCCAACGCTTTAGATAATATTATGAAAACAGGCCAAGATTTCCATTCTAAAGTTTCTTTAGCAGCATCTTTTAAATCAAAAAGGGCTACACGGATTGCACCAAAAGCTATGTTTGAGCGGTTTACGGAAAAGGCTATAAAAGTAATTATGCTTGCACAAGAGGAAGCACGTCGTTTAGGTCACAATTTTGTTGGCACAGAGCAAATATTATTAGGGCTTATTGGTGAGGGAACCGGGATTGCAGCTAAGGTTTTGAAGTCAATGGGAATTAGTTTAAAAGATGCGCGTGTGGAAGTCGAGAAGATTATTGGTAGGGGTAGTGGATTTGTTGCTGTTGAGATCCCGTTTACCCCTCGAGCTAAACGTGTTTTGGAATTATCATTGGAGGAAGCCCGACAACTTGGTCATAACTATATTGGATCAGAGCATTTGCTACTTGGTTTGCTTCGGGAAGGTGACGGTGTTGCAGCCCGCGTTTTGGAGAATTTAGGAGTTGACACTGGCAACGTTCGCACTCAGGTGAGCCTGATTGTTTTTCTTTTGTTTAAATTTAATCCTCTTTATTATTTTACTAGCATACGTTCCATAAAAACCGACACCTGTAACTATGCTGTAACGGATGTTGGCATGTGCTTTACATCGATTGAAATCCACAAAACAAATACGGATACCAGCCCCAATAATACCGACACCAGTATCTATGTTGTTCGGTCGGTATCTGTTTGGTTCACGGTAATGGTAACAGTACTGTTATAGTCTACGATACTAAAAGTTGCTATATTTTGAATACAACTCCGTGTTTAATAAAATATATATCAAAACATTGAGAACTTTTTTTTATCACAGCCACGTATTTGGTTTTTTTTTTTTAAATGTTGACGAATGAATGCAATATATATGTGTGTGTGTGTGTGTGTGAACCTAACGTTGAGGGGTCATTATGTAAGTTTAAATCATGCTTAAGGGCTAGTTTATGTTGTTAGACCGGTTGTACTAAGTTACTATTCATTGCTTATTATTATATATATGGTTTTTCAGGATGCTCATTTTTTTTATAATTTACGAGTAGGTGATCCGAATGGTCGGCGAGAGTGCAGAAGCCGTGGGTGCAGGTGTTGGAGGCGGGGCCTCCAACAGCAAGATGCCAACACTCGAAGAATATGGAACAAACCTAACAAAGCTAGCTGAAGAGGTAGTTAGCTAGTACAAATTCTACTTTCTGTTTAAATTTTGGTTCTAAACAGTTATTATTTTACAGGGTAAGTTGGATCCAGTTGTTGGAAGGCAAGCACAGATCGAACGGGTGACCCAGATTTTGGGTCGTAGAACAAAAAACAACCCATGTCTTATCGGTGAGCCCGGTGTCGGGAAAACTGCCATTGCAGAAGGTCTTGCTCAAAGAATTGCAAATGGTGATGTTCCCGAAACGATTGAGGGGAAGAAGGTGATAACCCTAGATATGGGTCTGCTTGTTGCGGGTACAAAATATCGTGGAGAGTTTGAAGAAAGGTTGAAGAAGCTAATGGAAGAAATAAAACAAAGTGATGATATTATTCTTTTTATTGATGAGGTTCATACTTTAATCGGAGCTGGTGCGGCTGAAGGTGCTATTGATGCTGCTAATATATTAAAACCGGCCCTCGCTAGAGGTGAATTGCAGGTAAGTAATAATATTGTTATTATTTTTGTAATTTGTAATAACTAATAAATCGTTGCTTTATGTTGCATGTGTTATGCAGTGTATTGGGGCTACAACACTTGATGAATACCGAAAACATATTGAAAAAGATCCAGCGTTAGAGAGACGGTTCCAGCCCGTTAAGGTTCCCGAGCCTACTGTTGGTGAAACTATTCAAATATTGAGGGGGCTTAGAGAACGATATGAGATTCATCACAAGCTTCGGTACACTGATGATGCTGTAGTGGCTGCTGCTGAGTTGTCACACCAATATATAAGGTATGCATATCTATATTATAATATTACTTGTATGGTTTTGATGTGGTGATGTGCCAATTTTTTTTGTTCGATGCTTGATTGTTTTTATCATATGGTGCAGTGACCGGTTTCTTCCGGATAAAGCGATTGATTTGATTGATGAAGCTGGATCTCGTGTTAGACTTCGTCACGCACAAGTACATTAATTTCTTCTTTTTGTCACTTTTTCTTTGTTGTTCATGGTCAAAACCGGCAGGTTCGGGTTTTGATGAACGGGGGGGGGGGGGGGGGGGCTTTTAATGTTTATCAAATTTGACTACAAAAAAATATATTATTTACTGAAAATCCAAATTTTTTAATAAAATGATTTGGATGCTTTATGATGTATACTTTGAGTGCCATTTGATTCAAGCTATTTTTTTTCCATTTCTTCTCGTTTACCATGTCAGAGATACCAAATCGACCCGTTTATAAGTAAACCGTTTATTTGTAATTGATATTTCTTGAGCTAACTGAGAAATTTTATTAGCTACCCGAGGAAGCTAGAGAGCTTGAGAAAGAGCTCAGACAGATTACAAAAGAGAAAAACGAAGCTGTTCGCGGTCAAGACTTTGAAAAGGTAATATAGTGTTTGACTTCAATTATGATTTATGATGTTTGACTTCGGTTTTTTGGAATTTTGACCTGACTTTGAATATGAACAGGCAGGGGAGCTAAGAGATAGAGAAATGGATCTCAAGACTCAAATATCAGCTCTAGTTGATAAAAACAAGGAGATGAGTAAAGCCGAGAGTGAAGCGGGTGATGAGGGTCCCACCGTGACAGAAGCCGATATTCAACATATCGTTGCCACGTGGACTGGAATACCTGTGGAAAAAGTCAGCAGTGACGAGTCAGACCGCCTTCTCAAAATGGAAGACACCCTCCACACACGAATCATCGGTCAAGACGAAGCGGTCAAAGCCATTAGCCGAGCCATCCGCCGAGCCCGTGTCGGTCTCAAAAACCCTAACCGCCCCATTGCCAGCTTCATATTTTCCGGACCCACAGGTGTTGGGAAATCCGAGCTTGCAAAATCATTAGCCGCATACTACTTTGGTTCCGAAGAAGCCATGATCCGGCTCGACATGAGTGAGTTCATGGAACGACACACCGTCTCGAAGCTCATTGGTTCACCACCCGGGTATGTCGGCTACACCGAAGGCGGTCAGTTGACCGAGGCAGTACGTCGTCGCCCGTACACTCTAGTCCTTTTTGATGAAATCGAGAAGGCTCATCCGGATGTGTTCAACATGATGCTTCAGATTCTTGAAGATGGACGGTTGACCGACAGCAAAGGACGAACGGTTGACTTCAAGAACACGCTTTTGATCATGACATCAAATGTAGGAAGTAACGTGATCGAAAAAGGTGGAAGAAGAATCGGGTTTGATCTTGACTATGATGAGAAAGACATTAGTTACAACCGAATCAAAAGTTTGGTAACCGAAGAACTTAAACAGTATTTCCGACCTGAGTTTCTAAACAGATTGGATGAGATGATTGTGTTTAGACAGTTGACTAAACTGGAAGTCAAAGAGATAGCTGACATAATGTTGAAGGAAGTATTTGACAGGTTAAAAGGTAAAGAAATAGAGCTTCAAGTGACAGAGAGATTTAGGGACCGAGTTGTCGAAGAAGGTTATAACCCGAGTTACGGTGCGAGGCCATTAAGGAGGGCTATAATGAGGCTTTTGGAGGATAGTATGGCTGAAAAGATGCTTGCACGCGAGATTAAGGAGGGTGATTCGGTAATTGTGGATGTTGATTCGGACGGTAATGTGACGGTTCTTAATGGTAGCGGTGGAGCTCTGCCGGAGGTGTTACCAGAACTGATTGCAGTGTAGTGGATGAGGTTAGTTTGGACATTTTACATTGCATGTATTGCTGGGAGAGTTGTATTAGTGTGTTTTATTGATAGTCTTGTGAACGGTGTTTTGTTCTTTTAATGTTTCAGTTGAAGAGGTTGAATTAGGTTTACTTTCAAGGCTTGTATATACTTATAAAACGTGCAAGATTTTGTATTAGTCATTGAGTTTTAACTAGGTGTGTGCATGGTTTGGTTCGTTTAATAGTTCCAACAAAATTAGTCAATCGGTTTTCAGTTAATCAATTCGGTTAATTTTTTGATTTTTGGTTTGGTTCGGTTAATAACAAAAATTAAATTTGGGTAAAATATTTACTTGGGGGCTATTTGATAGTCTTTTAATAATCATTAAGAGGCTATCAAACAACCCTCAGTTAAGGGTGACATAAAATGGATGCATAAATACATAAAATAAGTATAAATATATGAATTGGAGATATAAATGCATGAAACGGATATGTAAAAGTTAGAAGTATATGAAAATATGAATGGTTCGGTTTCGGTTAATTCATTTGGTTTCCTAGGTTTATGATTCAGTTTAGTTAACAATTTGATTATTGCTCACCTCTAGTTTTAACGGATTGTTAACAATTTGTTTTGCGATTCAAAAAGGGGGTAGTGGCACAGCTTGTTGCCCGCTTGCCTTCTGTTTCGATGTAATCCAATAAACAATTAATACGGCAATTATTGTTTTTAATGTCAAAAAAAAAAAATTATTTACTGTTATTTTACCACTTTAGCTTCATATTGTATCAATTTCAGTTTCATATATTTTTTAAAGAACTTAACTAAGGTTTAATATTTTGTTAATATTGCATACCTATAAGTAGTTGCATAATATTTTGAACTATACCAGTCCGACCAGTAAAACAATAAGATAGCCGGTTTAGTGATCCATCCAGTTATAAAAACATTGATCACAGTTAAAATAATATGTACAAATGTTTATGTGACCCTTCGTACACAAGTACAACACCCTGTGAGCTGTGTCCATTTTTAGCTAAAAATGTTCTATTCTTTTACATATTGCAACAAAAAAAAAAAGAAAGAAAGAATATGCTTGCAATTCATATTAGTCGAATTACCAAACTCATCGGTTTTTGATCTATGAATTTTGATGAATCAATCACTGGAATGAGACTGTCTGTGGATAATATTGAGTGCTTCTAAAGCCTTTTGTATCTCCATAGTCATGGCACTGTCAACACTCCCTGATGACAATTTCTTATGTGCTTTCTGTAAGTGAAGCTTTAATGAGCTCGTGCTTAACCCTGCGTTCTTCCCACACACCGAGCACACCTTCATTGACGGCTTCTTTTGTTGCCATTCCATTGAAACCTTTCCATGCAACTTTTTGTCTAATTCCAAAAGTACCCTTGCAAAACCATCATTCGGTTGTGCTCGCCTGTGAACTCTTCTGAGACCATTCCATGCTTTCAATAATGTGTACTTCCTTCACAAAAAACAATAACCACAAACTTGATAAAAATTATAATAACAATAGGTAGTATTTAATTATTTATGAAACTTATAATAACTTACTTCCTCATCATTAAGTAAGCAAGAACAACCGTCGCACTCCTGCTTCTACCTTCAAAGCAATGAACCAAAACCTTGCCACCTTTTTCTTCAACCGCATCAATAAACAGATGCGCTTCTTCAAAAATTTCGGTTATGTTAGAATCTTCTTCATCACCAATCTGTTCATCATAACAACAATGTTTTATCTCTTAACGGCTCAAAGTAATACAATAATAGATTTATCACTTACACAAAAGTTCCGATACTCAAATAAGTCGGGACGTTGAGAATCAGACTGTCCAATTTCATTAGAGCACAAACATAATATATGAGTAATCCCTATATGTTGCAGTGTGTAAACAGATCTTGCAGCTAATGCTCCACCAATGAATAAGCTACTTGTGATTAATGATGGTTTTTCTGTATTTCCAGCATCAGATATTAATGTTATCCTTTCAAGGATATGTTCAAGCCTAAGCTGTAAGTTGAAAGAAACAACATAATTAAATAATAAACTAAAAGCTTGTTAACAAAAAGTTTGGATAAATTACCTTTAATTCATAAGCATCAACAACAGAATTACTATCGCTGCCCTCGAAAAACCCTGAATTGAAATTATTTTCTTGACATAGCTTTACCGCTTCGTTTTTTATCAACTCGTTCCATTGTTCTAGTTCTTTGTTTAGTTCAGCATCCACCTAAGAAAGATTGATGTAAATAATTAGTGCCAGATACTATTAAAGAAATTATATTACGAGTTCGACCCGTTAAAAGTCAAAAATGAATTCTTAGCTTATTGATGAAAAGAGCAAAACCTTGGCATATTTGTGGAAATCACGCAGTTTTGAGGTGATACGTAAAGGTTCGGAGTATGACTTGTTAGACTTTCCCTGAGAAGAAGAAGAAGATATTGGAGAAACCGAATCAGAATTCTCTTTGCATCCAGAAGATGATGACTTCTGAGCGGTTTTCTGCAACTCCTTATCATTTGAATCTGAATGATTCTCTTGACCCTGTGGGGAAACACAAGGAGCAGAATGTGATGGTGATTCAGGTGTCATATCTTCTTTATCAAAATCTGCACCCAATGTTTTATCAATGGCATTCATAAAACTCCTTAGCAAGCCATCCAGCTTTTGGTGAAGTGTGAGTAAAAAGATATGAAAACCCTGTAAATCCATCAGGGCGGCACGAAACCCGTTTCTAAATTCGTGAACAACTAAGGTCATATCTTTAATAAAAGGCGAATTATTGTCAGAAGTTTCAGAAGCTTCTGGAGAAAACCCTAATTTCCCGCTAGTTATTTCATGTAATATATGTGATGCGTACTCAGGACTGTTAATAAGAAGTTCCACTAGTTTAGGATAGCTTTCTTGATCGTGTGAACGCTTGCCAGCTGGCGGTCGGCGAGGGACGCCAGAGTCAATAGCCACAATATCAAAATCAGTTATAATTGGGTCAATTGTAATTTGTCTTTTGAGGGGTTTTTCACCAGATATAGCAGTAAATGTAGTGTCAGAAAGATCAGCGCTTTTTGATAATATGTTTGAATCATCAGTAGTGCTCATTCTGCTATCTACTGAAGTTGATCTTCTATCTTTTTGAAGTGCCCGAATTACCCTTGGTCTATACCTATTAATAGCAGAATCAAAAGCTTCTTCTAATGTGTCCCTATTTGCAGTCGCCATTTTGTCTGCTAATAATAAATTTGCAGAGTTGCCTCGCCACCTCAGATAACGACATGGAAGTCGATCCTCGTTTCTGATTACAAGATCTAACAACAAGATTCTGCCAAGGGCAGCTGCCGTCTTTTCTGCAGCTTCTTGCGTCTTAAATGCACTCGAGTTTTCCAACAGGGGAGATCCATGCACATAACTGCAAAACGCATATTCTTATAAACTTAATTTGGGGATAATACAAGAACGTTAATGAGCAATGAATATCTGTATTTTAGTTTCAATCATTTTCTTTGAGATCGTTGGCAGAAAATCCAGAAACATTTACACACTGATTTCACATTTAATTGTAATGGTATACCATTATTACCATATCGCCCTAGATATAGTAGATAAAAGAAAGAAAAATATTATAATACAGCAAGAAAACATACTTCATGAGATAAAGGCATCGACTGAGCTCGAGGGCTTCTAGAAGTTCTGAGCAAGTAACTTCACCAATTTCATCTCCTTCAGAAACTGCAGCCTCTTTTGCTTTTTCTGCAGCTTCTTTGATTTCTAGCCACTCAGGACTACAGTTGTGAATGACTCTAGCCTGCACAAGTAACAAAACAGTAAGAATATATGATGTTTACAGGGATGGTAAATCTGGTAAAAGGAAAGTAAAAAGTGTAAGAAGTAATAACTTGTGGAGTTCTGACACCTAGCCATCTTGCAAGTTCATAGCCAAGTCGTTCCGACTGTGTAGCCATTCTGGAAGATGCTATTTTGATCACAGCTGCTGCTTCTTTAGGTACAAACTCACCACTTTCATTATGGTTAAACAATGCAAAGAATACAACTCCACCTGAATTCACAGTTACCTGCAGTTAACACAAAAACAACCTGTAAATCTTTAGATCCAAATTCCAAACCACAAGTGAAATAAGAAAAAAAGCAAACATATACCTCTAACGCTTTATTCATGTCATCTTCAGAATGTTCATTACTGCTGCTATGTTCAGTATTGTGAAGTGAAGAAAGCATGTTCCAAGAGAAGGCATTTGGCCTAATATTCAACATTGCAGCCTTACCAAGTCTTTCCCACAAACTGATTTCCGGAACTTGCTCAAAAGGAAGAGAGCTTTTCGAATCCAAGCTTAAATCCCCTTCACTGAATAGCAATGACAACAATTACAAAACTAAGCAATCAAGATTCCAATTAAATACCTTTGTATGATCTGTTAACGTCCAATCACAAATGGTAAAACATTAACAAATCAATCAAAAAGAAGACCACTTTCTGAATCCAAACTTAAATACCATTCATTAAATAGCAATGAGCACAATATTAAGCAATCAAGATTCCAATTATATCCATTTGTATGATCGCTTCAAACACGAAAAAGCGTGCCTTGACAGCCAACACGTGTTTATACCATTTGCATTGGATACTTAGTGGAGTCTAACGAGTCTTGAATAGCAATGTTATGACCCTAAGATCTATGAACGTAGATTTTAGAAGACTTTGTTGCCCGTTAGCCTTTTATTTCAACGTAATAGTTTAAGTCTAATCTCAAATGGCAAAACACTAACAAATCAATCAAGCACAAAGCAAAAAATAAAAGCAAATGCAAAATAACCTCAAGAGCATGCTATCAAGTCTCTGAGGGCGGTGAGGGAATCCAGAAGACTTAGTCAGCCTCCTCTTTCTAACTACCTCCAACCATTGCGTAAACCGAAAAGCCGGTCCTGCTGCAATATCCCCTAACATGTACAATACCTGCACCATGGTTTTATTAATGGCATGAGATATCCAGACACCGTCTAACAACTATACGACTCATATAGGCCTATACGGGTCGTATAGATGTCAGATGACGTTGACAAAAACCTAAACAAATCATATAGCGTGTATACGAGTGACTGTCAAAATTCAGAAAGATTTCAAAAAATTTGAACAAGAATGAGATTATGGCCTATACCACTATACGAGGCGTATAATGCTTCAGTGATGAATTATATATCTCTCATGTTATACAACTCGTATCCAGACGTCTGACATCTATACAACTCGTATATGCCTATGCGGGTCATATAGATGTCAGATGACGTTGACGGAACCTAAACGAGGCGTATAGCGTGTACACGAGTGAACGCTAAAATTTTTAAAAAAACGTAAAATTTTGAACAAGAATGAGATATTATGGCCTATACGAGGCATATAGTTCATCCACGAAGAACTATACAAGGCATATACGGCCTATACAAGGTATATAGTGCTTCTGTGATGAACCATATGTCTCTCATACTATACGACTCGTATCTAGAGTCCAGACACCGCCTGACATCTATACGACTCGTATATGCCTATATGAGTCATATAGATGTCAGATAACGTCGACAGAACCTAAACAAGCTGTATAGCTTGTATACAAGTGAAGGTGAAAATTTTGAAAAAGCTGATGAGATATTACGGCCTATACGAGGCATATAGTTCATCCACGAAGAACTATTATATAGCGCCTATACAATGCATATAGCTCTTCAATTATGAACTATACGTCTCATGTCACCTATAGACCTACACGACCTGAATAGACACTTCCGTACGATTCTCGTGCATGCAATGTCTACTCAAACCTTATCAATTTAGTCAGTCATCAACTAATTGGGGCTCAGATAACTAATACAGTAACGAAACAACAAAATCGGAGAAAGGAAACGAACACGAGATGCAACAGTGAGCGGCACAGGAGGATCAGCATCGTCAGATCCGAAATCATACTCCTTATACTTATTATTATTATTATCATCATCTTCCTTCTGCATATTTATAGATAAACACAAATTAATTGAATAATTAGAGGTACGGTGCAATGTGGAACCCTAGATCTAAGGCAGTTACACGTACGAGTGTGTATTGTGTGTTATTGAATTGAAAATGAAAAGTGGATGTTGAAAAGATAATGAAATGATTAACCTGAAGAGAAAGAGCGTTGGTGTCATTGGTAGCCATCATTGATTTGCATAAAGGTGGCCGGAAAGATGCACAGGATGGCCGGAAACGTGGTGTCGATATATCTATAATATATATGAACAAAGAAACTAAAATCCTAAGCACCCTTTTTATGAAATTGATTTGTCATTGATTTAACCCAAATTTACGGGCGTGGGTGTTATCAAAACCAGATAACTTATAAACGTTTTATAACATCTCATTAAATTAAAAAAAAAATCTTACCAATTATTTGATATGAAAATCCTATAAAATAGGGATATACTAAAATTTAATTTTCAATTTAAAAAGAAAAAGATATTATTTATAATTAATAAACAATTTTATAGTAAAAAAACATGAGCGAGTCATGGGTCACCAATTCCAAATAGGTTTTAAACGGGTTATAACATATTATTTATTTATGAAACCCTTTTATCATCAAACTCTATGTATATTATTAACTTTCTTACAATAAAGAAAATTTAAATCCAAAAAATAAATATTAAAAAAACAAAAAATGTAAAACAACCATTCTCTCAAACCATCAGAACTTTCTTACACTAAATAAAATTAAAATCCAAATATATATATATGTGTAAATATTAAAAACGAATAGTATAAAATAACCCCCGTAATACGATGGAATAAAATCTAGTATAATATATACATATATATATATATAATTCGTAAACTCCTACAAGTTGATGAAACCTAATGATTTTTTTTATTTTTTTTTATTTTGGGTGTATTGCCGGTCTTAGCTAATAAACAGGTTGATAATGATCTCACTTTTTATCATATTATTATTCCCAACAGGTCTGCGGCTAACTGAATGTTAACGTCGTTAGTTGCAGGTCGTTGGAAAAACGTTTTTTTTTTTAAAAAGTCATACTTTTTGCCGGGAAACTCAATCTGAACACTGCCACCACCAGTTGACTCAACACACCATACGATTCAGACGATGACTCTAGAGTTCCAGCGACCTAAATTGTGACATTCGTCAATTTCGGGTCTTGGTTGTATTCGTTTTTGTATTTGTTTATTATGTAAACCGACCCGATTTGTAAACCGAAGCTTATGTTATAATCAAAATGATGGATTTATGTTACAATATTGTTTCACACTTGTTGGGTCTTGAAAACATCCTATTTTTATTTTTATTTTTATTTTTATTTTTATTTATTTATTTTTGTTGTTTTATGTTTTTGTCTTGATCCATTTTGCATGAAAACTCTTGTGTCTCACACCCATATTTGACCACCAACATTACCCTATATATACACCACCTTTCCTCTTCATTTTCCCTTGCTACAACTCCAAAAAAAAAAAGAAAAACTCTCTCAAACATCAAAGATTCAAGGTTATCTTCTTAAGTGTTCTTGAAGGTTTTTAGTCTTTCATCTTAATTAGTTTACGTAGCCTTATTTATGGTTGTGCAACATATATATAATATACACCCCTTGTTTACCTTTGGTAGTTACTTCTCCGATTCCGGTCGGTGAGGTTTCGGACCTCATAAGGCAAGGCTTCATGGAGGACTTCGTGTCCTTGATATATATACATCTATATAACTTGTTCATACATATTAATCTTGCTTATTTTAATTTGTTGGTCATGTTTACAAGTTCCATGGTTATGGGTTTTTAAGAGTCTATGCTTCGGTTTAACCGTAAATAGCTCTAAACCGTAAACCGAACTTTGTTACTAGTTTTGTTAAATAATTGTTTAAACATGCTTATTGTTAGATCTAAGTTTCTAAAATCATTTTTACAAATTCTATGGTTATGGGTTTGTAGAATCTTACCTCGGTCTTAACCCGAAACACGATCCGAACCTAAAACCGAACTTTTGTTTAAAGATTTTATTGTTAACTTTCGGTTGTAAAACTTAAAGTATTTTTATTTGTACATTATTATACAAGTTCTTTAGTGTTTGGACATGTGGAAACCATCTATGAACTTGTTGAGAGATGGAAACCGAACCAAACCGATTCTTACTCGCTTAAGACATACAAGTGTGTTTTTTTTTAGCCATCAAGACTTGTATATTTCTTTAAAAATAGTTACAAATTGATTTTTAAATATTTTCTTAAGTACTTGGAAATGTTGGATCCAACTTAATCTCATAACAAAGTTTGGACCGACAAAACCGAACACTCGCTTAACGTGCGTTGTTAGTTCTAAAACAATGGAACTACATACTTGGTTAAGTCTTATTTAATTTTATTGAGTTATCTCATAACATTCAATATTTTGGAAAGTTGACTTTGGGTTTGACCAATTATCAAGACCCGAAGCGACAACCCGAACACTCGATTAAAAAAAACGTTTTAGTATCTGTATTTCAAAGGGATTTGCATTATTGCATTTTACCCACCTTATTACTTAACATAGGTTGAGTAAATATTAAGGTAGATAATTTAACCCGGTTTCGAGCAAACTTACATTTTTAAAGGGTTATTATTATAAATTCTTAAATAGTTACATTTTAAAACCTTGAACTTTAATTATTTACATTTCTCAACATTTATTTTGTTTAAAGACCTTCAAGACAACCTTTCTAAATTCAATACTTCTTTTCTTTTTAGGCATTGTGCGTTAAACTCGTCGTTCCGACAAATATCCAAATTATCATCTTTCAAGTTTACTACTTGAAAGTGAGTACTTCATACCCCATTTTCCATCTTTTATTTTGAGGGTGACATTTCATACTTATTCAACAAAATACTTTATATTTGAATCTTAAACCACAAACGTAGTTGTATAGTTTACCTAAATAATTGCTCGATTTGGTGTTCTATGCTTATATGCCTATGTGTTTATCGCTTTTGGTTGGTGGAACTATAAAATCCTAGACTATTTGGCATCCCCTTATAGCAAGGTGTCGTTAACGTAATGCAATTAACGATAACTATAAAATCCTAGACTATTTGGCATCCCCTTATAGCTAGGTGTCGCTAATGTGTTTAGCGATATCTATTTATCCAAATTATCACTTTTATTTATCGTTTCGTATGCAAGTTTTGTGGCTATCTTTATTATATACTAATATGATTAAACTTATGAATTGTTCACCAACCTTTGTGTTGACAAACTTTATTTTATGAAATGTTGTAGGTTTGCATCTTGGTTGATTTATGATTGTGAAGAAAACGACATCAAAGACCTTAGGATATTAGTAAAAAATGAACAATATCAAATTTGCCATATTTTGTGATATATTGTTTATGGTTATTTTATGGATAATTGTTATGTGACATTTTCGATGTTGTGAAATGAAATGAGTTTATTAAATACTGTCACTTTAATTAGTGTCATGTGCTTATTGACAATCGTTACACCTCGGCATGTTCCGCCGCCTTTGGTCGGGGTGTGATATAAATAATTGAAGATTTTAGTAGAAAAAAGTTTCTAAAGCTCTAGTCTAAGATTACAACAATGTTTGGAACGAAAATGTTGTGTTTTCCGACATAAATGTGAGTTTTTTGGCAAAAAAAAAATCCGATGACCTGCAACTAACGGCACTAGAATTCTGTTAGTCGCGGGCCGTTGTGAACAAATGTGATAAAATGTGTGATTGTTATCAGCCAATTCGTTAGTTGAGATCAGCCAAAAGATGATAGTTGTAATTAATAAAAGCGAACAGTCCAACACACCTATATTTTTAACTAGTTTTGTACCTAAGGTGATACATTAACGTACATTCGGTTGGTATGTGCGGGAAGAATCTGACTATTGCGGAAGCGAGTCTGTAACATTCGTCACTTTTCAAACCCGAAAACCTAACCTATTTCAAATTTTCGGTTTTTGTTTATAAATATACTAGCATAAGTGCCCGCGCGTTGCTGCGGGTTCACGCAGATTATTCCCTCGTACTGGTTTGTAGTATTTGATGTAGTGTGTAATGAGTTATCAGTACGAGTGCGTTGCCACATGTGCAAATGGTTTGTTGGTTTTTTATGTGGGGGTGCGTACTAATATATCATAGGCATATATATATATATATATATATATATATATATATATATATATATATATATATATATATATATATGGAAGGGATATTTTGAGAACCATGTTGAGTTTTAAGAACTTAAGAACTCAATTCTTAGCCACACATTTTATTAAATGGATTGGATTGTGTGGTTGAGATTAAATCTGACTAAAAAGTCAAAGTAGGAGAGAGAATAAAGTTGTAAGTGATTACACTAATTTTTACGTCCGTTACACATGTGTAATAAGTCGACTCGGCGCGTAAAAAATTCTGTAATTTTTTTACGTATATGTAACCTACATATATTACGTATGTGTAAAAAAAATTTCGAAAAAAAAATTGCTACACTGAGTTCTTTCGAGTTCTTAAAACTCAAGGGGGTTCTCATTTGAAATATCCCCTATATATATGTATATATATATATATATATAGAAAAGGGTTAAAATAAAAATACATAGTTTTGTAGGAAGAGCAGAAAGGACATAAAATTTAGAGTTAGGAAACTATGTGAGCCTATTTAGAAAACTATGTAGACTAAATCCTAGATCCTAGAAAACTATTTGGTATTTTTGAAGCTACTAATCTTAACCACTAGATCCTAGATCCAATAAGCTAGATTTATTCTTACCATTCATAGAAAACTATCTCTTTCTATAACCCACCCCTATATATATATATATATATATATCTTGTTGTGAAATATTTTTGAATAAAGTAAGTTTATGAGTTTTGTGATTTTTAACAAAATCGTAAACAATTTATGAATCCTAATTAAAACTTTAAAAAATGTGAAAACCCAACTTCATCATTTCTCAGTTCTCACCCACAAAGCCACCAATACACTTCCATTTGCTATTTTTCAGATAAAACAATAGCATGTTAAAACTAATTCCTAAAAATAAAATAATTAAAACTAAAGCAACCAATCATTGAAAAAGAACTCTTATGTGTCTGAATGAAACTCTCATTATTTCCTAACTTTGTGATTGTATTCACAATGGGCGTCACATGACCAAGATTTCCAACTCGGGTGCATTTATTCCAACCGCAGCCAGGTTGCCTACATGAGTAAACAGAATCACAAAAAGAAAACTCCAATTTGTATCCATATAATAAATCATATATGCTGGATTAACAGAAAAATTACTTTCACAAAAGTGACTTGATCAAGTTAATTAGTAAGAACATGATTTTTGTGTGTTTGTAGTATCTTTTTCAAGACACAGCATTCAAGCTAAAATTGGCTACCGCAATCAATGGTTAATACAGGTGATAAGTTACTCCTCTTCTGCAACTTCAGTCATGGTCTTCAATAAAGCTACAATAAACTACACCTGCACAACATTTATATATAAAATAATTGGCCCGGTTTGGTTAAAAATCACCTGATTGTCACGCCAACATTAAAAGCTGCTGCGTGGGCAAACAATTTTTGACATGGTGCAACAGATTTTACATCTTGCACCAAAGACTGGAGCGAGTGCGCCTGATAGAAATATGTTGCGTCAAGTGATAGTTATCAAACAATGACCAGTTGAAAATTTTTTAAATATCAAGACTATTTTGTCAAACTAATTGGTCAAGATGGTCATTTTGGTGATTTTCCCTTTTGCTAAACCTAAAGCTAAGGCAACATAATATAAACCGTTGTTGCAGACAAACAAAAAGCGAGTATTATGAATCCATATTATAAATTACTTACACGGACCTTATTAAACGAATGTAATGTTCCAACCCATTTATGTTGAACCTATTGAACAACGCCTCCACTTCTGTTTCCAATAACTTTAATTGTTTCAAGATCTTCTAGTGCAAACTTTAGACCAATTTCCTTAGTTTCTGGAAGCTGCCAATGTCGAAGCTGTCAATTGCTAGAAGTTGTCCTTGTTTTTAACATTTGCAAATATCCAAAATAGTTATAAAAGATAGCCATATAAGACATGAATTGAATTTCACAGTACAAACATCTAAAATTACTGCATAAAATGTGGATAAATTACTGCATAGTAACTAATCTAACCTCGATTTCCCGCCAAATATCAAAGCATCCCTTGATTCCAAAGTAACTTTTTCTGGTTCATATTCAGCTCGGGTTTCACCATATTTAAAATTTGCAGATTCGCCAATTGAAAATGATAAACTGTGCCAAAATAGTAATTATGTTTGGTTAATTAAATAAGCGAACACGAACCGAGACCCCTGTTTTATTATTTATTTATTTATTCTGTGAGAAACTTTATGCGTGTTTGAAACTGTAAACAAAACGAACGCTCAGCAAACCTTTCGGTGGGAAGTTCGTTTATGAGTGCTCACTTAATAAACAAACGAACATAAAGAAAGAATTATGTTCGGTTAATTAAATAAGCGAACACGAACTGAGACCCCTGTTTTATTATTTATTTATTTATTTATTCTGTGAGCAACTTTATGTGTGTTTGAAACTGTAAACAAACCGAATGTTCAGCAAACCTTTTGGTGGGAAGTTTGTTTAGGAGTGCTCGTTTAATAAACAAACGAACATAAAGAAAGAATTATGTTCGGATAATTAAATAAGCGAACACGAACTGAGACCCCTGTTTTATTAATTAGTTATTTATTTATTCTGTGAGCAACTTTATGTGTGTTTGAAACTGTAAACAAACCGAATGTCCAGCAAACCTTTTGGTGGGAAGTTCGTTTAGGAGTGCTCGCTTAATAAACAAACAAACATAAAGAAAGAATTATGTTCGGATAATTAAATAAGCGAACACGAACCGAGACCCCTGTTTTATTTATTTATTTATTTATTTTTTGTGAGCAAGTTAATGCGTGTTTGAAACTAATACTTCAGCTCAATAACGGTCCTAACTACTTCCAAGTCCAGTGTTGCCATTATAACTGCCATGACAATATATGCTTCCAAAATTACCTCGTGTGGATAAAACATTAGTTAAATATGAGAGTTGTTATACATTGTAACCAGATTCCCACCTAAAATCTATATGGTATAACAATTGTAGCTGGAAGAATCAAATAATCAATTGAACTAAAATGAGGGCGTTTGATTGTGCGTTAAAAACGAATCCAACTGTCAGATATAGGAGGTTTAACTTAAGAACCATATATTACTCACATTAGGCGATAGACCTGCAGCAAACCAATGACCTTCAGCTAGACATTGATCTCACTCTGTGCTTAGGGATTTCTAGTGCTACTCCAGTAATGGTCCTCTGGTTACTTATTTAACCTCTAGATGAAGTAAGTTTACCAAATCTTTGACCCAACAGTTGTCACAAATTTTACTTATTAATGAGTTCATTCAGGTTATGATTCTCATATGAGTCACACATATCAAAAGCTTTGCCTAAAAGAAAAGGGGTTAACTGGGTCAAAAGTTGCAGTTTCATTGTTAATGCACTTAGGCCTTAGCCTCCTAAATCATTTTATTCAAAAAACTTGATTATTTACTGAACCTATATAATTCAAAATACTAAATTATTTACTGAAATCATATAACTTCTACCATCATATTTGTAAACCTAATTGCAAACACCCGACAATAAATGGGACATATTCGGGTTGACCCATTTAATAACAGGAATAGTAATAATAACATGTAGGGGTTATCTGACTCGATTTAAAACCGTGAAACCAGTCAAATCGTATCGGTTTGGTTTCACCTTCAGGCCTTTTTTTTATCGACTTTTGGTTACATCAATGTTTCATCTGTAGTATTGGTTGACATTAGTTTCGATCAATTATATTATCATTACACCAATTCGTCATAACTCTAATCAAAGTCCAGATTGGACTCTAATTATAAAATTACTAACAAAGCATAATCAAAACCAGCCTCATGTAAAATAAAATCAGTACCAGAACCAGATGAACTGAAAAAATATGTGCCAGAAGCCACATTGTCCAACACTATATTTCTAATGACATCAAAGCAATACAAAAAATGACAGCAAGCGAGACTTATAGAAAACATCGAAGATTCTCAAATACAAAACACCGAATACAACACAAATGAAGAATGACAATTGACAAATACAAAACAATTATCCAATTTGCTTGGTCAAGAAAGAGAAAAGTGCCCTTTTGAACATTAATATGAAGAGTTAATGTGTAGGCATACCTTATACTCTTCTAGTGAGCCAATAATATTGATGGTTCTTCATTTGGATGTTTTGACCTACTGAAAGTAATTTAACTAAACCATCCCCGTTTAAGGTAAGCATATTTGTGGCCCAAAATATAAAATATATAAGAAAAAAAACAAAACTGTTTTAACTGTATGTGGCTGAAAAGAAGGTTCATAATATTGTCTACTTATATTCGTGTTGCTAATAAGACGATGATGTTTAGCAAAACTGTAACTAATGAACGACAGTATTTGAAAGAAGCAAAACTTACATACCTGCGGTTTAGCGGACTTCTTCAATCTGTTGATTTCTTTAACACGAATCAACCATCTGTGGTGTGCAAAATAAAAAAAGATTATTAGGCAAAATTCACATAGGATTTTAAACAAACAGGTGGTGTGAAAACATAATGATGTTGATACCCCTAGCAAGCATATAATACGAATTAAATAGCCACAATGAACTGCTTTGATTAATTCCACAAAATGCACAAGAAATAATTTGATATCTCAGTATTATATGTTGGATTGGGTTCTCAGACGCACCTGCGTTTTGCAATTGCAATATACCAGCGACCACTGTATAAGACTGAAGATAATAACTGTCAGACCATTGATTGCACAGTGATAAAATGGATTTCAAACAGATCACCACATCTTTATTGCAGGGTTTGATCGGATACCGAGGGTTTGGATGATGCCTGTTATTACAGGGGTTTTGAGATTGATAACCCAACTGATCAATTGAAGCATTCAATAAATGGTTGCAATCAATTAAACGCTCCAATCATACAGAGGTTTCGATTGATTGATTCCCCAGCTGATCAATTGAAGCATTCAATAAATGGTCGCAATCAATTAAACGTTCCAATCATACAACGGTTTCTATTGATTGATTGGCCAATTAATAACGTAGCCGGATATGGAGTCGGAAAGTCATCGCAGAGTCACCTATTTAATTTTTACTGCGTCTCACAGGAAATGTTTGAAATTACATTTTTGTCCATTTTATATCTTTTATATGTAATAATATAGATATATTATTAATATTCTCAAGCTTCACTTCATGTGACATTCGTCATTTTTGAGTTTGTATTGTATTCGTTAAACCGATCCGGTTTGTCATTTTAATGTACTCTTATTCGTCGTTTATCATACCTTCATTTTCTATTCGTATTGAATTCCGAGGATTTACGGTTATCATTTGTCGCTTTCAATTCATTGTGCGCAACTAACGAAAGTTAACGTTTTAAAGATAAAATAATTTGCAAATTGTGCGGGTAAAATATAAAAATATCCAAGTTATATAAATTCTATTTCATATAGATTGCACCTCAAAGTTCAAGGACTAAAGAGTAAATATATTTTGAAAACTAATCCGTTTTATTAGTCGAGGTGATCCATTTATTTACAAATACAGCCATATGTTACATATTTCGTATGTAATAGCTTTTCCTAAAGTTATTTAAATATATTAACTATTACTAATATATACACACACACACTTTATTCAAATGTCGCATAGATAACATTACTTATGCATAACCAAAATACATTTTTTTTATTATTTAATCATGTTACATTTTTTTTTACTTAGTTAGTTTTAAAAGATGAAAAAAAATACATTCCTACTACATTTAAATCTTAGTCAAAATTCTTTATGATGATAATAAATTTGTTTGAATATAAATTGTAGGTTACAATTTAATTTTTATGACCAATTACAAGCTTTAAATGACATTAATGACCCATTAAGTATTTTAACCAATTTAACACAATTGAAACAACTCTAGCTCACTTCACTTATAAATAGAGCTTCATTCCTTCCCATTTCCTCACAACTCAATTTACAAAAGATTCTTGTTATTCTCTCATTTTGGTAATTTGCACCTACTTTGATTTATGAAGTCAAACCGTGAAGTTCAAGATTTCTTCTTTTATTATATAAGTTATTGTTCCGGATATGTTTTTAGTTTCTGCTTGTTCGGGTCGTTTAGAACTTAATGTTATATTATTTATTTAACATTAGTGTTAGTTCATCAAAAACGATCTTGACTCGCTTATGTATTTATTCGGTTCGGTTTATTTATTTTATTTATCCAACATCTAAAACTAATTCTTTTAATCTCACTCTCTAAAATATAATACCTTTTAACATGTCGGAAACGAACCCAACCTAAAGTTGAGTCCGGGTTCGACCGGAAATGAACCGAATTCTTTTAAGTCGTCTTTATTGTTAAATAAACCAAATAAAGTATTAAAAATTATTTTAAATCAAATAAAATCATTTTAACATAAATAAATTATTTATAAATTTAAGTTTAACATTTTTCACCTAAAACTAACGTTCACCTTCATTAAACCCGATAAAATTATTTTATTTTTTCGTTTCGTTAACTATAGCTCGTTACCTTTTTATAAATTATAAACATAATCATTTTTTTCGAGATAAAACTATAGTTAAAATCTCTGATAGGCAAATATCATAATTCTCATATTAGCGTTAAGTTATTAATAAAACATTAATTTAAATCGTTAAAACCCGTTAAAGTTTAAAAAATATTATTATAATATAAAAATGTCATAAAATAATAAAAGCTACATTAAATAATGCTTAACTCTGTTAACAAAATAATTTTAACCTTTTCAATCCTGATAGTTAGACTTTGCTTTTGTTTTAATTATAGTTCGAGAAGTTCAATCGTTTCGGATTTCTTTAACGCATGTTCGACCGCTTCGGTTTCATTATCATACTTTTGGTTTTCATTGCAACGTTTATCTTCAATTTCAAGGTGAGTTTCTCACTACCCCTTTTTAAACGTTTTTATATTTTGGGGTAGCATATGTATCCTACAAAACTTCAAGTATTTATTATTGTGATGACAAACTACAATTCACTATATGGACTTGTGTGTTACTTGATTATTTGCTCGAATTTACTTGCACGTGGTAGCCTAAATAAGTATGATCATGTGCCCCCCTTTGCACTCAGGTCCTTTTGTATGGAGTAGAAAAGGGCCTCATTATCCGATTACGTTGGTTGTTACTAACTGGAAAGGACCTTACTTACGCGATTACCCGAGTACGTTGGTTGATACAAACTAGAAAGGACTTTACTTGCTCGTCTATCACTTGTCCATGAATTGTATGATTTTTACGTATTATATCAAACTATGGGAATCTCACCAGCTATGTTCATAGCTGACTTTATTTTATACATATGTTACAGGTGCAAAGATACAATGATGAAAATTAGAAGACACATAGCATGCCTATAGGATATTCAAAGAACAACTTATCATTTGTTTATTTATTTGTTACAACTTGTATTATTTGATAAACTTTTGTTGCATGAAGATTTAAATGAAATAATGTTATTATGGTCACCTAATAGTGTCACGTGTGTTTGAGCAATCTGTACGTCACACTCAGGCGTTTCCGCTTTAGCCGGGGTGTTACAGAGTCGATACAAATTCCTTTGGCATCAGTTGCGCCTGCTAGGCTGCGAGACAAGGCGTTGCAGCGGCTAGTCGACGTGAATTTGATCATTTTCATTTATGTTTGTTTCGGTTCTGGAACTAAAACAGGAAAAGTAAATAGTTAACATATTCAAAGCACAAAAAAATAAATATTGGTGGCGTCATCGGCCATTGATATTTATCTGTATAATAATAAGGGACAGTTCATGTACAAAACAATCTTAACATGAGAGCATATGAAATAATACAAGTCTACTAAAATAAAGGCGTAGGAAACAATACCAATATACGTAAGAAGTGTTTTATAATAAAAAAGAAGAAAATATAATAATAACAACAAAATAATAATAGTAAATACTTCTAACAGTAAAAGAAAAAAAACTTAATAAAAACAACAAAATGTAAATCAACAAATTCTTATAACGTCTCATAATCGGAAATCGGCAAATGTGAACAAAAAATAACAGTAAACACTTATAAAAACAAATAATAATAGCAAATTGGTTCTCACTGTTTTCATACTAAATGTTAAGAAGTGTTTCTATTTGATCCTAAATCATATATTATATATAATGTCAATGAGTGTTTAGATTTCAAATGTAACACCCCGACCAAAGGCGGATTATACATCGGGGCGCCACATATTGTTTCATTACTCGTGACACTATTGGGTGTCAATATTTAATAAATACATTCATTCGCGCACGCGCAGGGTAAACACAAGATAACATAAATCATCATAAATCAATATATTATAAATCATAATAATAAAACAGCAATAACTTGTCTTGATACATTTTAATCTAGGTCCAAAATAAAGAAAACTTCCTAGGTGTCCACAAGCTCCAAAACAGCTACTACAAACCTGAACATGTGTTAAAATAAACGTCAAACACTTGCGTGTTGGTGAGAAATCAAGTTTAATACAATACATAGATAACAATAAATCTGCGCGCAACATGTGTATGTCTGGTTTTCAACAAGGGTGTAATCTGATCGGGACCAACTCTAAGATTCATAAGACTGCCAGTGCTCACAATTGAGCTCACAAACAAGACAAACTGTGCATGTGTAAACAAAAGAGAAAATCATAAACGATAGTTCTCCCGTGTTCATCTAATGGTACCATGAGAACTGCGGAATAGACCGACAAGACGGTTAATGATCCACACATACAAATAAACAGCCAAGTCTACGTCCTCAACACATGGGATACTGCGCGACTAAAGTTCATAAACAAGTTTAAGACTCTAAGTTTGTATGAACACATGAACATCCCAAAACATTAAAAGCAAAAAGGGATTAGGTACGAGATTACTCACTTGATAAACGATGCGGTGTAAGATAAAGCAAGAACCAACTTTAAACAAGCACAAGTTAACCTATAAATAAGATTATTGTTTTAATGATCTGTTTTAAGTCTTGATTATAAGTTTGCATAATTAATAAGTAAATTATTATATATAATATATATTACCGGAAAAGCAGGGCAGGACAGGGAGGAAGACGGAGGCAGAGAGGAAGACGGCAGAGAGAGCAAGGAGCAAGAGAACAGGAGAGATTAAGTGTTTTGTGTGTGTAGTGTTATGAAAATATTATTATTATTTATAGGAAAACCCTAGGAGACATAATCCCTAGAAAAGGGGAAAGGATCTTTAACAGGATCAAGCAAAAGATATCAAAAAGCATAAGAATCCAAAAGCAAAAGATATCAAAAGATATGGCAGCTGCAGGGAGCAAGATAAAGCTGTCAGGGAACAGTAAAAAAAAAGCATGGGCGGTTCAGAAAAAGGTACTGGTCAAGCATGGCAAAAGCAGATCTCAAAAGATTATGTCAGTCACTTTTTCTGCCAACCAATGGGGTTGGTGCGCATGCTGCGCCGAAAGTAACTTTTCAGACATAAAGCAGAACAGCTCAAAAGATAAGACAACTCAAAAGCAAACGGCTAGATTAAACAGAAGAAAACTCAAAGGGTTTAGCGCGAGAAGACTTGAGTGCGAAGGCAGACACAGAAGGTCAAGAGAGCGCGAGCGCGAAGGCAGACAGAACCAACCTTAACGCGTCGCGGAAAGAACTACATTTCTAAGCGCGCCGCGGGAAGAATCACATTTCTTAGCGCGCCGCGGGAAGAACTATAATTCTTCGCGCGTCGAGGGATGAACTACGATTCTTAGCGCGCTGCGAGAAGAACTACAAATCCTTAGCGCGCTGCGAGAAGAGTTCGTCTCGCGTAACGCTGAAACAGGTGGTCTTCACGCAGGATTCCTTGTAAGGGGTCTGGCGCGTGGAGCTGCGCAGACAACCTTAGGCGGGAAGGAACAAAGGACAAGCAAAGAGTTAGAAGAAAAAGAGGGAAACAAGGCGTAAGGGCGGGACGGCGACAAGAGGGAAAAGAAGGCGGAAAGAGAGGAGGAGAGGGACGGGACGGCGGAAAGAAAGAGAGAGAAAGAGGCGGGAAGGAAAGTATATTATTATTATTAAAAGTAAAATATAAGTATAAATAAATATTAAATCATAAAAGAAAGAGATCGGGTCAGAGAAACGGGTACCTGGGTCGGGTCGGATCGGGGCAGATGTTACAGTCTCCCCTACTTTAAGAAATTTCGTCCCGAAATTTATCTCGAAGTAGGTTGCGCAGAGAACAGGTGCGGGTACTTGATCTTCATTTGATCTTCCCTTTCCCATGTAAACTCGGCTCCGCGCTTGGACTCCCAGCGAATTTTCACGATAGGGATACGACTGCGCTTGGTTTGCTTAACCTCGCGATCCATAATCTCAACAGGCTTCTCAACGAAATGCATAGTTTCATCAACTTGAACTTCATCAAGTGGAATGTGAAGGTTCTCGTCAGCTAAACACTTCTTGAGATTGGATACATGGAACGTTGGATGCACATTACTGAGCGCGGGCGGCAGGTCAAGTCTGTAGGCAACTTTTCCCACACGCGCGAGAATCTTGAATGGACCAACATAACGAGGATCAAGCTTACCTTTCTTCCCAAAGCGGACAACACCCTTCCAGGGCGACACTTTGAGGAGAACAAGATCACCAACTTGAAATTCGAGAGGCTTCCGCCTACGATCTGCGTAACTCTTCTGTCGGCTTCTGGCAGTCAGCAGATGATCACGGATCTTGGCGATTTTATCGGTTGTCTCTTGAACAAGTTCGGGTCCTGTGATTTGAGCTTCTCCCACTTCGCTCCAACAAATCGGGGAGCGGCACTTACGACCGTAAAGTGCTTCAAATGGGGCCATACCAATACTAGAATGATAGCTGTTATTATAAGAGAACTCGATCAAAGGCAGGTGCGAATCCCAATTACCTCCAAAATCAAGAACACAAGATCGGAGCATATCCTCAAGAGTTTGAATAGTTCGCTCAGACTGACCGTCAGTCTGAGGATGATATGCCGTACTCATGTCCAAGCGAGTTCCTAGCCCAGATTGGAGAGATTTCCAAAAGCGAGATATAAAACGGCCATCGCGATCGGATATGATGCTCAAAGGAGTACCATGGCGGCAGACAATTTCCTTGACATAAAGCTGCGCGAGTTGCTCAACACGGTAGTTTTCACGAATGGGCAGGAAGTGAGCAGACTTAGTCAAACGATCCACTATTACCCAAATGCTATCATGTTTGCTTGCTGTCAAAGGTAACTTGGTAATAAAGTCCATTGCTATACTTTCCCATTTCCACGTAGGAATTTCTGGTTGTTCGAGCAAACCAGATGGGCGTTGGTGTTCAGCTTTTACTTTAGAACAAGTCAGACATTTAGCTACGAACACAGCAATATCCTTCTTCATACCGGGCCACCAATAAGTTATGCGCAAATCCTTGTACATCTTATCAGCGCCGGGATGAATAGAATATCGAGATTTGTGCGCTTCACTCAGGATATCAGCGCGAAGATTCTCATCAAAGGGAATCCAGATGCGATTGAGATAGCAGAGAATTCCACTCAGATTAGGGACAAAATGCGCTTCCGCGCCACACGCTAACTCGGCGTGAAGGTTACCATTACTGATGGATGCGCGCTGCGCGTCACGAATACGCGATTCAAGGTTGCTTTGAATCGGCGCGAAGTGAAGCTGGGTGCGCGGCAAGATACAGTTAAGTTGGCAGGGTTTTCGGCTGAGCGCATCGGCTACCACATTAGCCTTACCAGGATGATACCGGATCTCACAATCGTAATCGCTGATGAGTTCGTTCCATCGGCGTTGCCTCATGTTGAGTTCCTTTTGATCAAAGATATGCTGAAGGCTTTTATGGTCAGTGTAGAGGATACACTTAGTACCATAAAGGTAGTGTCTCCAGATCTTCAAGGCAAAAACAACTGCACCAAGTTCGAGGTCGTGAGTTGTATAATTCTTTTCATGAACCTTAAGTTGCCTTGATGCGTAAGCGATAACCTTGCCTCGTTGCATAAGAACACAACCGAGACCTTGGTTGGATGCATCGCAATACACGACAAAATCATCATTACCCTCAGGTAACGCAAGAACAGGAGCTTCACACAACAAACGCTTGAGCGTTAGAAAGGCTTCTTCTTGCTTCGAGCCCCAAATATACGGTTTACCTTTGTGCGTCAGAGCTGTTAAAGGCAAAGCGATCTTTGAGAAGTTCGAAATAAATCGCCGGTAGTAACCAGCTAAGCCCAGAAAGGAACGGATTTCGGTAGAAGAGGATGGCGTAATCCAGTTCTTGATTGCTTCAATCTTGGATGGGTCGACATGAATACCCATCTTGTTTACAACATGACCAAGAAACTGTACTTCATCAGACCAGAATTCACACTTGGAAAGCTTAGCATAGAGCTGCTCGGTTCGAAGCTTTTGCAACACCAACCGAAGATGTTGCTCATGCTCGGCCTTGGTCTTAGAATACACCAGAACATCATCGATAAACACAATCACGAATTTATCCAAGAAAGGCCTACACACCCGATTCATTAGATCCATGAAAACGGCGGGTGCGTTGGTTAAACCGAAGGACATGACCAAGAATTCAAAATGGCCATAACGAGTTCGAAAAGCAGTCTTCGGAACATCTTCATCGCGGATGCGCAACTGGTGATAGCCAGAGCGGAGATCGATCTTGGAAAAACAAGAGGCACCTTGGAGTTGATCAAAGAGGTCGTCAATACGCGGTAAGGGATACCGGTTTTTAATGGTGAGTTTGTTCAACTCGCGGTAATCAATACACATGCGGAACGATCCATCTTTCTTTTTAACGAACAACACCGGAGCACCCCAGGGCGAAGAGCTAGGGCGAATGAATCCTTTAGCAGTCAACTCTTGAAGTTGGCTTGCCAATTCTTGCATCTCAGCGGGTGCAAGACGATAAGGAGATTTAGCTACGGGGGAAGCACCAGGGACAAGATCAACACGAAACTCGACTTCACGAGCGGGAGGGATACCAGGAAGATCATCAGGAAAAACTTCAGGGAAATCACGCACAACAGGGATATCGCGAAGCTTCTCTTCTTCAGCAGGTTTAACCACATGAGCTAAGAATGCAATACACCTTTTCCGCATGAGCCTTCGGGCTTCGGCGCAAGACATAAGCTTAAGACCGCGGGAGGGTTTTTCGCCGTAGATATGAAGATCACCATTTTCTCGAGGTATGCGAACCATCTTCTTGGCGCAAATAACTTCGGCGCGATTATTCGAGAGCCAGTCCATACCAATAATAACATCAAAGCTCCCAAGAGGCATGGGGATGAGGTCGATCAGAAAATCGTTTTCGTTAAGGTTAAGCGTGCAATCTTTAATCACAGAGTTAATTAAAACAGTTTCGCCATTAGCCAATTCAACTGAAAAATCTTCTTTTAAGTTATCGCGCGGTCGCGCAAGCTTCTGCTCAAAGGCGCGAGAGATAAAACTTCGATCGGCGCCAGTATCAAAAAGTATAGAAGCATAAAATCCGTTAAGCAAAAATGTACCATTAACTACGTCATTATTCGCTTGCGCTTGGTGCGCGGTTATGCTAAAAGCTCGCCCGCGTGTCACTTGGTTCGAAATCTGGTTCACCGGATTCGCTTGTGTGATTTGCACTTGTAGTCTCGGGCATGCGTTCCGGAAATGACTGGGATCACCGCAGTTAAAGCACGATCTGGGTCGTGGGTTTTGGTAGGTTGGTTGTGGGTTCTGCGGGTAGACTGGTGGTGTTGGCGCAATTGGATTGGCGGGAAGGACTCTACAGTTTTCAGCAGTGTGACCAGTACGGCCACATCGGTTACAAAGTCGACACGGGGTTTGGGTTGGGTGGTGAAATCTACAGGTTGGGCAAAAGGGATGGTTTCCTGTGTAAGGTTTCTTAGTTGGCGGGGCAGGGAGTGCTGGATTGGTTAAGGCATAGTTGTGGACTACAGGAGGTGTTGGGTAGGCTGACAGAGGGTTAGGCGCGTAAACTGGGGGTTGGTAGATGGGTTGCTGGACAATGGGCGGGTTGGTAAGCGCATAGGCCTTGCGCCTGCGCTTGAGGTTGTTACGGTTTGAGGGTTCTGGTTTGGTTTCTGTTGGTTCAGGGGCAGTCTTGGTGAGTTTGGTCTTTTCTGTTCCCCGCAGGAACAGGGTTCCTGCTCTGACATGGTTGTCGCTGAGCACAGCGGCCAACTCGATGGCGTCAGAGAGGGTTACTGGGTTTCTAGCCCATACAGAATCTTGAATTTCCATGGGGAGACCCCCAAGGAATTTCTCTATGGCTCGGCGGGAAGGGGTAACAAGGTGAGGGACAAGCAGGCTTAGTTCATGGAAGCGCGTCGCGTACTCGCGCGCTTCACCGCTGTATTGCTTCAAGTTCCAGAATTCTTCCTCCAGGCGCTTAACTTCGTTGGGAGGGCAGAATTCTCGCGTCAGAATTTCCTTAAATTCCTCCCAGAGCATGCTGGAAGCAGCTTCTGCGCCACGCGCATGAGCTACTCCATTCCACCATGTAAGCGCTCTAGATTCCAGGACACTGGAAGCATATAGGGTTCGTCTGTCTGAGGGGCATTGGGTGTGGAGGAAAGTGTTTTCTATCTTCTCGAGCCATTGGAGCATCACGGTGGCTCCTCCAAGACCTGTGAACTTTGGAGGGTTACCCGCATTAAAGGATTTAATGTTGTAACTGGAGGTATTGTTTTGGCTCAAGGCTTGGGCTATCGCGGCGGCCATTTCCTGGGAACGTTGCTGTCTACGCATGCGCGAGGCTTCTCTTCTCTGAAATCGGCGAGATAGCGGAGGCATTCTATAAAAATTTTAATTTTAGTTAATCTTGGTTTTATCGCAAAGTTTTAATCTTATAAAGCTTGGTTTCGCAGAGTTAGATACTATCAAAAGTTAAAGTAAAATAAATGACTTTAAATGCAGACTTAATTAAGGTAACAAATTCGAATCGAGAATCGACAATTCATGTATCACCATGATCTTCCAAATTTTCAATTTAAAATGACGAGTAAACGAGTATTGGAGATTGACGATTCATGTATCACCATGACTTTTCAATCCTCAATATAAAATATACAAGAAAATGAGTATTGGAGGTTGACAATTCATGTATCACCATGACTTTTCAAGTCTCCAACCTTAGAACATAATCGTAAATGGAAATTGAAAATCAACTATTCATGTATCACCATGACTTTTCGGATTTTCAATCCCAACAAACGAATATGCAAGTAAAATCAATAAAAATCGAAATTCAACAAAAATCGAAATATCGCGAAATAAAACATAAAATCATATACTGCGCAAGCGCGAGCATATTCATAAATAACGAGTAATTAACAATAAGCGCGCAAACATGAGATTTCTCTCATGCGCGAGAAGGGACTCTTAGGTATTCTAGGCCGTTACGTCTAACCACCTATCCTAAAGTCAACGAGCTCTGATACCAATCTGTAACACCCCGACCAAAGGCGGATTATACATCGGGGCGCCACATATTGTTTCATTACTCGTGACACTATTGGGTGTCAATATTTAATAAATACATTCATTCGCGCACGCGCAGGGTAAACACAAGATAACATAAATCATCATAAATCAATATATTATAAATCATAATAATAAAACAGCAATAACTTGTCTTGATTCATTTTAATCTAGGTCCAAAATAAAGAAAACTTCCTAGGTGTCCACAAGCTCCAAAACAGCTACTACAAACCTGAACATGTGTTAAAATAAACGTCAAACACTTGCGTGTTGGTGAGAAATCAAGTTTAATACAATACATAGATAACAATAAATCTGCGCGCAACATGTGTATGTCTGGTTTTCAACAAGGGTGTAATCTGATCGGGACCAACTCTAAGATTCATAAGACTGCCAGTGCTCACAATTGAGCTCACAAACAAGACAAACTGTGCATGTGTAAACAAAAGAGAAAATCATAAACGATAGTTCTCCCGTGTTCATCTAATGGTACCATGAGAACTGCGGAATAGACCGACAAGACGGTTAATGATCCACACATACAAATAAACAGCCAAGTCTACGTCCTCAACACATGGGATACTGCGCGACTAAAGTTCATAAACAAGTTTAAGACTCTAAGTTTGTATGAACACATGAACATCCCAAAACATTAAAAGCAAAAAGGGATTAGGTACGAGATTACTCACTTGATAAACGATGCGGTGTAAGATAAAGCAAGAACCAACTTTAAACAAGCACAAGTTAACCTATAAATAAGATTATTGTTTTAATGATCTGTTTTAAGTCTTGATTATAAGTTTGCATAATTAATAAGTAAATTATTATATATAATATATATTACCGGAAAAGCAGGGCAGGACAGGGAGGAAGACGGAGGCAGAGAGGAAGACGGCAGAGAGAGCAAGGAGCAAGAGAACAGGAGAGATTAAGTGTTTTGTGTGTGTAGTGTTATGAAAATATTATTATTATTTATAGGAAAACCCTAGGAGACATAATCCCTAGAAAAGGGGAAAGGATCTTTAACAGGATCAAGCAAAAGATATCAAAAAGCATAAGAATCCAAAAGCAAAAGATATCAAAAGATATGGCAGCTGCAGGGAGCAAGATAAAGCTGTCAGGGAACAGTAAAAAAAAAGCATGGGCGGTTCAGAAAAAGGTACTGGTCAAGCATGGCAAAAGCAGATCTCAAAAGATTATGTCAGTCACTTTTTCTGCCAACCAATGGGGTTGGTGCGCATGCTGCACCGAAAGTAACTTTTCAGACATAAAGCAGAACAGCTCAAAAGATAAGACAACTCAAAAGCAAACGGCTAGATTAAACAGAAGAAAACTCAAAGGGTTTAGCGCGAGAAGACTTGAGTGCGAAGGCAGACACAGAAGGTCAAGAGAGCGCGAGCGCGAAGGCAGACAGAACCAACCTTAACGCGTCGCGGAAAGAACTACATTTCTAAGCGCGCCGCGGGAAGAATCACATTTCTTAGCGCGCCGCGGGAAGAACTATAATTCTTCGCGCGTCGAGGGATGAACTACGATTCTTAGCGCGCTGCGAGAAGAACTACAAATCCTTAGCGCGCTGCGAGAAGAGTTCGTCTCGCGTAACGCTGAAACAGGTGGTCTTCACGCAGGATTCCTTGTAAGGGGTCTGGCGCGTGGAGCTGCGCAGACAACCTTAGGCGGGAAGGAACAAAGGACAAGCAAAGAGTTAGAAGAAAAAGAGGGAAACAAGGCGTAAGGGCGGGACGGCGACAAGAGGGAAAAGAAGGCGGAAAGAGAGGAGGAGAGGGACGGGACGGCGGAAAGAAAGAGAGAGAAAGAGGCGGGAAGGAAAGTATATTATTATTATTAAAAGTAAAATATAAGTATAAATAAATATTAAATCATAAAAGAAAGAGATCGGGTCAGAGAAACGGGTACCTGGGTCGGGTCGGATCGGGGCAGATGTTACATCAAAAATGTCAATTGTAGTTTAGTGGTAAGTATTCTCGCCTGCCACACGGGTGACCCGGGTTCGATCCCGGCAACGACGTGCTATATATTTGGATTTTGTTTGAGTAATTTATATTGTTGAATTCAAATAATAACGCAAGAAGAAAATATTTTGGATTTTGTTATGAGTAATTTATATTGTTGAATTCAAATAATAACGCAAGAAGAAAAAACCAACTGCAATAAATGGTTTTGTATATAATGCTATTCATTAAGTTTGAAGACTTTTTGGTCGAAACCAAACCAACCAAATTCAGGTAGTTTCAAACTGAACTCGATTCGGTTTTAGGTTTCGACGTATGAATATGTCTTTAATTCTTTTTGTTTCTATCATTCTTTGTTACTCTATTGGGTTGGGCACTTGGGCTGATAGATTGGGCTGAATGAGAGAACTTTAAATAACCATTGTTAGTTATTTGGTTTGAATCGAATTCAAATTTTTTAATCGTACACTGAATTAACAATTTGGTTTTGGTTTATAATGAAACCGAACATGTAATTCAATTTAGCTTTAAATGGTTTTGGTCTAGTTCTATATTTTGGTTTAACCAGTTTGAAACCAGATAAATAACACCATGATTTATACCACTATACAACATTGAGTCTTATGGCAGCAATCTGGTTTTGAACAAAAGTTTGTAAGTCTATGATAATATATGTAGAATTTCCTACCGGTATATTGTCATGTTCATGTAGTTCAATTGTGAACACAAGTTCTTGATTGTCCAAGAACATGTACATGAACAATGATAGAACATTTTCATAGATCAAAAACCTCATAAATAATCCAAAAATCTTACAAACAATTAATCATTCTCATGTTCTTTTTCCTTGGTTCCAAACAAATCTTCTAATCATCGGTCCGTTCAATAATAAAACGTAACATCAATTTAAAACGGTAGAATTTAAGCAGTTGCGTTTTTCTTCTCGACCAGTTTTTCAATAAGGTCAGCCGCTTCTTGAACCGTAGTTATATTTTGAGAGTTCTCCTCTTCCACACTAATGCCAAATTCTTCTTCTAATGTCATCACAATTTCAACCTACATTCATCCAGATATCTTATATAAACCGCTATTTGATAATATGTAACTTGATAATATGCAAAAATTTAGTTATAAAACCGCTATTTTTCTATACAGACATTACTATTTAGTAACTTACTGTGTCGAGAGAATCAGCACCAAGGGTTGCGAATTTAGAATCAGGTGCAACCTCAGAGTCAGCGGACAATGCCAATTGAGTCTTCACAATTTCAATAACCTTGTTCACGGTCTCGGGTTTTGCCTAGCAGATTTAACCATTTATGAATATTATTCAACAATCAATTCGATATATTAGTAGATATAAATGAATTAAATAAGAGCATTACCGAGCAAGATATTTGAAAACGCGACGTTCTCAAACAAGGGAAACCGTGTGTAACCCGACCCATAGGGACTAACTTCAATGTTGAGGTTTTCCCTATCACCTGCAAAGTAGAAATGTGAATCACATTAGTGAAAAAGTTATACAGACACTTTTTCTAGAACAACGACTTTCATGTGTGTTAGGCCATCGCACATTCACACTCTTCAATTTGGAAAGTCCCGCTGCCCTACTCTTGCCGGACTATGTTGCCTTGACTGGGCTCACGCTGGCTTCAGAGTTTGGCTTGGACGTTCCCACGGGAAACCATACCTGACAGTCGTTGTGCCACTCTATGGCGTAACACACAGTGGGACTAAAACCCGAGTGGTGTTGTGTATAATTATTTTATCCAACCATCTTTAAATCAAAATTGAGAACATTATGTTACAAATTACAATGCTACATAATGCTAAAAGTTTTGGGTCACTCTTAACTAGTAGTATTGTAGTAATTCCAATTGTCCTTTCATCATGTTCTTTTATAAAGGTTATAGTTTATTATTGTTTTGTGAGTATGTCAAAGTTAATGCACTATATTAATTATTATATTATGATAGTCAAAAGGCATGCACTAGTTATAGTCAAGACTAATGAGCCAACATGGACGTGCATTGTCACATTTTTTATATGATATAACAAAAATTAAATTCAAACATCTAAATTTGTTTTTTCCATAGTAATAATATTAGCTTTAAAGAACTGACCTGGTTTGTATACAATGAAGTTGTTGTTAATCTAACACAAGTAACAGGAACAGCAGCCATTGAGGAAGTGTGTGTGTATGTGTGAAGTTATGAGGTGTAGTTGAGTTATTAGAACCTAGAAGGGGTTTAATGTTGTACGACGTCGTATGGGTGATTCAAGTGGTTAAATGGATAGATGTGGTTTTGGGGTTGTGTGGTGTGTGGTGGCTTGCACTCTGTAAAGCAATAATACTTATCTGTTTCACTACCTGGCAGATCAATCTGGTGGGCCATGTTACTTGTCTCAACTTGGTGCTGCTCTTTATAAAAAAGAGCAAAAAGTAATAAATGGCTTCGCCCGGGTTCGAACCGGAGACCTTCAGTGTGTTAGACTGACGTGATAACCAACTACACCACGAAACCATGTTGTTTGTATTGTCTGCTCTTTTTTATAAATCATTATATTAATTTTTATAAACTGTAGTTTGATTTGATATTCGAAATAAGTAATAGGCTCATCGATTTAAAAGAATTGAGTGGAGTCCATTAAGAGAATTTGGCTTGAAATACGTGAAAAGAATATAACATTCAGATTATTAAAAAATTAAAGATATTTAACCGTCATTTGAATTATGCATTTATTATATTGGATAGTCTCGCGCTAGGCGAAGAGGAAGGTGCTTGCGGTAAAACTTCAATCGTTAGACCACTAGTTGTGCGGCTTCAACAGGGGGCGTAAAAAGTGATGTGACGTGGTAACGCGTGACTCTAACAAAGAAATGGTGGGACTTTAACGTGGTAGCAGGAAATCACAACGCGATCTTATAGGGTGTGTTAGTTAAAGTCTTATTGCCTACCGGACATTGATGTGGCGCTTTAACATGATGTTTAAAGCCCCACAACGACAAGTAGCCTTGGAGAGATGCCTGGTCGAAAATCATAAAAAAAAAAAAGACCGACTACAGCTGACTCAATACCGGTTATTCTAAGAAGATAGTGATGATATGAAATAAAGAGTAAACGTCATAACAAAAGGAAATTTTTTATAAACTTCTAGAGAGTGAAACATTTTGACCCCGTAAAGTATTTTGATAGCAACTTCTAATGGACTCGTATGTAGGCTTCCACGTGTTTTACACATTCATACTTGATATAGTAAGATTAAATTACGAAAAAGAGTTTGCATGTCAAATTCATATTATATATTTGGTTTTTATTTTTTATAAGTTAAAGATTTAATTGCTTTTACCGCATGGTAACGCAATTGATCTATACGTTGCAAGGGTGGTATTGAAATGGTTAAATAAGTAAAGCTGTAAAGAGAAGTGAATGGCAGTATGGAGTTTACAAACAATTATATTATGAAAGTACTGATAAAAATAGAAAAAGAAAACCAATTGTGTGAGGTGGCAAAAGAAAATACACGCATCAGTCATTTGAACTCATTTTGTTTTAAGCTTGTACTATAACATTTATAACATTTTTAATGCTTAGTAGAACTTGCTGACTGCGTATAAAATAGTGTCAAACCTATGATGTGTTGCGGTAGCATGCATCTGAACATTGAAACATAAAAAAATGTGTCGGTATATTTAGATATCATGACAAATGACTTCTTCATAAAAATAATGTCAAGAAAACATTTTTAATAATTTTACCAAACGAAATGGAACCTTAAAAATATTGTTTACCAAAAATAGAACCGTGTAAAATAAATTTTCAATAATAGTTAAGGACATACTATTAAACTGAAACACCAAAGAAATCTAGTTAAATATAAAAAGTGAACCGCTAAAGAAAAGCTAAAAGAAAAAAATTCAACTATTAAATATTGCACAAAAGCCACTTGCACAAAAGCCCTCCAACCTTTTTAAATGCTCATATGCGCCCACATCCTTTTTTAATAAGTCTAAGGTGCTGTTTGTTTTTTAAGACACAAACTTTCTGCAATCTTATTTCATCTTAATCATGTATGCAATTGAAGATGTGGTTTGAAGGTCTGCAATCTGAAAATATAATACTGTTTGTTTTATAAACTAGATATCGTCTGCATAAGCTGAAAATTAGTTACCTATAAACTGGATATCGTTTGTATAAGCTGAACGGTGGTGGTGGGCGGTGGGGTGGTGGTGATGGACGGTTGTGGTGGGTGTGGACGGTGGTGGTGGCCGACGGTGGGTGGTGGTGGATGGTGGTAGTGGATGATGGTTATGGCCAACGATGGGTGGTGGTGGTGATGAACGGTGGTGTTGGTGGACGGTGGGTGGTGGCGGGGCGGTGGTGGTGGTGGTGGCAGACAGCGGTGGTGGGTGGTGGCGGCGGTGGACAGTGGGTGGTGGTGGTGATTGGTGGCGGACAGTGGTGGTGGTGGGTGGTGGACGGTGGTGGTGGCGGACGACGGGTGGTGGTGGCGGACAATGGTGGCGGTGGACGGTGGTTGTGGCCAATGGTGGTGGTGGTGGCGGACGGTGGGTGGTGGTGGCGGGTGGCGGACGGTGGTGGTGGCGGACGACGGGTGGTGGCAGCGGACGGTGGTGGTGGTGGCGGCTGACGGTGGGTGGTGGTGGTGGCTCACGGTGGGTGGTGGTAATATTGTGCGTTAGGTGTTGGTAGGATGTTAAGAAGTGTGAAGAAGTTGAACAACAGCTTATTATTTAAGACCATAAAAGCAGTTTTCAAATATTTTTTTCTAAAAAAAACAAACAGTCTTCAGAAGTTTATGTATGTGCACCTGCAGACGTAAGCCACTTGCAGACCTTTTATGGTAAAAACAAACAGAACCTAAATAACATCATCTATGTGTAGAGGTGCACAAACATGTTTAAAACTCAAAACCGGTTTGAGTTGAAACCGGTTGGGTTTTGTCAACAAAAGTCAAAACCTGTTTAAGATTGGTTTCGGTTTGGGTTGAACGGTTTCTTGACCAGGTTACAATCGGTTTTGGTTCGGGTTTGATCGGTTTCGGTTCGGTTAAACTGTTTGAAACCGGTTTTGACTGAGAAAATTACAGACCGGTTTCAACCCGACAGTTTTAGTAGGCTCCAAACCGGTTTCTACATAATTGGTTTCAAACAAGTTCAGTTCCGATTCAATTTTCAGATATGTTCGGTTAACCGGTTTATTTGCCACCTCCATCTGGATAGCAAACCTTGCCAAAGTTAGTGATGCTTTTTTATCTATCAAAGAAAAAACAAGAAAAATAATCTACATGTATTTTTAATAGCATATTTATTTTGACTCGACCATTGCTATAGGGAAGGAACGTATGAGCCTTGAAAGAAATACGGATCTAAAGCTTTTGCTTGATTTCGCTGACTCATAAAATAACCTAAGTGGTGTTTTCCAAATTTTGGTTTGGATGCGTAATAGGATATTCCTATATACTTTTGTTGGTTTTTGGTATGCATTGTCACCTTATCCACTAAAATAATGTCGTAGTCGCCACTTCTACATGTTACTTCATCCCATATATCCATAAGTAAAGTTGACGGTTGGTGCCGCAAGGCCTTGATGGGGTCAAGTGACACCATCTCAACGGTCTAATTTTTTTTTATTTTTTTTTGTTTTATTAGTTAAATGCTATTTCTTTTTGGTTTTTTTTTCTAAATTCGTAACGAACGTTTTGTTTTTTATATTACCGAATTCGTGTCGACTCACCGCCACAACGCCCGGGACTGACAATACTTGGGTTTTACCGACCCACCTTTTTTTCTAGATTCGTAACGAACACTTTGTTTTTTGTATTACCGAATTTGTGTCGACTCACAGCCATAACTCCTGGGACTAACAATACTCGAGTTTTACCGACTCACCGCGCAATGTCCAGTACCGACAATGCTCGGGTTTACCGACGCCCGGGTTTTACCGAACTTAATTTTAGTTCCGGTACCGTAACAAATGTAAATGAAATCGACAAAATTCACATTGACCCTCCGCCGGAAAGCCCCGATTTTACCAGCGCCCCAGTTTTTGCCGACTTACCAGCGGAATGCCCGAATACGAGTCGACTCGCCGTTGAAATGATCGGGTTTTACCAACGCCCGGGTTTACCGGCCGAATAAACGTTGTTTTAAACATGTTAACAAAAGAAAATTATAATATGTTATATGAGTGTCGTAGAGCCACTGCCTCAGCGTCTGAGACCGGCCGAAGTTACCCCATTGGCTCAACTCAATTTTTATTTTTTGTTTTCATTTTAATTAAGTTCTAGTACCATAACGAAGGTAGCTAATATTGACTAAATTCGCGGTGACTCGCTGCCGTTTTCCGGGACCAACCGACGCCACCCCATTTGCCAACCTCAATTTTTATTTTTATCTTTTTGTTTCCATTTTGTTTTACTTCCAATACCGTAACGGATGTAACTACTATTGACTGAATTCGCGTTGATTCGCCACTGCAACACTGGGTTTTACTGACCGATTTTACCGTGCAACGCGTGGTAGATTACTAGTTCCTATGTATGACAATTAAATCTTAACAATATGATATTATAAAATAGTTTATCTAAATTACTAGGTTAGGTACCCGGTAGAACACGGGTTAAAATAAATAAATTGATTTAAAAATAACATAATGTGAAATATAAAAATATATTTTCAACATATAAGAAATATAATATATGGTAGAATAAATTATACAATACACAATATGCAATAAAAAGTTGAAAATTCATAAATCTCTAAATATTTCTTTGTATACAATATTTGCAATTAATATTAATATCGTATAACTTTAATTGTAATAAGCAAGGTAATGATTACACTTTGTTAAAATTGTAATCTAATTTGTAATTTTATAATTCATATTAAAATTAGTAGTTTCATTTTGTTTTTGGTTTAAACTCTAGATAATGAAACATATAACTGACCATGTGTTAAAACATGCTGTCTCAAAACAAACAAACAAACCATCTAAAGCGGTTGGTCTTAGTTTTACTAAACTTCATTACAAAGCAAACATTAACTGAAAATTTCTTTCTCTGAAATTTGAAATTAATTATTTTTAAGTAAATTAACGTGAAAATTCATTACTTATAAAAGTTTAATATTAATAACTAATACAATATAATTATATAAGACTAAACAATATATTTATGTTGAATTTAAATTTTTTAAACCAGGAAACAATTATTAAAAGAGAAAATAACAGATTTCATAGAAAAAAAAAATAAAATATGAAAATATTAATAAGAAAAAGAAATATATATTTAATATGAGAGAGGTGTGAAAAAATTTTGTAAGAATAACTCATATGTAATAATATATGACATTAAAACCCGTGTAGAACACGGGTTATAATAAATAAATTTATTTTAATAATAACATATTGTCAAATATAAAAAATATATTTAAAAGATATATGGACATAATATATGGCAGAATAAATTACACATTACACAATAAGAAAATAAAAAGTTGTTAAAAAATCATAAATCTTTAAATATTTTTTTGTATTCAATATTTGTAATTTTAACCTCTATATCAAAATTAGTAGTTTTATTTTGTTTTTACTTTCAACGTTAGATAACAAAACATAACTTGTCATGCGTTAAAACAGTTTGTATAAAAAATAAATCAACAATCTATAATGATTAGCCTTAGTTTTTATTAATCTTTATTGCAAAACAAATATAAAGTGAAAAATTTTTCTTTGAAATTTGAATTGAATTATTTTATATAAATCAATGTGAAAAATCGTTACTTATAATGGCTTAATATTAATAAATAATACAATATATTTATATAAAACTAAATAATATATTTATGTTAGTATTAAAATTTTTAAATCAAAAAATAATTATTAAAAAAAATAAGAAAAGAAATAAAGTTAAATATAAACTATTAATAAGAAGAAAAAATGTGTTTACGAAGAGAGAGGTGGAAAAATTTTGTAAGAAGTTATCTTGTATGATTCCATGTGGTATGAAGAAACCTTTATTTATTATATAGTATAAATGTGAGAGAGGTGGGAAAATTTTGTAAGGATCACTCATGTATAATAACATATGCCATTAAGACATGTGTAGAACACGAGTTATAATAAATAAATCTATTTAAATATAACACAATGTGAAATAAAAAATTTGTTCAAAAGATTTAAAGATATAATATATGATATAATAAATTACACATTATACAATATAGAAATAAAAAGTTATTGAAAATTCATAAGTTTTTAAATATTTTTGTGTATACATTATTTGTAATTTTAACCTCCATATTATGTTAAAACAGGTTGTCTCGAAAACAAATCACCATCTATAGTCTATAGTGATTGGCCTTAGTGTTTATTCATTTTTATTGTAAAACAATCATAAAGTGAAAATTTCTTTCTTTAAAATTTAAAATTTGAAATTAATTATTTTATCTAAATTAAATGAAAAATCGTTACTTATAATGGCTTAATATTAATAACTAATACAGTATTTATATAAAACTAAATAACATATTTATGTTAGTATTAAATTTTTTAAACCAGAAAATACGTATTAAAAAAAATAATAGATAAAAAATAAAAAAGTTAAATATAAATTATTAATAAGAAAGATAAATGTATTTAATAAGAGAGAGAGGCGGAAAAATTTTGTAAGAAGTTATTTTGTGTGATGCCATGTGACATTAACAAACCTTTATTTATTATATAGAATAGATAGATAAGACTTAATTACATTGTCATATGGTGGTTTTGGTCCCAACGTTTCATTAGTTACAAAGTTAGTCCAATAGTATGCTAAAATGTAACAAGCTTAATCGGAAATTTTCATAAATTACTATTTGTGTTACTTTTTTAATAGAAACTAAAAATGTAAATAAAGAAACTTTGTAATAAAACCATAATATCATCATACTGCAGGGACCATTTACAAAAACGACAGTAAATTACAAATTTTCTTCTTAATATATTGCCTAAATTACGAAACATGTCATTTAAGCGCAAAAATACATAGACTTTCATTTGTTTTTAAATATATATCACTAGTTTAGAGCCCGTGTCACACACGAGATAATTCAAATATAAAATTATAAGTAAATAAATAATTAAATAGCGTATATGAAAAAAAAATGTATTGCATGTATGCTTGTATCTGTACAATGTGTACATAAATTGATTTTATTTATATCATAAAACGATTTTTTTTAAATAAACTTAATAAAAAAAATGTCCGTGTAAAATCGTACCCGATAATGCTTCTTTCTATTGAAAAATTCATTCTCGGTGTCATATATGTATAATTGAAAGAATTTTGGTTATGAACCAATTTTGAAAATAAGACTTCTCATACGACAGTAGTTCTAACCACTCAGCCTAAATACAAAAGAGGCGTTACCTTTATTGATATATTTATCAATTTATCACCCGTCAAAGGAAAGTAGGATATTAAATTGTAGCAATGGATGCTCTTCAAGAAATTCCTTCAATCAGCCGGTGTCCCGATGATTGAGTGTTATGTGTCTTATGTCAAAGGCTTGATTCAAAACTACTATCGAGCCGGGGGTCTCACCGGAAGCAGCCTCTCTATCCCTATGGGATAGAGGTAAGGCTGTCTACATCTTACCCTCCTCAGACCCTACCATAGCATTGCTATTGGTGGGATATACTGAGTACGATGATGATGATGATGATGATGATGATGATGATGCTCTTCAAGAACTATGTTTTTCTGAGCTATACCATAAAAAAGATTTTGATAAGTTTTAGAGGGCTTCTCGACTTTGTCATAATGACAACATAAAAAATAACATGTTAACGCATTCAATTTTGTGAATATTTTGTTTCATTTGAGCATAGTTTTACATGACATGCTTCCCATACAACGTTCTGATCACCGATGAAGGAAAAATTAATGTTGACATAAATATTTCAAATTTGATAAAAGTTAGAAGCATTGATAGGCATGGGGTGGCATGTCGAAAGTGTTCACAATCTTTTCTTAAATTCTAATAGTTGAGGGAAAAATAGTCAATTTGTCAAATCCCGACCCTTTTGATTATTTCAAAAACGCCCTTAAAAATAAACTTGAAACCCGAATCATGTTTAAAATTTTAGCTTTCATACTTTTGACATTTTAAAGCCAACATTTTGAACCCATAACAAATTTGACGATAAATCTATTTTGCACTCTCAAACTTTTAAAAATACTCAAAATTTTCATTTTTGATCCGTAACAAATTTTGACCTAAATGTAGTTAACTTGTACCAAACAATCTATTTACCAACTTTTGACCCATAAAATCAAATTTAACTTCCACAAAAAACCCGAAACAATTTTCATTTGAGAAACATGATTTGTTGTTGATTTTTGGAATTCACCAAGTATTTTAAAATATATAGTAAAATAATATGTTAATATTTATATTTATAAAAATATATAGATATTATATAAATATAGTGTAAAAGGAAAGTGAATAATTATTGATTTATTAGTTATATTAGGATATATTAGTTTGGAGGGAAAAATTTGTAAGAATTAGCCAAAACATGATAAGTGTCTTTATTTATTTTACTTTCTTAGAATAGGTAGATACCTGTTCAAATATTTATGGAGCATTTATTGTTACATATATATTTTTTTAAAGTCGGAACAATTTTACTCATGCGTTCATACTTACTTAATATTTAGGTTGCGTATCAACTATTACTTTTATGTGAGACATTTTAAAATTTCGCATTTACGCTTACGCATTGACTCACATATGAGAAAATATTTTCGATAGGTGTATTAGTTTTTATTAATTCTGGTTATCAACTTTCGGGTGTTGTCGGTCTCAAATATCAAATTGGCTAATAATGATCCCACCTTTTTCATATTTGCTCATAATGGTCCGCGACTAACAGAATTCTAACGTCGTTAGTTGCAGATCGCTGGAAAAACATTTTTTGGCTGTAAACTCACATTTTTTCGTAAAACTCAACATTTTCGTCTCAAATATCTTTGTAACTTTAGGTCGGACCTTTAGGAACATTTTTCTAGTAAAAGCCTCATTTATTTAGATCTTCATAACCCTAGAACCATCGTCGGAATCAGTTGGTGGTTCTCAAGTGGTGTTGAGTCATTTTGTGGTGGTGACGGTGTTCAAATGGTGTTCAGGTTGAGTTTTCGGCAAAAAATGTGACTAATAAAATCCTAACATCGTTATTACAAAAAATATGCAATAACGATGTTAGGATTTTATTAGTCGGGGATAGCTGGACACAAATACATTAAAAGATGAGATCGTTAGCGACCAATTCATTAGTTAACAATGATAATTACCAAAATATAATATTTAGAATTAATAAAAACAATACACTTATTCAGTATCATAAATATTGATAACTCCTTTTTCACCCAGCCACACAAGGTTTGCAGACCCAAGAGAGAAAGGGCACTTCTAGATTGACATTTGACAACACTTGCTGCTACAACTTACATAAAAAGTAATCAAATTAATTTTTTTAACTATTACTGAGAGATTTTTAACCAATCAGATTCTTCTGCATGTTGTAAATGTCAGGTTGCTGGCTTTATAAAAATAATTGTTGGAGCCAACAAGATTATTTAGGCATCCGACGAGATTATTTTGGATTCCGACAATATTCATTTTGCCATTTTGGCTTCCAACGGAATTTTTTGAACAAGTGGCGGAATATGGTTGGTTAAAAACCTCGTCAAACAATTATATCAAAAGTGATCGGGTCAACAAATTTTAGGATGAACCCTATAGAAATTGATTGGTCAAATGAAATTTTGTCGATTTTATTTTTGAATGACCAACAAAGCCCGGCCACCAATGTACATCCACTAACAAAAAACCACCCACGCCCACAATATCAAATACCACTGGTGAAGTATAAATTTCAAAAGAAAGCCATCGTGTGAAGACCCACTACCACCGTCATAAAACTATTACTATATTTTTATTTTGTATCATATTTCCTGTTTTAAATGCTATCAAAGGTCAAATAACACCATCTCATAATCATGAGGCATGTGACACCGGTTTAATTAGTGTTTTTAAAACCGGTCGATACACGACCGGTTGAACCGGTTATATCGGATTTTGGTAAGCAACCGGTATCTAGAACCCTCCATTTAGGCGGTTTGCCAATACATCGTACAGTCGATTTTTCCAAAACAAACCGGTTTTAAAACCAAGAGAATTTTGATATTTTGTTGAATCCTAGATTTTTTAAAATGACTTTCACCTAGCAGATAAAATTAAAATGACTAAATATACTAAACAACAATTCGTTAATCAACCAATTTTGTATCTTGCAAATCAAAGGCTGGCTTCTTTACATCTTTTGTAATTGATTAATTTCACATACAAACTTCGTATATGACGCGATCATTGTTCATATGCGATGTTGTTTGACTCATGTGTAATGTGTATTAATGTACTTTATGGTTAGTTTTTAAGTTGGAGTTGTATCTATTTAGAACTAAATGGTAAACTATTTAACCGGTTGTGTCATTTTTGAACCAAAACATCAGGGTTTAATTCAAAAACTAAAATCCGAAAAGCCCAAACCCATAAACCGTGGGAGGGAATGCGCATATATACATTTATAAACCTCAGTTATTAACAAATTATAAACATAACAGTGTGGTGTGCTGGAAGCAGTTACAAAACTCATAATTACATTACATACATTGTTAATGGCCAATTCGCGCCAATCGGTGATACCGATGTACCTATACTCGTCTTCATCGAAGTATCTGATCGAGTTCGAGCATTTGATTACGAAGCCGCGGAGTGCTTCGTGTTCGTACGCGTCCGCTAGCGATCTGGAGGTTTTTTCGCCTGGTTATTACGCCAAGTGTAGTATAGGTGGTGTTTTCAGTTGTGGACTCACGCATATGGCGGTTACGCCGCTTGATATTGTTAAATGCAATATGCAGGTCCATTTCGTTCTCAGTCTCGTTTACGAATGAATGCTTGATTTAGGAGTAGAGCCTAGGGCTTATAGAGTTCAGTACGGTACTACTTAGATGTAATATATTGTTAGTTATTAGGTTTACGATAGTTATAATATTCGGTTCAATTTCGCTCAGGTTTGGATTTGATTATGCATTGATATATTCTTATTTAGAGCATTCACAACAAGTTCTCCGAATTATGTGAGTGTGTACTGTATTTTTTAGAGCGTGGTGTGAGTGGATGAGAGAAAAATGTAATGATAAAGGTATAGAAAAGTATTATTTAATTGAAAATGAGGGATAAAAGCAATAGTTGCATACTGGAGTGGCACGATACGCCTCAATTTTGGTAATCACTTGTGGTTTCTGTAGATCATTAATAGGTTTGGATTGAATTTGATTATGCATTGGTATATTGGTAATTTTAGGTTTATGATAGTTACATACTGGAGCGACGATACGGTTCAATTTTGCTAATCGCTTGTGGCTTCTGTGGATTGTTATTAGGTTTGGGTTAATTTTGATTATGCGTTGATAAAAAACTTGTGATCTGCACTTGGAATGCAAATTTTTGTTCTGCAGCTTCTGGCATTACATCCATGTCATTTTGAACTAGTGTGTTGATTTATTGGTTTTAACTTATGGACGAGATGATTTCAAACTCATTCGACGCTGTTGTTATTATATTTAAGTGTGATATATTGTTAGTTATTAGGTTTACAATAGCTGCGTTGTGGAGTCGCATGACACGTTTCAATTTCGTTAGTTGCTTGCGGTTACTGTAGATTGTTATTAGGTTTGGATTGAATTTGATTATGCATTGATATAAAATCTTTGATCTGTGATGATTTCATACTCATTTGACGCTGTTCTTACCATAGTTTAATATAGAGTTCTAATTATTAGGTTTACAATAGCTGCGTAGTGGAGTCACACGATACACATCAATTTCATTAATCACTTGCGGTTACTGTAGATTGTTATTAGGCTTGGATTGAATTTGATTATGCATTGATATAAAAACTGTGATCTGCACTTGAAATGCAAATTTCTGCTGTATAGCTTATGTATTATTGCTGGATGCAGAGTATTGTCATCTTCAAAGGGAAACTTGATGTAGCAAAATATCCTAGGCTATGTGTTATGGGAGGGTAGAAAGGGCTATGTGAAAGGGGTAAATTGCGCCACGTCCGTGCTTAGTTGACAAAAGGAGATAAATGATTGGTTAATATATTAATTAGTTGGGTGAGGTGGAGATAAACGATTGGTTAATATATTAATTAAAAAAAACTAAAAAAGTCAAAGAAACAAGCCTCGGTTAATATATTAATTAAAAAATAAAAAAACAAAAAAACTCAAAAGAAACAAGCCTTCAGTCCCGCTACCTTGATGGCAATGCTGACCTCGTGCACCTTTCGCATCTTTTGGTGCTAGGTCTATTGGCACCCCTTACACACTACGATAATACATACCCTTATACAAAAGCTTTAGAATATTTATTAAAGTTCATGATGACCTCAACTTGCAATTAATTAATAGGTTCATGAAAAATTTACAGGAACTTGAAGTATTGTAATTTCTTGATCAATGTAATGATTGGCCTCCTTTCTTTAATATTACAGCCATGTCACTTTTAATTTAAATCCGTGTTGTGTTAGTTACATTGCTTAACAAACATTTCATGTATATCCGAAAAACCTTCAGATCAACCCTGCAAAATACAAGAACATTGCTTCTGGTTTTGGAACATTACTGAAAGAGCATGGATTTAAAGGATTTTTCACAGGCTGGGTGCCAACCTTGCTAGGTTACAGTGTACAGGGTGCTTGCAAATTTGGGTTTTATGAATTCTTCAAAAAAGCATATGCTGACATTGCTGGTCCAGAGAATGCAGCCAAATACAAAACATTCATCTATCTTGCAGGTTCTGCATCTGCAGAACTTATTGCCGGAATTGCTCTTTGCCCTTTCGAAGCAGTTAAGGTTCGTGTCCAAACAAATCCTGGATTTGCCACAGGTATATCAGATAGCTTCCTAAAGTTCATTAATGCTGAAGGCACTGCTGGGTAATTTCATATCAGATGCAGATTTATTAATATTATAGTGTTATACTGTTATTTTTTTTCTAAATAAAATTGCTTATTTTTTATACAGGTTGTACAAGGGGCTAGGACCTCTATGGGGGCGACAGATTCCATGTAAGTTTAGATTATACCGTGTCAAAAGTTTTTGTATCATTCTTACATGAAGTTATGCATATTGCCATTTATATTAATCATTTATTGTTATGCACATGTTTTCAGACACAATGATGAAGTTTGCATGTTTTGAGACAATAGTGGAGATGATATACAAACATGCCATCCCCATACCAAAGGATGAATGTAGCAAAAGTTTGCAGCTTGGAGTTAGCTTTGCTGGCGGGTATGTAGCGGGTGTACTATGTGCTATTGTTTCTCACCCTGCTGATAATTTAGTTTCTTTCCTCAATAATTCTCAAGGGGCTACTGTCAGCAATGTGAGTCATATTCATGTCATTTTATCTGCGTATGTTTATCCTTAGTTTCTCTATTTGTAGTGTTTATTCTTTTTGTTTCAGGCTGTTCAGACGCTCGGTTTGTTGGGTTTATTTACTCGCGGTCTTCCTCTTCGTATTTTAATGATTGGAACACTTACTGGAGCACAATGGGGGATTTATGATGCTTTTAAAGTAGCTGTTGGGCTGTAAGTTTCTTCCACCCTATATATATTATAAAACAATGATTACTATACATGTTGTCTCGAAAGAGGATGCTAAACGGTAAACTTTTTTTGTAGGCCTACTAGTGGCGGTGGGGCGCTGACTTCAAAAAGGAAAAGTGATGACAAAGTTAAGTAATTTTTAAGGGCATTGAGAAGGTTTTTTTTTTTTTTGATGAGTAAATAACATTAGGTTAACAGTAGGGGTTTGGTATCGGGTTTTCGGTTACCAAGACTGTTACGTGAAACATTTTGTACAGGGTTCATATCCCTTCATTTTGGGCATCATTTAATGAGGTACTGCAAACCATATGTGGTATGCAGGTTTTTCAAATTAACGACAAAGCTTTCGAAACAAAATGCGAGTCTCATTGTAAAGATGAGATTTTTTTTTGAAAGGGGGGCCATGTTACAAGATCTAATCACAAGGGGGGCTGGAAAATTTTTTTTTTCAAAAGAGGGGTTACCTCCCTTTGTAATGGCGGCGAGTTTGATATGTAATAGGGGTGTTAGTCAATGGCAGGTGGGTTTGATATGTACGAGGTTCTCCCCTCTCTTAGAAATGGCGGTGGGTTTGAAAAAGTGGTCTCCCCTCCATTCTCAATGGCGAGGACTGCAAAATGATACTCCCCTCCCTTTGTAATGGCGGGGAATCTGAAAAAGGTATCTCCCCTCCCTTTTAAAGTTTGCCCAACGTTTGAAAAGCCATTTCATCTTTTTCAGACTCCCCTCCGTTACAAATGGAGGGGAGACCACTTTTTCAAACCTGCCGCCATTTCTAAGAGAGGGGAGAACTTCGTAATCCCACCTGCCAATGACTGACACCCCTATTACATATCAAACTTGTCGCCGTTACAAAGGGAGGTAACCCCTCTTTTGAAAAAAATTTTTTTCCAGCCCCCTTGTGATTAGATCTTGTAACATGGCCCCCCTTTCAAAAAAAAATCTAAAGATGATAAATGAGAAAATTCAAGGCACAAAGTGTGAGTCACGTTGTAAAGATGATAAATGAGAAAATTCAACTTCTTTAATTGTTGAATAGAACAATGACCTAACCAAATATCTAAATTTGGGGTGTGCAAAAATGGAATTTTTTTCGTTTAGACCCAATCCAATAACTCATCTCTTGCAGACTCGGATTTGGAACCGACTAAAAGGATATGGTTCTTGTCTAAACAGGGTCTAACAAAGGGGGTGCAAACGAGCCGAGCTAAGCTTGAGCTCGGCTCGTTTAACTTACAAAGAGCACGAGCCCGGCCCATTTCGATCTCTATTCTAAAGCTCGAGCTCGGTTTGTGAGTATTTTTTCAAGCTCGGGCTCGGTTTGGCTCGTTGACTATTTCGTAATTTATTTTTATATATTTTTAATTATTTTTTATATATTTTTTTCAATTATAATTTTATATAATAAGATGGGTTGGTATCCTTTCAGAACTCAAAAAAAGTTAAGAACATTTAGGAACTTTTAACAACCAAACATTTTTTTAATTTTTTTTATATAATAACATTATTTGAGACTAGTTTTATCATATTCAAAAAAAAAAAATTGATTACATATATGAATCACAAGTTTACACGTGTAAAATTTATGTAATGACAAATTTACATGTGTAAAAAAAAACATAAAATATGTGTAAAAACTATTTTTCACAATTGCAATCATAAATATAAATTTGAAAAGTGATAAAACTACACTCAAATAATATTAATATACAATTTGTTTTTAAAAAAACGTTAGTTATTAAGAGTTTCTTAAATAATTTAAGAGTTTTGTAAAGATGTAATGATACTCATCCTAAGATTTTAATATATATAATTTAGTTATTTTTCATAATATTAAATAGATTAATTAACAACTATTAAATATGTATTATAAAAATTATGTTAATGGCAGACTCGTTTAGACTCGTGAGCCAGCTCGATAAGTGAAGCTCGGGCTCGTTTAAGCTCAGCTCAATCGAGCTTTTTCATGAGCCGGTCTCGAGTAGCTCATAAGCAGGTCGGCTGGTTTGCACCCCTAGTCTAACGGGTTTGGTTCTATGGTTCCAGGCTTCCAGCAAATTGAGACAAAATCTGTAGCATTGACTATCATCTGGTCAAACTACCATTGACATTAATAGTTCATGATGTGTGTTTTGAGCAGAACTCAACACAGTTTATGCAGAAACTCAGAAAGCATTCACTTTTTTTTTCTTCTCATATTTGTGGCTTGATATATGCTACTTATGGCTAAATTAGTAAATCTAATTCAAGACTTCTGATTGGCTTAATATATGTTATGGCTAATCTTAAAAATAAATAACTTAACTTTTGCAAATTAATGGATTTGCAGTTTTATGTACAAAAAGAAAAGTTAAAACAGAGAACTTTCATTAACTATTGATAACTTTGGGGCTGTTTGGTAGTCTCTTAACCATTTCCTTAAGTCTGAGTGGTAATGGTTAAGAGGAGAGGAACCATTCAGACTTAAGGCTACCTCTTAACCATTAAGAGGTTATGAACCATTAAGAGGTAGCCTTTTAATAACTGTTAAGAGCCTACTAAACAACCCTTAAGTAAAGTTGTACCTATGACTTATTATACACACACACAATTGACAATTTCGTTGCTGACAAGCCTCTATAGAGCCAAGTAGCTGCATCAAAGTGGCCCACATCATTTATATTTTTTTTAAATGTGATAATTAAACAGTTATTCATTTCAACTCACCGGTGAAACGCCCAGGATGGACAACGCTAGGTTTTTACCAACGCCTTAGGTTTTATCGACCCTTTTGTTTACTTCTGGTATCATAACGAACGTAACATAAACCGACCAAATTCGCGTCGACTCAACGCCCCAACGTCCGGGACCAATAACACTTGGGTTTTACCAAGGCTCGATTTTGCTAGCTCACTGTCGCAGCGTCCAAGATCGACAACGCTTAGGTTTTACCGACTGAACAAATGTCGATTTTGATACTTTAATGTTTTATATGTTAATCAACTAAACCGATGGTAAGGGACAACTGCAACGTGAGGGGTACATGAACATATTTGACCTATCCGGCGCAATGTGCCGGATATAAAACTAGTTATATATAAGATAAATAGTGGATTGCCGGTGCCACTACTTTTTTCTGTCAACTTTACCTAGACTTTAAATGAAATTACTTTCAGATTTTAACAAAGGCTGTTTGGTGGCGTGATGGCTAGGTGTAAAATGGTAAAAGTGTTTTGATTTCTTCTTTGCAAGTTCTACTCATTCAAGATTGTTGTTTACTGATTTTTTTTGTTTATTTTAAATATATTGGTGGACCGAGGAGCTTATTTTAACCCGGCACCGTTTTTGTTTGAATTATAATCGCGTTTCGCGGGTCTTCAAATTTGCTTCTAGAATCGGAACTGACCCAGGGACCCGATTTTATCCATATGCTAGATTCGGGAACCCATTAATGATAAGACCCTGCTATATCTATATGCCCTTCAAACTCGCTTCAATAATGGAATCTGACCCGGGTCTCGATTTTATCTATATGCTAGATTTGGAAACCTATTAATGATAAGACCCCGCTATATCTACATGCTAGACCCGAGAACCAATTAATGACACGCAGATATCACAGGTCTTATAGCCATAGGTCTTACCCGTTTCATGCTCACCCTTAAATTTCAAGTATGTAAGTAATTATATAACCTTTCACCAATTACCTCCAATGTAATCAAAAGTAAATATTAAGAAGTTTAAACTAGTGTAACATAATTAAAAAATAATAATATTGTTCTATAATTCCACTGCAATACAACTTGGCAGGGTTTTGTATACAAGCAAAATTACAAAAATACAACTTTCACTCTTTTCTAATAATGACTCATCCTTACATCATTCTTTAAACTTAACCAAGGTCTAAAGGAAATATGGTATCGAATACATTCCTAGCAAACACATGCCGCACTTCCTGTATGCTTCCGATCGCCAGCATCTCATAATTAATCTTCCCGCCTTGCTTTGGCACAAATCTGGATTCCTTACCTTGATTCACACATTCAAATATCTTCACTGCCTTTAAATGCATGTGTAGAGAAATGAACACCTGAACAAATAACGTTAGAAAGGTGCCTGTGCGATGCAGCAACACAAAAATTGGTAATCAAGTAACACGGTAACCTTTTTTGAATTAAATAAAACGACTATAGCGATGCCACACTCAAATTAAAAAAAAAATGCTTGTTTTTATGGTAAATTAAATATATAAACACACACACACATATAGGGGAAAGTTAACGTACAAATGAAATTAACGTGCTAAACGAGAGAATCAATTAGAGTAATTATATATACAAGTAGAGTAATTATGTAATTACATCATAGAGTAATTACGTAATTACTCTATGATGTAATTACATAATTACTCTACTTGATTCTCATGTTTAGCACGTTAATTTCATTTGTATTTGATCGAATGAAAAGTTATGACCATTTAAATCCCCAGGGCAAAGTTGGTTTAAAATGAAATTAAAAATAACGAATATATATGGTAGTATACATATAAATAAATTCCAAAACTACACGCCAACGTTATCAAAGAAAACGCTGATTACCAGATCAGAATAAGGTGCTTTAGGGTAGCTACTCATCGCCCTTGACACATAATATGTATCCGTCATATTAGTTAGCGCCTTATTAACCGATGATCCAAGCTCCAAAACCTCTTTTTCGAGTGTCTTATTTTCAAGGTTGTTTTTAGGCTCTGATAACTCATGGTACGTTGTAACATGCGGTTTGGATATTTTTCTAGCTATGCTAATAGCTTCCTCCATATCTCCACCATTATGAACCGCTAGGCTAAATGCAGCAACCACTAACGGTTCCCTTGGTCGCTCTAACATCGCCATGTGGAACGCTAAAATCGCCACCCTGTAAATAATAATAATATGTTGATGCAACTAAAAAGTAAAAACTCATGTATATTATGCATACTGCCAAAAACTTACCATAAACTACAATGGTATGGTCTGTCTGGTGCTAGAAGTTTATCCAAGTTTGAAAATAATGACTGCGGTTATACAATATGATAGAATTATTTTTGTTACAGCTCAATAATAACAATAAGCATATGTAAAGTGTAGGGGTGCAAACAAGCCGAGCTGCTCGAGACCGGCTCGTGAAATAGCTCCATCGAGCTGAGCTTAAATGAGCTCAAGCCTAAAAGTAAGCTCTTTTTGTAAACGAGCATGACTTCACTTGCCGGCTCGCAAGCCTAAACGCACCTGAAGTTAATATAATTTTTATAATATATATTTAATAATTGTTAATTAATCTTTGTAATGTTATGAAAAATCACTAAATAATATATATTAAGTTAAATATAAAATTATAACTGAAAAAATATATAAAAATAATTATAAACATATAAAAATTAATTAAGAAATAGTAAACGAGCAAAGCCCAAAACGAGCTTTAAAAATAGAGATCGAAACGAGCTCGAGCTATGTGTAAGTTAAACGAGTCGAGCTCGAGCCTAGTTGAGCTTGGGCTCGGCTTGGCTCATTTGCACCCCTAGTAAAGTGTGAAGTATAAAGTCATAAAGGTTACCAAAAGCATGTTGCCCTTCTTATCGCGTCTCCTAAAACCGTCACTAACAAAATACGCCGCCTAACAAAAATGAAAACAAGTCAATATATGAAAAACTGACAAAAGTTAGTAAACTTTTTACCTGAATCGGTAAGAGTAATTCTAAGAGACCAAATCTCCATAATACCCTCAATGATGGTTCTGCAGAACCGTATGCTAGCATGTAATTCATTTCCATAAGAAGCCTCCCCTTCAAACATATGATTAAAAGATTAAATATCCAATTTGTTCTTTTTAAGTATCAATCAAAAGATTAAAAGATGTGTTCGAATTAGCAAATAAATAATTGACACCTTGTCAAGCAGAAGAACTGAGTGTGCAAGGTGTTTTATAGCACGCGCAGTTTCTCTAGAAAAACCAAACCCTAAACGGGCAGCTATTCTAATGGCACGTAGTATGCGAGCTGCAACATGATTAAAGGTTTGGGATGCAGAACGTAATAAATTATTATTAAAAAATAAATTAAATCAAAATTAATAGACTCACCACAATCCTCAACAAATGAGAACCCGGCAGGATGAATAGTTCGCACCTACAGCAAAATTATATTAATTCAACAATGTTACACTTTAAAGAATATACTAATGTTGAATGATGCATGCATACTTTGGCTTTTTTAATATCCTCAATTCCTCCTACATAGTCATAAATCGTATTTTTATATGGATTGAACATCAGTCTGCAAATGAAACCAAAAAACGTTACTACTTTTGGAAGAGCTGAAAAGATACAAAAAAAAAATAATAATAATAAATATATAAAAACTAAAACTAAAACTAAAAACAAGAACGAAAAGATTCAGGAAGATGAACCAATTCAAGATAATATTGGAAACAAAGCCATTGAAGATTTAGGTTCCCAAGGCCAAAGCAGAAACCCGTTTATAGTTAAATCTCGTTGCATACAATTTCTCCAACGATTATGATCTTTCTCATCAAAGCCTTCATGTTGTTGAGAGGTCAAACCGGGGTCCACCAAGCGGTTTCTTGCTGAAGTGCTGAAACTCGAAACCTATTCATATCAGAATGGGTCACTTTTAGTCAAGTTGAGTAGACATTGAGACGATTATTATCATCTTTTTTCATTTAATTAAATAATTAGCGCATTCACTATGATTAAAATCACATGACTTGTTAGAATCAAGACAAACCTCTACAACATCATCACCAACGTGCACATGGTAAATAGGAAACCGTTTCCCGACAATCTCACACCATGAAAAAGCTTTTGTCACCTATGCAGTAATGAAAAAACAGACCAATTCGTCAACAATGTTCCTGTCGAGCTATTAATCAAACGTTTGGTTTGTTTGCAGCCCTATATGCACTAATTCAACATTCAAAAATACACAAAATATAAGTATGACTCACTAACTGACCTCTTTTAACTCTGCTGTAGTTAGCACATCAAAGTCTTTTGGTGTGCGTTTTAGTATTAGATCGCGTACACAACCGCCAACAAGGTAAACATCAAATCCTATAAAATGCAGATATATAAAAATATAAAATCCTCAAGCATTAAATAAGCCAAATGACTATGAAAAGCCAAATGTGGGCATTTTTACTAGCAGAATATTATTATTATTATTATTATTACTATTCAACCTTGTCTTTTAAGTCCATTTAAAACAATCCGTGTAGGCTTTGCGATCATCGAATTCGTAATCCCAAACTCTTTCGAGCTAAACTTCTTCCACTCCGGCACCAATTTCCTCCCTTCAACGCGTTGAATTCCAAGCACAGTTACTCAATCAACAACACAAAAACACATCATAAAAAATCTAACATACCTCCGTCACAGGGCACAGAATCAGGGGAGAAACTATCTGGACCGTCAACTGTATCAATTGCTGCAACACAACTCAGTCGAACCTGAACCTTCATGCACATGAAACACAACGATTAACAGAGAATTTACTAGGGCTGTAAACAAACCGAACAAGGCCTTGTTCATGTTCATCCGCTAAACTTCTATCAGACAAACGGAAGGTGCAAACGGAACACAACTTCTTTTTCGTGTTCATAAATTAAGGAAATGAACTTGTTCGTGAACATACACGAACGAACACAAACAATGTTTGGCTTGGCTACCAAGTTTTTGTTGGTGTTTATACTAGCATTCTTATTATTCATATAATTTAATTTTGTAATAAATTAATCACATAATACAATAATACTCACACATATATTTTTGTTTTATAGTTAATTTTTAAATAGACCTAAAAGAACACAAATGAACGAACATGGCCTCTGTTCGTGTTCATCATTTATTTATTAAACTCAAATCATCGTACTCAGTAAAACCCACCAATAGCAAACCTATGGTAGGGTCCGAAACATTGCCTCTACCCTGTAGGAATAAAAGTGAGACCCCTGGCTCGATTTGGACATAAGGCACGTAACACTCAACCATCGGGACCCCGGCTGATTGGTGCATGTACCCTTGTCTTTCGGTTATCAACGCTACCACATGATTAACATTCCACAACTTTCTTTAACGCTATTTTCAGGAAATTAGTCGTCGTGCAATTTTGCTTTTGCCCACCACACATTTATTTATTAAACTAACGAACATAAATGAACTGGTTTTCCAACAATCCAACCGTTGGGTTCGTTTACAGTTTATGAAGAAACGGAAATGAGGGTTAATGAGAGTCGAGAAACGTACAGTGGAAACTTGACGGAGGAGATAATAAGAATTGAGACGGAAACGAGGGTGGCATGTGTATCCTAAACCTAGACCCATTGCCATTGGATTGGATATGTGTTTGTATTGACTAAACTAAACTATCATTTTCTGGTTTCTAGGGTTTTAACAGATGATGATCAACAAGGGGTTTATCAGCAGTGGATGGAGAAGATAGATGATTTTATTATTATTATTTGGGCTGTTTTTTTAGTGGGCCGAGTCAAAGTCTGTTGACTGGGCTGTTAAGTACCAATGGGCCTTTGTTGTAGAGGTGCATAACTCATAAGTCATAACTTCATAAGTACCGGCTGTACATGACTTGCACGTACGACTTGGTTTTGGTTTCTTCCCGGACCTGTACCTGGAACCGGACATGTTGGAACCGGTTCCATCGTTACCCGGTCAAATACCTGACTATACCTTGAACCGATTTCTACCCAACCAGGTTTTGACTTTTATTAACCATATCCGGAACTGGTTCATACCATATTCTGGTTCCTGAAATACCCGGTTTGTGCACGTCTACTTTGTTGTAAGACAAGGTGCCTAAATTGGTTATGTTTTCTAAAGATATTTTCGGGTTTGGTCAAGAGTCGGGTCAGGTAGGAACCGGTTTTGGGTATGGTCGGTTTTTTTACCAGTTCGCATTTGGGTCTGGGTACGGTTTTTTCAGAGGAACTGAAACTTGGTTCGTACCTGTGGGTCGGTTCCGGTACACCGTGTTGGGTTCGGAACCGGGTTTTATGCCCAAGTCTATAAATAAGTGACCGGATCTTCAAATTAAAATATTAGTTTTTAAATAATCGCATAACTTTAAAATTATATGTTACTAGTTGCTTTAAACTTGCGGGAACTCGTTGGGTATCGGCCCATACCATATTAAAAACTTATGAGGTTGATTGTGTAACTTAATGGAACTTGAGTGTTACCATACTGAAAGGTCTGGTCGTGGGATTAATTGTGTAATTAGTGGAGCCTGAGAGTTATCATGCTAAAAAGAGTTGTGAGGTTAATTGTGTAACTAATAAAAGTTGTGTGGTACCATGTATAAATTGGTGTGTTGGGATGTGAGGTTAATTATGTAATCAACGGAGCTTAAGGAGTTACAATATTAAAAGGTTACAATGTTAATTGTGTAACTGAATGAAAGTTGTGAGGTACAATATTAAAATTAAAATTAAGAAGTTATGTGGTTTATCATTATAATTGGCACAAGAAGCACATATCTTATCTTTTGTGACAAGGGTTTGAGTGTTAGTTTTACTTCCACTTCATTGCTAATGGAGCGCAATCAACTTAACAACACGCTACTTGAATCATGGTTCCGACCCTAAACACTACACTCGCTTGCCTATTTTAACATAAACTTAAGGCTAGATTGAAATGCATAACAAAATTAGCAAAATTGGATTGACATCTTAGTGGAGATGCGAAGAGTGGGAGATATATTTAGTAAAAAGACGGCACATAGGTTTTTCATGATATTTCGATGGACTCCAACTCTATGTTTACAAACAAATATCGCGATTGAACTACTGGAGAATAACGCGGTTGAAAATTGTGATTTTGCAAACAAAAAAAACTAATATACTTTGACAATCATAATCTAAAATCAACAAAATTAGGCAAAATTTAAGTAACAAGCTATAAATCGGAAGAGAAATTGATGAAAACACTACCAATACCGATTTATGAGAGAAGTTGACGAACTCAATCGCGAGATCAATTTGGATAGATTTAATGAACTCAATCCCTGGACCAATTTGATAGAGATTGAGCTTTTAGCGGGTTATTGAAAAGCTGGAAGGCAAAAAAATAGATAATAAAACGTTGTCTTCCTATTATGCTAGAGATGATCCGTTACTTGTTTTTTTGTTACTATCTTGATCCGGGTTTCCTTTTTCTACTTTCAAATATTAACATACCCAAGACCACCCATAACAATTTATTTAAAGTCCAAACTACAAATACATACCTTGAGTCACTTGCCACACACAATAGATTAGTAAATCTATGAGGTTAAATGCCGCACTTACAAAACTAATAGGCTTTTGAGTTAATTTTTTCCTAGTTTAGTCTCATAAGGATTGTTATGAATCTAGAATATATAGGTTTATAAATAGAGATTATTTATAAACATTATTTATCACAAAATTGATAAACAATCAAGTTTGGACAAAATATTAATACCTATTGATTCTTTTAAGTTACTAAAAATAGTAAACACGAAAATAGAAAGAATTTTTTTTGAATGGTCCAAAAATAGAAATGTAAAATTTAATTTACTAAGAAATTAAATGAAATTAAATAACTAGTAATAGAGTCCATTAACACATTAACACCAACTACAAAATTGGGCACACCAAACCACAATGTTGACCATTAAAAGTCTATAACCGTGACCCCTTCATGTGTTTACGCCAAATACCGATTAAAATAAAATTAAATGTATTTTATTAAAGTACAATACGGGACATACAGTCAACAGAATTCTCATATATGCATAAAGTTAAAAAACATGTTTCTCAATCGAGTAAGTTTATCTTTAAATATTTGAAAATATCATTGCATATTAAAAATAGTTCGATTACTTTTCTAGTTACATATATTATTCAATCTACACGTTAAGTGTCGGCTTCGTATGGGATAATGGAGTGTAAAGGACAAGGTAGTAAAAGTTGTTACGTGGATTCTCGGCGGTTGACTGGAGAGTTGGGTGTACTCGGACATGGCTGTTGGATTTTATGGAACGGTTCGATAAAGTCAACGCGGCTGACCGAGTTTTGACCCGTTAGAGTTACACATTGGGTAACGAGCGTGAAACCCGCTTAAGTTAGTTAATCGGGTATGACATGAATTAATGAGATATTATGGAACGGGCTTTTGGAAACAAAAGATGGGTTTGGTGGGCCGTATTATAAACTAGTTAACCTATCATTAATCATAACCCTAGCCACCAAAAGAATCTTGATCTCTTTCATTACTCCACACCACCGCCGCTGGCCTCCATACCTCTACCGCTGCTGTACCGTGAAGCCATCACCGTCACCGGCCTCCCTTGCCGCCGTCGCTGTCCCTTCGCACCACACCACCATCGCCGCTGCTTCTCTTCTGCCGTCGCAGTTACTGTTCATTGGCTGCCACCGCCGCCGCACGCTGCGACTGTTGCTACAGTCCATCGCCACTGTTGCTGCCTAGTGTACCGCCACCTTCGGGTATCGTTTGTCACCTAGCATTGCTAATTAACTCTCGGTGTCTCGACCGGTTATTTATTAACCGAGGTAAACTTAAATATAACTGGTTTATAATAATTATATTTGATGGGTTGTTTATATTACTGTGCTTGTATGGTTTATTAACCAGATCCTGCCGGGGGCTACGTATATATTGATTAACTGGATTAATTAATTATTCGACTTATTATTGAACCGGGTTTAATAATAAATTTTTGACTGATCACCACTGGAACTCAACAGTGGTATTAGAGCCTTGGTTACAACGTACGAGTCGGTACCGGTATTTTAATCAGAATTAGAGCACAAACTTTAACTGGTTTTAAAGTTTCTGGTCTAATTAATTTTAAGGCAACTTTATATTTTGGTCAAAATTTTATTTTGTTTTATTTGACCAAAAGTTTGCCCGAATTTTGGTTGTTTGTTATGCAATATGTAAATCTGGCCTGACCGTGTTTGTGATTGTTTGTGATGTTTTGGTTTTGGCTTTGGCCAATGGTTGATTCAAATTTGTAATAGTTAGGGTTTTTTCCTTTATTGCATTTATTTTTTACATATTGTATTTCATTTATAAATATTGTAATAAACGAAGATCTGAAGACAAAGACTATGGAAACTAAACGGGAATCACGAAGTCAGTGGGAGTTGCTCAAGACGACGATTGGATGCACTCAAGTTCATCCTTGTGGTTGTTTGTGTGTTGTGATCCCGTGACCCGTTCGGTCTTGCTAATCGGCTATAGCAAGATCGAACAATTTTTAGCCATATAGATTTACATATCTATTTATTGCTTTTGTGGTTGCTTATTTTTATAATTGTTATATAATAACCAACCTCACACCAATATATATATATATATATATATATATATATATATATATATATATTAAAAGAAGATTTAAAATATTAAAACAATCATAATAAAACAAGTTCTAAAAGGAGTTTTACAACTTGTCAAATTTTGTCTTTAAAACAAAATTTGATTTAAAACAAATTATAACCAATCATGTTTTGCAAAATTAAACTAAATTTGCTTTTCCAAAACTAATAACTTAATAGGTAACTATTAACTTAAAGTTGGTTATTCATATCGCGGCAAACTTAGTTTTAATAGGTTATGTAAAACCGAGTCTCCTGAGAGATGAAAGGGTTCATCAAGTTGTCCCAATGAATACAGTAAAACTGGACTTTACTGTATTCGGTAATATTTAAAATTAATCCCGATTTTAAAATCAATAGTCTATGCCATCCTACTATAAGCCACACTTGAGGCATACTGCGAAACTTCAAGTGTTTGGAGCTACAACACGCACTTGATTTCTAGTTTATCCCTTCAAGGTGAAATGGTTTTCTTGACACATCTGGCCCTTTCACAAGTGACTATATTAGGGCGACTATTAATTTACTCTCCTATTACGTGCTAAGCTGTCTAGAGACTAAGGTGGGCATAGATGCGGCTAAACGTATCTACTTAGACAAGTATTGTCTTAATAGGCCTCATAACCGAGAGTTGTGCTTTATTCACATTGGCAATCGTTGTCTGTCTGCCTAACCACTTACTAATATTGTGTGATATAGCTGCCATTAGTAACTGGAAGCCATGTTTTCAAGTTCCTATTTTGTTAATGTTATTGGGTCATTGATAGTAGGATTAAAACATCGAAAATACTAATTAAATTACTTTTGCTTATTTAACAGATGTCAACTGATAATAACTCCTCATTCACCCTCAAGGCTATTCTTGAGAAATAAAAGCTGAATGACACCAATTTTCTTAAATGACACCAATTTTCTTGAATAGCACCGCAATTTAGGACTTGTTCTCAAAATTGCAAAGAAGCACTATGTTCTCGATAGACCTATTCCAACCGAGCCTGAAAACAATACTGTTGCTGCCAGAGAGGTTCTTGACAAGCATATAGACGACTCTGTTGAAGTCGCCTGCATTATGCTAGCCACCATGTCTTACGAGCTTGCTAAAGGCTTAGAAGATTTTGGTCCTGTGAGATGCTTGAGCAACTCAAGGGCATGTTCCAGAAACAAGCCCATCAAGAACGCTATGACACCATGAAGCAGCTTATCAACTATATATTGGAACATGGATCATCTGTTAGTGCGCATGTCGCTAAAATGAAAGGGTACATCGAACAGTTGAGGAAACTTTATTATCCTCTGTCAGATGAAATGGTAGCAGATTTCATCTTGAACACTCTTCCCAGCTCTTACGACAAGCTCGTAATGAATTTCAACATGAATGGCTGGGTGAAGACAGTGCCGGAGCTTCATGGACTGCTTAAAATAGCTGAGATGAATATTCCCACTAAGACTAATCAAGTTCTTATGGTTCGATCTGCTGGTGTCATGAAGCCTAAACCCAATGGGATAATAACGGTAAAGGCAAGAAAAAGGTTACTGTTGCTGCCAAGTCTGCCACCAACACTAACAAGGGTGTTGCAAAGGTACCACCGCCGCCTCCTAAAGAACGCCGGTGCTACAAGTGCAACAAAATGGGACACTGGAAGCATAACTGTCCCGACTATCTTGCTGAGCTGAAGAGGCAGAGGACCAATGGTGACAGCTCCTCTAAAGGTATTTCTATTTACGTTATTGAACTTTTCACTGTCTCTAGCAACACATGGGTATTTGATACTGGATGTGGTTACCACATCGTTAATGTCTTACAGGAGCTTGAAAACCCGAAGAAGCTGAAACAAGGCAGCATGGAACTCATCGTTGATGATGGGAAGAGAGTCCCAGTTCTTGCAACTAACACATATCGTTTTGCTTGTCCATTTGGCCTTGTAGTTACTTTGAATAACTGCTTGTTTGCACCTGGTTTGACCAGATAAAATTATTTCGGTTTCTTTACTATTTCAACAAGGATTTAAGTACGCTCTTAATGGTATTGCTATTTCTGCCTACTTGAATGTTATATTTTATTTTGAGGCTAAACCTCGAAATGGTATTTATGAGATTGATGTTCAAATAAACAATAATGTATATAATCTTTCTAAACGTATCAGATCTGGAATCAATGATACATTTCTATGGCATTGCCGACTTTGCCACATAAGCAAACCACGAGTTAAGAGACTTCAATCTGAAGGGATTCTTGAATCCACAGGACCGGTATCTTTTGATAACTGCAAATCTTGCTTAGCTGGTAAACTCGCCAAAAGACTTCTTCACTTATAATAATGAACGAGCAATGAATCTGTTAGGACTCATACATACTAATGTCTGCGGCCCCTTCAGGACCATGTCTAGAAATCATGAAAGATACTTTGTTTCTTTTATTGACGATTACAGTCGATATACTTATGTGTATCTTATGAAACACAAGCATGAAACTTTTGAAAAGTTCAAAGAGTTTCAAAACGAAGTGGAAAACCAACTCAGGAAAACTATTAAAATGCTTAGATTAGATCGAGGTGGAGAGTATCTCAGCTTAGAATTCATAAATCATCTAAAAGAGCGTGAAATTGTTTCACAGCTCACTCCACCTGGCACACCCCAACACAATGGCATGAGCGAGAGCAGAAATCGAACCTTGCTAAACATGGTCCGATCGGTGATGTGTAGAACTAACTTACCTCACTCTTTTTGGGGCTTTGCCCTTATGACCGCCGCCCGCATTGTCAATCTGGCTCCAACTAAAAAGGTAACAAAACCCCATATGAGATATGGCATGGGCGTAAACCCAATTTGTCTTTCTTAGAGTATGGGATGTGATTCATATGACACCAGTGATTCTGATGGCAAGCTCGATCCTCGTGGCGTAAAAGTTGTTTTCGTCGGATACTATAATCAAAGCAGATGCTATTTCTTCCATCCTGATATAAATGTGATTTCTATCAAAAGGAAGGGCCACTTCCTCGAGAAGGAAATTCTCGATCGAGGAACTGGAAATAATATTGTCGATCTTGAAGAAATTCAAGAACCACAAACAACTGCTAAGGAAGTTGGAACATCTGATCAATAAGTTGTTGTTGCTGATACATCAGACATAAACACAAGCACTTTTAGAAGTAATATGACTCGCATACCAAATTCTAAATACCTATGGCATCTAGATGGTCCCAAAGTCCTATTAGCAGCCGACTTAAGCGACCAACATGCTATTTGCAAATCTGCTATCTTAGATCCGGAATCTGAGAAACGGCAAGATGCAATGAATGCCGAGATGCAATCTATGCATGACAATCAAGTCAGGAACTTGGTTGAGCTACCCCCCGAGCAAGTGGATTTTCAAAAGGAAAACCGACATGCATGGAAATGTACAGACTTATAAAGCACGGCTAGTCACGAAATGTTTTACTCAAACTCAGGGTATTGACTATGATGAAACCTTCTCGCCCGCTGCTATGACTAAGTCAATAAGGATATTACTTGCTGTAGACGCGTAATGACTACGAGATATGACAAATGGATGCCAAAACTGATTTTCTTAATGAACACCTTTATGAATATGTCTATATGGTTCAGCATGAAGGTTTTGTCGATCCTAAATATCATAACAGGGTGTGCAAACCGAATAAGTCCATTTATAGACTTAAACAGGCATCTCGCTGCTGGAATCTTTATTTTGATGAGAAAATCAAAGAGTTTGGTTTTATAAACAATGAAGATGAGCCTTGTGTTTATAGAAAGGCTAGTGGGAGCAATATATCATTCCTCATCCTGTATGTGGATGATATACTGATAATTGGAAACAATATTCTTATGCTTAAGGAAGTTAAGCACAGGCTGGGATCTTGTTTGCAATGAAAGATCTTCGTGAAGTTGCTTATATTCTTGGAATCAAGATCTACCGAGATAGGCCTAAGCGGCTTCTAGGGCTAAGTCAAAGTACATACATAGACAAGGTAATGACACGCTTCTCAATGGATAACTCCAAGAAAGGAGTTGTCACCATGGCTAAAGGAACCGTGCTGAACAAATCCCAATCACCGGCAACGGACATTGAAACTAAGCACATGCAAGCAATTCCATATGCTTCAGTGATTGGTTCCATCATGTATGATATGTCATGTGACACTCCGCTAAACAGGTCTTTTTTCGTACAATGCTTAATAACGATTTCTTAACGTTAATTCCCGCATGATTTAAATTTTGTTGGGTTTAATCACGAGGAATCTAGCATAGGCCCATATATGCACGATACATTGCATATGGGTAATTTATTTCTATTTAAATTTCACAAAATTTCGGATTTTATCCGCAGGCACGGACGTTGGTGATATTTTAAATCCCTCGAATATATTTTAAATGACCCAGAAGGTTTAAAAACCAATTATATATAATTATAACCATAATCGTTTTATAAAATATTTGAGCATCAAATGCGAAATGATTCTACGAAAGTATTATTATTTACTTATTAAGCTATTATCGGTTAACAAACATAATAACGTTTAAACTCACACGCACACACATACGTGCGCGCGCGCACACACACATATATATATGGAGATATTTAACGTATGTTTAATATCTAAACACATTTAAACTTAAGTGATTGCAATTAGCTTATAGCTAACAATTAACAACAATAATGAGTTTCCCAATGCAAATCCTACGATTCTAACTCTCATCCAATTTCTTAACAAACTCACACAAACTTTCATTGTTTTTATTACTTTTATTATTTGTAGTTCAATTTTACAAAAGTAAATAAATGGTTAAAAACCATTCACAAGTAATATTACATGCACCACAAAAGTCAGTGAATTGAGATCTAATAAAATCCCACATCACTCCATAACAGTGACCATCATCATCACTCTCCATTTCTTGTGTGTCCTTCACCTACTGGCTTAGCCATACTCCTTTACTATTATATAACCAACACTTGCCATAAAGTACAAACCACAACACAATAACAAAGAAACGAAAATATTTACATTATCATCATCACTTTTCCTTGATGGATGTTTAACCAACACTCTCAACTCAAACCATACTTTTCAAATCTCTTTCAAACCACATGTTACCCCACCTATCATGAGTAACAAAAGTCAATCATTGTCTTCTCATTTAGAATCCCATAACACCACAACTATATCTTCATTTATTTTCTAACTTGACAACAAATCCAAGACACACCATACCCTCATCCCTAATATAAATCAATATACCCAACATCATTTTTAAACTTCAATAAAAACAATTTAAAGCTCTCTTTCTTCTTCTGTGTTGCATCAGACCAAACCCACACCATCCATTTCTTCACATTTTCCTACACCTCCCACCATAAACAACCACCACCCTAGCATTCCATCTTCTCGACATGCATCAGCCACCGTAGCACCACCACCTTTTCCTTCTGTGACCGTCTCTGCCTTCTTCACCACCTTCACCGCACACCATCTCCACCGTAGCATCACTGTAACATCTCCGAAACGTCACCACAACGCATCGCCGTCAAACCATCACCGCCATCAACCACCTCCACCCTTAGCGGCCGCCGCGAACCACGACCTCGAAAGTCCGGAACCACCATCATCGTCCATCACCTTTTCTCTCTCTAAATCTCTCTTCAGGTATTACGCACTCGCACTCACGGTTTTACTCTCTCTCTCTCTCTCTCTCTCTCTACACAAACACGCTCTACCTATACAAACATATATAAACATGTTACTAATATGTGGCACCTTCTGTTCAAAAATCAACACTGTGTAGGAGCTCTTTTCGGAGAAGTTAGGCGTGGCGAAACAAGCTCAAGACTCTCATTTCCCTCTAAACGTTAATACCAAAACTAAGTGAGCATAACCCCTCTAAACTTATCATTATAAGTTGTGTTTATGCTAGCTTTAACACCCAAATGCTAATCAACACTTAACACGTTAAAGAAAACTTATAATATCATACTTCAACTTATCATGCATGAAAGTTTCTTAAACAACTTGAGACTCCAACAGTTACGTTATGAGCACTAGATATGTTTATAAATGGAAAGCAAAAAGAATGAATCCAAGGGTTAGCTTTTCCTAAAAAGATATGTGTTACAGTATATATATTTGACATGAGAACATTAGTTGGTAAAATGAATGGAAACTAAACTTATAAAAAAAAACATAACAATTTGAACACAAAAAGATAATCGAGTATAAACCTGATTTATATGTTAATAACTTGTATCGGGAAACATGTGTGTGTGCTAATGGTTCAAGTGAAATTTGGATGAGTTAGAAAATTTTAATAAACCTATGAGGGAATGGCATAATTTTTATAAATGCTTAATGGAGAGATTTTTTTTAAAGTAAAGCAATTGATTTTAGTACACACATACATGTATTGTTGGAGTTAAAACATATTTTATAGCTTTAGTAAATGAACACAGTGAGCTTTTGTGTAACTAAATGGTTATAAATACTTACAAAACTTAAATATATATTTAAAGTAAAACTAAATATGTTTTGTGTTTTAAACAACACATAATAGATAATGCATATTTATTGACAAAACAAGAAGTAAAGAATAATACAGTTAGGTGATAACTTAGAGAGGATAAGATTAACATTTTTATTTCAACTACAATAATTTTTACATAGGCCTATATTTTAGGAAAATATATATTTATAACGTATAAATAATAACCTTTTAAAAAAAATGACTAAAACGATACCAAAAGTTTGCTTGGAAAAGTATAAAAAAAAATATATGAATTTCATATTTTATTAAAATATCGGCCATAACTTGAAAGTATTATCTTTTGAATTAATACTCCTAGCGAAACCGTTAGACAAAGCGACAATTAACGAGAAACGAATATAGTAAATCATATTCTTAATAATTATATAGTTATATAAATATGCATTTTCAAAAGGAATATAAAAACTTATCATCAACGGGTCGTCCAAAAATTAAACGAAACGTTCGGCTGGTGAAAGCAGCCGACACAAACATAACAAACGAAACGTCGGTTGGTGAAATCAACCGGCACAAAATAATAAACGAAACGACTAGTTGGGTGAAAGCGACTAGCATAACCCGACTTGCGAGTCGCTGACGAACTAACTGACCTTACACATTTAGGACGTGCGAAGGCAGTAGAACCGGGTTAATCTGAAATTTCTAGCGAACCGGCCACTGAACTCACAAGGTGAGTTTCACATCCCCTTTTTACTGTTTTATTGTTTTCAACTAGGGGGGAGAAACATACCCAACTGCTTTTATATACGATATTTAGAAACAAAACAACCGATCCTTATACGAACTTGAGTTGAACTATGTAGTGCTATAAGTCCCTTTCTTGCATAATATAACCATTAACTAACGGAGTTAGCCATAGGAATATACGAATAGTACTATTGGCCTTGACATTCCCCCTATTTTAGGTTAGTCGCGCTAACCACCGATATTGCATCGAACCGGGGTGCGTATATTCCATCTGTGAAATTTGAACAGGGCAAAAAGGATATATGTCGTGGTTTGGTTATAGGCTCGTGGGTCGTATATTAATTCGTAGAATTAGCGCACTCTATGGAGGATTACCGTATTTGTTTCAACAGATTATCGTATACTTGTTTATGAACTGATTCAACGTTTTATGAACAACGTGATTTTATTTCGAGTCTTAAAACTTGTGAACTCACCAACCATTGTGTTGACCTTTTAAATTGTATGTTTCTTTCAGGGAATTAACAAGCTTGTAAGGAAATCATGGAACCGGGACCTCGATGCATAATTAGGATACCTATTTTGGAGGGATTTCAGATGTATAACCCAATTGATATCTAGGTCATATACGTGAAATATCTTATTATGTATATTTATCTTATTAAAAACATCTTGTGGTTTGTAAAACTCTTTTGAAAACTAATGGTATCCTAATACTACTATGTTTGTGATAATCACATGCTTACGGTTTACATGACGTAACTCGCCCTTGCTTCCATTTTCGCCGGGTGTGGCATGTCATGTACTAGACCTGACGTCTTGTACGCGTTGAGCATGACTAGTCGTTCATGGGACTGCAGTAAAAAACATTCTTAGGTACTTGAAAAGGACCAAGGATATGTCCTTAGTGTTTGGTGGAGTGGAAGAAGAGGTCACTGTAAAGTGTTACACTGATGCTAGCTTCCAGAATGACCGAGATGGTTCTCGCTCACAATCTGCTTGGATGAAGAAATTCATGGCCCACCTCGATCTGGTTCCAAGTTTTTGGAAACCGATCGATGTAATCTTTGATAACACAGGAGCCATTGCTCAAGCCAAAGAGCTCAGATCTTATTACAGGGCCAAGCACATTCTAAGTAATTTCCACTATATATGGGATATACTAGAACGAGGAGATATCATAATAAGAAAAGTGACACAGATCAAAACCTAGCTGACTAGTTCACTAAACCGATGACTCAGGACAAGCATGATCAACAAAGAGATGCTATCGGTTTTAGATTAGCTAGTAGTTTGTTTTGATTTAGTATTTGAATGTATGAACAATTAGCAGTTATCCTTTTGAATTCTCTTTTGATTTAATGGTTAAATGCAAATGTTGAATAATATATCTGTGTTCGATTTTAATATGTTTAATCTATGAATATTGCATTCTAAATTATTCGTAGTCGGTCAAATTCATGGGAATGACTCTGAATTAAGACAATATTGACTTTGGACTCAAGCAGTTGACTTCCAAACTCACAGGCCTCATTATGAATGACGCTGGATGTAACTCGGATCAAATCATCTTGATGGATCTTAGTCATATGATGTTTTGACGAGCATCTCAAGTTACCTTTTTGTGTTCCCTTCTTTCATATGTTATAGATTTTTTTTTTCTGTTTTGGCATTTTCATGAAGTTTTATGTATCGAGTTCGTTTCAAAGGTTTTCTATGAAGTTAATATCAAGCTTGATTATTCGTTAATTGGTGAACTATTTCCATTCATAGTTATATTTGAAATCGGTTTATTTTATATATTTTTCTCAAACTTCGTGGTCTATAACCGATTTCCCATAAACATAATCGTTTAGTGGAAGTTGGAGACTATGGGCATTCTTATACACATGTTGAGTTTATTATTGTTACACGAATTGCTTTGGTTACTTTGATTAGTTCTGCTTCCACTCAAGATTTTATTCGAATTATTTTGCTATTTGATTTCAATATATCATCAATTTAATCAATGTTTTATTTCGATCTTCAATTTTCAATTATTTATTCTTGACCCAATGTTTTATCAATTTGAGACGAATGTTTCACTTTGATCTTGAAATTTCGATTATTTATTTTGTAATTCTTAATCTTAATGTGGCATTTATACACATTGATATTTTATTGGAAATTTTCATTCTGTTTAATGTGTCATTTTGATGATAAAGTTTCGTTATCTATTTTATTCACAAACCCAATGCTTTACCGACTTTCGAGTTTGTATTTGTTGGCTTAATTCCATATTTGATTACCCTGTTATTCTCAACCTCATTATTTCGTTTATTGAGATGTTCATGACTTCCATTGTTTTCATTCGTTATTCTATTTATTTCGTACTACTCGAGAGTTTCACTCATTCCGTTATAAGTTTGATAACATCATTGGTATCATTTAAAACTTCAACGTTTTTACTTATTTTGACATAATATTGTCGATTATCCTTGACCTCAAGGGTTTGTTTACGTATTTTGCAAATTTTCGTACAGTTCATCGTTCTTGATTTTCATATAAAAACCTATTGTATTTATTGTATTTGTTTTGAAACCCACACAATGGGACGGATTATATGGACCATCCGACGATAAAGGTAATTATGGGTCGACACGTAATTATCCAAGTCCTCTCATGGAAGACATAATAAGTACATTGTGTGCAATAAATCGAAACTTGGAATGATTTTGAAAGACAGGACAAATAAAATATGATAAGGGCATGGTGGATACGCCGCTGGTACATCATATATATAAGTGTCCTTACCATATTCACATTTGTGGTGTCTTTCGGGTCATTCAAAGATTGACGTTATTGTTTTTTTTTTGTTTATTTTATTTAATTATTTATACATAAAATTGGTAAAACTTTTAACAACTCCTTGATATTAGTTGTTTTATTTTAAAATTTTATTTTTATTTTAATTTTGGGACGAAATTTCTAAAAGTTGTGAATCCTATAACATTCGTTACCTTTCAAACCCGAAAACACGACCTGTTTCGAAATTTTCGGTTTTTGTTTATAAAGAATATATATACAAATATATTATCTCAAGTTTCTTTCGTTAATTTTCAATTGAATTTATACTCGTTAAACCAAACCGTTTCGTCGTTTCAAGGTAATCTTGTTTGTCGTTCACTATTTATATACTATTCATGACGACCTTCGTTTTCTTTTTCGTCTTGTTAAACTAACAAGAATCCGGGATTTAAAGTTTTTAGCAACGTTAAGTATTCGGGTAAAATACGAAGAATATCCAACTACTAAAGCTTATTATAATTTTTCAAAGTTTAAGGTTTATTATGTAAATAATATCTTAATTCTATGTTTAAATACAACTTAGAAATAGAGGGGTTAAAGTGTAAATATAAATTAATTATAAACTTGCAAAAACTTTGAAGTCCAGGGGCTGTTATGTAATTTGGCTAAACTAAAGCATTTCCCAGCCGTCCGTACCTTGCAATACCGTTTTTCCGACCCCCAAACTCCGGCTAAATTCCGGCGACCATAAGTAAATCCGGCAGCCCACGCGTTTCCCGTTCCTTTGACCCGTTAAATTAGCATAACACATTTAGACGGCAATAATCAACTTTAATCAACATTTTAATTGTGTCAAAACGTCCAATAACAAACCGTAATCATCGCCATAATGGCCGGAATGTTTTCAAAAACTTAATTACGGTCATTAAATCATAACCGATCCAATTCGTAGTATAAATAGGCCCTCTATCATAATCTAAACTCGTCCACCACCTCATAAAACATTAACAAACTCTCTAAATCCCGTATTAATCCATCAGGTTTGTTTTCAGCCAAGACGACGTTCGCCACCATCCCAACACACTTTCAGGCAATTCATTTATTACTTTTGATCGTCATTATCCAATAAACGAAACCCCTAAGTCAATTTTAATAAACAAGGAACGGCTTCGCAGATTAGAGATTTAGGGTTTATAAAGAAGATGATATAGTATATCAGAATATATATATAACTGGTTCTAATTCCCTACCAAAATTACATGCTGGTCTAGTGGTTGGTCAGTCTGTGTTTCAAACAGCAGACCCTGATTCGAACCCGGCGCAAGTCAAATTTGTTTGGTATTTTTTTTAAGCCCTTTTCTCTTTATTATATTAATTAAAAAGCATAATAATAAAATTATTTCTTTTATTATAAATCAAGTTAATTATTAAAGACTATAACAAATCAATTAACATTATTTTATTATCATTGTTGTAACTAAATAAAATTTTTATAAATTAATTATAAATTATATATCGCAAATTTTCATATAAAAAAACCAACTTTCGTTCTTATTTCCCGATGACCATTAATATTATAATATGTTATTACTTTTTCTTTAACTTTATAAAACGCTAAAATAATTATTTTCGGGATTAATCTTATATCGTTAAAATTGGTGATTCGCAAATATAATGAAATTCCCTTATTAAATTAAATATTTTTAGTTGAACTAATATTTAAATATTTCGTTAAACCATTAAAATTTGTTTATAATTCCGCTACTTTAAAATCAATTCATTATGTTTTTAATTCGTTAACATTAATTCCACCGCATAACTATTATTCGAGATATGACCCTTAAATGCCATATTTCTCATATTTACGTTAATTTATTAATCACATAATATTAAAACATTAAATCGTTAAAATTTCGTTAAAATATAAAATATTATTAAAATAATCAAATGCCTTGAAATTAGTAGAAATTATAATACAATAAGATATATTCCCAACAAATTATACTTTATTAATCCCGTTAGTTAGTCGTCAAATATTTGTATTATTTATTTTATAGTTCGAGATGTTTGGTTGCTTCGGTCTTGTTATGACGCTTATGGTTTTTATTACAAGTTTATCGTTGATTTCGAGGTGAGTTTTTGACCACCCGTTTTTTTAATGTTTTATTGTTTTGGGATAGCATATGTATCCATAATTCAAGTATTGATTTCTTCTATTACAAAACTACAATTCGTATATGGACTTGTGTGTTGCTTGTATTACTTGCATGAATATTACTTGCACGTTGGGAAGCCTCATTAAGTATGATCATACGCCCCCCTTTGCACTCCGGTCCATTTGTATCGAGTAGAAAATGGCCTTATTATCCAATTGAATTGGTTGTTACTAGTTGGAAAGGACATTGCTTGCGCGATTACCCAAGTACGTTGGTTGTTACCAACTGGAAAGGACTTACTTGCTCATTTATCACTTGTCATGAGTTGTACGGTTTTTATGTATGTATTTAAAACTGTGGAAACTCACCGGCTATTTATAGCTGACTTTATTTTATACATATGTTACAGGTATAAAGATACGAGGATGAAAGTTAGAAGACACAAAGCATGCATATAGGATATTCAAAGAACAACTTATCATTTATTTATTTATTGTTTCAACTTGTATTATTTGATAAACTTGTGTTACATGATGATTTAAATGAAATAATGTTATTATGGTTACTTAATAGTGTCACGTGTGTTTGAGCAATCTGTACGTCACACTCAGGCGTTTCCGCTTTAGCCGGGGTGTTACAAAATACAACAAAACTATTCAAATAAATAAATACAACAAGTCTAAATCCATGTATGTCTTCATTATAATCCTAAGGTCTTCCTAAGTATCCATCCTTCAACTCAGGCAACTTGCATATGCGTAGAAAATGGAGTTTTGTCAACAAACATGTTGAGTGAGTTTATCACCAAGTTTTGACACCAAAAATAATGTTAATATAATAAATAAGCAAAACGTAAACAATTTTTAAGAGAAAACAATTGTTTTGATAATTCTAAATATAATTTCAAATTATAGTTAATAAATGTTCTAGTTGAATTAAATAAACCGTGAGATTTCGGAAACATCTTTTGCTTTTAAAAGTGAAATTTCAAAAATTTGAAGAAAATAGATTTTGTGAAACAGATGTTATTGTGATAATCGAGATTAAGGAAATGAGATGGATATACAAGATCCTAATAGATTAACTTCGATAAAGGAAACTTTATTCATGAAATGATATGCCAACAGTTTAATTTATAAAAATTCTTAAGATCGAGAGTACAAATTTATTTGGTGATACGATTTTAGTTAGTTGAAAACTTATGAGATTTAAAGAAAAGTTAATTATAAAGTTATAGCTTTTCAAGTTTGTGACTTTGGGATTAGATTAATTCGATCAAGATGTTCTAAAATATTATAATAGTTAGTAATTAATAACTTAAATATTAATGATAATGCAAAAATATACCTATTTGAATTAAGTTGTTTAATAGATTAAACTATGAAGTGGATATTCCCGAATCACCGAGATAGTTTTATTCCAATTAAATCCTTAAAATTAGATATAATATAAAGTAGGTAATTAAATTAGATTAGATTGGGAATTTGTGGATTTTTTTTTTCTTTTTCATAAAATCATTAAATATTAGGAAGTAAGTAATTTGAATTATCAATAATGGAAGTTTGAGTAAATAATAAATTCTAAATTAGAGTGAAGCATATAATAAATTGAGATAAATGCGAGGCTAGAAATGCATGAACCACCATGATTATTCTAACAACTACGAATTTATCATTTAAAATGTTCAAAATTTTCAAAAAATCAAAGTTCGGATTCAAAGTTCGGTCCAGAAGAATTTTCTTCTCGAAATAAACTTTTAAGGGTTCTGACCAAAACCCGACTCCTGACTCGAAGTTCGGATTCTGGTCAGACTCGACTCGTTTAAACGTTAAAATTGACATAACTTGAGTTCTACTCATTCGTTTGGATTGATTCCAGCGGCGTTAGGTTCGTTTTTACTTATACTTTCATACTGCTAAGTTTCAGGTTCTGTTGGATATTCTCGTTCGACTTCTATTTAATCCTTAATATTTTAATTAACTCGCTTATTATTAAGGTGAGTTTTGCCATTCCCCCGTTTTCACATATTTTCAAACGTTTTGGGGGCGTATACGTATTTATAGTATTTCATATTATACATATCTCAATCATTAGCAAACGTTATATTGTGTGTGAATTGCTAGACATAAATGCTATTTGATTACTTGTTTAATTTGCGCATTCGGAGAGGTCCACCATATTCTCATTATAGTATGATCATACGACCGTCTAGTTATAACCGGCGTTTGATTCGCTTGGCAATGGTTCGCTTGACACTTTATTTGCTCATTGGTTTGGTTTATTTACCGCTTTATTTACGTTTTGCTATCTTTTCATATTATATATTATTGCAAAACTTGATGACTTGCTCACTCAACATTATTGTTGACAAAACCTATTGTATTTTCTACGTATATGCAGGTTTTCACATAAACTAAGGACTTGAAGTATTGGATTGCTAGTCGAGACTTTAGAAAATCATAAAGACAATTTACTTAAATTTTAACCTGGATTATTTCTTTATCAGTTATGGATTATTGTTGGAATTTATTTGCTATTTTTGGATATTATTGTTTTATTTGGAATAAAATAAATTATAGATATTGTCACTATTTTTGCATGATAGTTACCTCGAGCTATGAGCAATCATGCTCACGCCCCGGCATTTCCGCCTTAGGTTGGGGTGTGACAAATTGGTATCAGAGCCGAATGTTTAAGACAGGTGGTTAGAAATTGTCCTAGTCATATGTTAGGAACCCTATACGTGCCTATCTGAACTGTTTAATTGCTCCTTAATTGTTTATAGCTTCTTTAGGTAATTATACATGATTTCTTTTATTTCTTGGTAAATATTTATTAAATCTTGTATCTTAGTAAAGTAGTTACTTATATCTTTTATTTTAGGAAATAATCTTTTATTTTTAATAAATATTGCACACACCAAATCTGAGACTATGCCTCACTTTCAAAATATTTTCCAAATCTTTAAAAATCTTTTAAAATATTTAGTAGATTGCATTTTAATTTGGGAAAATCCTTAAGAATTCCCAAGATTTGTTTTTACTCCCTCTCCTTAGAGCATGGGGGTATGTCATGTTTGGTTAGTAGCCGTAGGGGACTAGAGAACTGTGAGTTGGGCCTTGGCAAAACGGTTCCAAGAACCAAAGGTAAGACGCTATTCCTTACCTGGAGTATAACCCGACCACAGTACTCGAGTCCCTAGGCCAAAGCTGGGCAATATGTCATACAACCGGACCTTAAGTGAGTCAAACGTGACCGATCAACCATTTGCATTCCTTTAATAAAAATCGAATTCACGGTGGTTCGTGGCTAAATTCGGAAACTTTCCAAAATTGTGTTTTAATTATTTTTAAATGTTTAGTTGGGTGGAAAATCCATAACAACCCATGGGCACTCCAACTATTCAATTGTCAACCCGGTTTGATTCGATATTTTGTTGGAGATATCACCGTGGTGGTTCACGAGATTCTCCGACTACTCATTTTGATTCGTGTATTCGATAATTAGTGGGCTCAGTTAAAATGCCATGTAACGCTCATGGGCCGGCCCACTCCATTGAATTGTTAATTCGTTAATTAGTTGGGTCCGTTAAAATGCCATGTAACACTCATGGGCCGGCCAACTCAAATTGTTTATTTATCGTTATTTAATTGGGCCAATAAAATGCCATGGAACGCTCATGGGAAGCCCAATTCTCAATATATAAGTCCCGTTATGTAATTGGGGTCATTTAAACTACCATGGAACACTCATGGGAGGCCCAATTCCCGAAGCTCAATTTTATGATTTAGTTGGGCCATTCAAATTGCCATGGAAAGCTCATGGGAGGCCAACTCACTTGGTTTAATTCGTTATTTACTTTGGGTTTCGAATTGCCATGGAAAGCCCATGGAAAGCCCAACCCAATAACACTTTACACTTTAAACTTGCAATAAACACTTTAATTAATTAACTATCTCAAAGTTAATCACATTATTTTATATCGCGACTTGGCCTCAAGTCATGACAATCACTAGCATGTAATAGTCATATTTACTCATTGCCTTTCATTGACTCGTTTACACAACTTACCCATCATCTCGGTAGGTTTCATCTGTGGTCCTCATAAAATGTCTTCCCTAAGAATTCATTATCGTGATCCACGTTGTTCATCTACTTCTCATGATCGCCGTTCGACTACTAGAATCGACAAGGAGTTTGCTGCTGTATTCTGTTAACCAAACTCCGCCAACCCATCTCGAAACGAAAGTGCAACCAACAAGAAGCCGTATAACGGACCGCATCCTTTGTGCTCAATCTATAACCGTCTCAACCACTTGCCGTCTTTGCACCTCGTGCAATCGTTATGGGCATCTTACCAACACTTGCCGTGCACCTCCAAAGGCACGAGCCGCTCCTCAACAACCCGCACCGTCTGCTCCTCGAGCTGCTAATAACCCTCAAGCTCAAGCCGGTGTTCTAAATACCCGTGCTTGTTACCATTGTGGAGATCCTAGTCATCTCCGCAATATGTGCCTATTGATAGCCCGTGCCAATCAAGCCCATGTGATGCCTCCACCGTATTATGCTCACCAAGCTCAAGTTGTTCCCGCACCGTATTACACTAGCCAAGCCTACCAAGTCCAAACTTACCAACCCCCGATCCATCAAAGCTTTGCACCTCATACCTATGCTCCTCAAGTTCCGCAACTTATGGCTCCGCCGACTGCTACTGCTCAAGTCCCTGCTATTCAAGCCCCTCCGACTAATCAAGCTACATAAACTCCTCAAGGTTCGAATGGTCGTGCCTTCATGATGAACGTGAATCAAGCCCAAAGCTTAAGTGACTTGGTGAATGGTACCTTCTCTATTAATAACCATTCTGCTTCCGTGTTATTTGATACTGGTGCCGATAAGAGCTTTATTTCATTAGACTTTGCATACATTATTGATAAGCCTTGGGATAGGTTGTCTAAGCCTTTTACCGTAGAAGTAGCTAATGGGAATTCGATTACCATCGATTCGGTTATTCAGGATTGTGTCATAGTCCTTAATAAGGTCAAGTTCCGTATAGATCTTATTCCGATGCAAATGGGGAGTTTTGACGTCGTAGTTGGGATGGATTGGTTGACTTTAAATCATGTTGAGGTCGTTTGTTTTGATAAGTTCCTTCGTATACCTCTTCATGATGGTCGTATTCTTAAAGTTTTCGGTAATACTCCTGCTTCTAAGCTTAATCTCATGTCGTGCTATCAAGCTCAACGTTATTTGTGTAAGAAGTACGTTGCCTTTTTGGCACTCGTGGTGGAGAAAGATAAGGAGAAGAATAAGATTAAAGATATTCCTATTGTGCGCGATTTTCCCGGCGCCTTTCCCGATGATGTTGTTGGACTTCCTCCTATTTGTCAAGTCGAGTTTCGCATTGATCTCGTACCTGGAGCTAATCCCGTTGCTAAAGCACCTTATCGTCTTGCACCTTCCGAAATGCAAGAGCTTTCGAGCCAACTGCAAGAACTCTCTGATAAGGGTTTTATTCGCCCGAGTTCTTCTCCTTGGGGCACACATGTTTTGTTTGTGAAGAAGAAGGATGGATCATTTCGCATGTGCATTGACTATCGTGAACTCAACAAGCTTACCATCAAGAACCGTTACCCACTCCTTTGTATCGATGATCTTTTCGACCAACTTCAAGGAGCCGCTTGCTTCTCGAAGATCAATCTCCGTTCGGGTTATCATCAACTTCGTGTTAATGAAGATGACATACCCAAGACTGCTTTCCGTACTCGATATGGGCATTACGAATTTTGTGTTATGCCTTTTGGGATAACTAACGCACCCACGGTTTTCATGGATCTCATGAACCGTATGTGTAAACCCTACTTGGACAAATTCGTAATTGTTTTCATCGATGACATTTTGATCTACTCGAAATCCGAAAAGATCACAAAGAGCATCTACATCCTATCCTTTACCTCCTACGGAAGGAACAACTGTATGCCCAGTTTTCGAAGTGTGAGTTTTGGCTTAAGGAAGTTCAATTTTTGGGCCACATCGTCAACGACAAAGGTATCCATGTTGATCCCGCAAAGATCGAAGCCGTCAAGAATTGGAAGACACCAACGTCTCCCACCAAAGTTCGTTCTTTTCTTGGTTTGGCGGGATATTACCGTCGTTTCATTCGTAACTTCTCGAAGATTGCATTGCCCCTCACCGCTCTTACACATAAGGGTAAAAGAGGAAGCGTTTCAAACTTTAAAGGACATGCTTTGCAATGCTCCTATCCTTGCCCTTCTTGAAGGTATTGAAGATTTCATCATATTCTGTGATGCTTCTAACCAAGGCCTAGGTTATGTTCTCATGCAACGAGGCAAGGTTATAGCGTATGCTTCGAGACAACTCAAGGTTCACGAAAAGAATTATATGACGCATGATCTCGAGCTTGGTGCCGTCATATTCGCCTTGAAGATCTGGAGACATTATCTCTATGGTACCAAGTGCGTAGTATTTACTGATCATGTAACATCCCGAAATTTCTAAAGTAATAGTTAATATATTATTTTGCCGGGTGAAATAAACGAGTTAGTGGAACGATAATAATAATAGCAAAATATGAAGACTTAGTAGGATAATTAGATGGGATTAGATATGGACCAAAAGGAAATATGGGCCTTCGGTCCATGGGCTTAAGGGAGTATAAATACCCCCTTAAACCCCAATCCTTTCCATTCCATCCATTTATCCATCCTAATCTCTACACACTCCAAAACACACACAACCCGAACCAAGATCCGAAGGCGAAAACCCGAGCTTGTTGGTGCTGGAACGTCGTGACGGACCAAAACAACATCAAGGCCTAACCGGGTTCGTAGTTCGACTCGTTCAAGGTACGTTTATAGTTAGAAATCGTTCGTATAGGTTCGGTTTGATTTGGGAAGTCATAGATCTGTGTTAGTTTGTTATAAACGAACCTAAAGCAACAAGTATTATTGGAATTGATTAGCGTTTGATAGGTTAATTGTTAACCTAAAGGAACCCGTAACCTATATGCCTAAATCGCACCCCTTAAACATCGATGTTAGGCCGATTTGATGGTTGGGGTTTGTAGGCGCTGGTCAGACGATTCTGTGGATACCTAAATCGAGTTATTTGGTTAAGAAACGAAGATGATTAAGGACGAACAGTAGCTGCAGCCGACAACTTCGCCTGCAAGCTAAGTTCGCCTGATGAACTTCGCCTGCAAAGCTAAGTTCGCCTGATGACAACTTCGCTTAAAGCTAAGTTCGCCTAAGGTTTAACTTCGCCTAAAGCTAAGTTCGCCTGATGACAACTTCGCTTAAAGCTAAGTTCGCCTAAGGTTTAACTTCGCCTAAAGCTAAGTTCACCTGATGACAACTTCGCCTAAAGCTAAGTTCGCCTAAGGTTTAACTTCACCTAAAGCTAAGTTCGCCTAAGGTTTAACTTCGCCTAAAGCCAAGTTCGATTAGAAAATAGATTAAAAACGATAAGTAAAAGTAAGCTAATACTAGGCCACCAGATTAGATCAGGCGAGTATTGATACGTGTAGCTTATACAGTCAGCCGAGCTCAGTTAAAGAAGGGATTTACAACTATCGGAGGAAGAAGCAGAGTTCAGGTGAGTTTCTAGCCCCATTCCTTGTTATGTTTTCGGGGCTGTGTGCATACTCGATGTGTTGTTAATACATTTATCCTAAGTGATAAGTGTATGCCATATGTGATATATGTGATGGATATGAATGATTGCTTGCCGGTACGCGAACGATCTTCGGATATTGCGCGTACTGTCAGGTTAAAAATAAAGGTACGAATTTTATATATCGAAGATGTATGAACATTACAAATGAATACTTGTCGGGGCGTGAACGATCTTCGGATATTGCACGTATCGACAAGGGGTATGGTTGTTAAATGAATGATGTAAAGAACGCCTAGAGTGTTCTTATGCTATAATGTAATTATTGTATATGTGAAGTATGTGTATACAGGTACACGAATGGTATGTGAGTTCTACGTTTGACATAGTAAGTTAGGATGGCAAATCCCTCTAGCTTCTGTCGGACATAGACTCGGCTGGTGGTGGCGTAGTTAAGGACTGCGGGCCTTATACGTAACGTAGATGATAGATGTAAACGTAGATAGGTACGGTGGGCCTTATACGTGTTACAGATAATAGACGGCAACGTAGTTAAGGACTGCGGACCTTATGCGTGTTATAGATAGGCATCAGCATAGGAAAGGACTGTGGACCTTATACGTGTTGTATTTGTAGCATAGGGGAGGATTGCGGACCTCGTACGTGCTATGAATTAGGTTGCAACATAGGGAAGGACTGTGGACCTTGTACGTGTTGTGGATGTAGGATGGTATAGGGAAGGACTGCGGACCTTGCACGTGCCATGAATGGTGAACATAGGTAAGGACTGCGGACCTTTTACGTGTTCACGACCTTGAGTACAGGTATAGACGGCGGACTATGAACGTACTCTCGGTGGACTGTGGTTAGAGATTGTAGATATGTATGTATGGTAGTAAGTATGTATGTAGAACAGAAGGGTAACTAGTTAAGTATGGATATGTATCTTCGGATATGTATGTATGTTTATGTATTGTATGGCGTCCGATTAACTAGAACTCACTCAGCGTAGCTGACTTTTAGTATGCACGCAGGTGATCAGACCAAAGGACTAGCATGAGGATGGCACATGGCATGGATTGAACGGCTGGCATCTTAAGATGGAAGAAAAGATGTTTTAAATTTAATGATTTGTTTTATAGTATCAAAGAAGAGATTGAATGTTTTGTAACGAATGCTTCAAGTAAACGTTTCCGCGAATGTTTTAATTAACTCTGATATTTAGAACTGCGTTTATGAGTAAATCCAACACGAAAGTAGGGCCACCGGTAACGGGGCCTTACAGATCATAAGAGTCTCCAACACATTTTTGATCAAAAGGAACTCAACATGAGGCAACGGCGTTGGGCCGAGTTGCTTAGCGACTATGATTGCGAGATTCGCTACCATCCCGGTAAGGCAAATGTCGTGGCCGACGCTCTTAGCCGCAAGAAACAAGTCAAATCCGTGTTTCTTACTTGTGTTCTCGTTCAAAATGATCTTGAAGAGTGTGTTCTTAACGCGCAACACGAATCCGTCACCGAAGGCAACATATATGATGAGATGTCCTGTGGTGTGGAATCTCAATTGGAAACCAAACCCAATGGTTTACTTTATTTCTTAATCGTTTATGGATTCCCGATCGTGATGACCTTCGATCATTCAGAATGGACGAAGCTCATAAATCACGATATTCCGTACATCCCGGTGTTGATAAAATGTACGCCAATCTTCGTTCCATCTTTTGGTGGCCCAGAATGAAGAAAGACATTGCTCTCTACGTTGCGAAATGTCTCACTTGCTCTAAATTCAAAGCCGAGCATCAACGACCTTATGGTCTACTCGAGCAACCTCCCGTTCCCGAATGGAAGTGGGAAGATATTGCTATGGATTTCATTACTAAGCTTCCTTCTACCCGAAAGCAACATGATAGTATTTGGGTAATCATCGATCGTTTGACGAAGTCTGCTCATTTCATTCCCATCAAGGAAACGTATTCGGTTGATCGATTGGCGCATATTTACGTGGAAAGGATTGTTTGCCATCATGGTACTCCGTTAACCATTATCTCCGATAGAGATGGTCGTTTCACTTCTCGTTTTTGGAAATCTCTCCAATCCGCTTTGGGAACTTGTTTGGATCTTAGTACTGCTTATCATCCACAATCTGATGGTTAATCTGAGCGTACGATTCAAACCCTAGAAGATATGCTTCGCTCATGTGTTCTCGATTTTGGTGGCAATTGGGATAATCATCTATCGCTTATTGAGTTTTCGTATAACAATAGCTTTCACTCTAGCATTGGTATGGCGCCTTTCGAAGCTCTTTATGGCCGCAAATGTCGTTATCCTATTTGTTGGAATGAATTTGGTGAATCTCAAATTACTGGTCCGGAGTTAGTTCAAGAAACGACTGATCGTATTGCTCAAATCCGCCAAAATCTACTCGCTGCTCGTAGTCGTCAAAAGAGTTACGCGGATAAACGTAGGAAACCTCTTGAGTTTAATGTTGGTGATCGTGTTCTACTCAAAGTATCTCCATGGAAAGGTGTTGTGAGATTTGGAAAGAAAGGGAAATTATCTCCTCGTTTCGTTGGTCCTTTTGAAATCATTGAGCGTATTGGTTCTGTTGCTTATAGACTTGATCTTCCATCTGAACTCTCGAATATTCATCCGGTATTCCATGTTTCGAATTTGAAGAAGTGTCTTGCCGAGGGTAATTTTCAAATACCTCTCGATGAAGTTCGTATTGAGGAAACCATGCATTTCGTTGAAAGACCCGTTGAGATCATGGATCATAAAGATAAAGTTACGAAGCGTAGTCGTATACCGTTAGTCAAGGTTCGTTGGGAATCGAAGCAAGGAGCTGAGTTTACTTGGGAACGTGAAGATCAAATTAAGGAGAAGTATCCTCATCTATTCGCTACAGCTATTCTCTAATTTCGGGACGAAATTCCTAAAAGTAGGGGATACTTTAACATTTCGGGTTTTTATCGTATTCATTCATTTCATTTTATCATTGTACGAACCTATTTCGGATCCAAATCTTTAATAAAACCTGGCATTGATGAGTCATCTAGTTTCCTTGTATTCACTTTAAGCCCTCAATGTTTTAATGATTGTTTATTCATTAACTATAACAAAAATAGTTCATAAATTGATCAAAACCAAACTGTAGGGACCATTATTGCACAAAACTGAAACTTGACCCACCTGGACGCCGGAGCGCCGCGTGGTGGTGGTCCAGAAGCTGGCCACACAGCGCTATGGTGCTGCTGCACAGTCAGTTCACGCAGAATCTGAGTTCGTTTTTCGTTTATTAGCTCGTTTTGGCATAAAATCGGTTATTTTCGGCATGAATCGCAAGAATTAAGGGCCAAGACAACTTAATATAACTGAATTACATGTTATACCTCGTTTCTTATTCACCAAGATCAGATCTTTATGATATATTCCGTGATTCTTTCCTTTAAACGTAGATTATTGCTTAAACGGGCCAAAACATGCATAATTGGTTCGGTTTAGCTTTTCTTATATAAACTAATCATAAAACCCTACCACAAAACTTTAAACCAACCCTAATCATAATCCTCCAGCCGTCATACCTGCTGCTTATCTCAATTCTCTTCGGTTTTTGGTGTTTTGTTGAAGAACCGTTCATTTAAACGGTTGACTTTGCAAGACTAAGGACCTTTGACTCGTTATATCTCGTTGTTTGTTCACATTCCGGGTAAGTTGTAAAATGAGTTTTTGTTCATAAACGCTCACTATTCGATAACCTTCAATCAATTTCTGAGATTGAACGGTATTGACTGGTCAATTGCTTTAAAACCCGATAAAGGGTAAAACAGTCAACAACTTTGACTTCTTGTTTTCTCATGTTTCTGGTCGGATTCAATGTTCGGTCCAGAAGACTTTTCTTCTCGAAATAAAATTTTAATGGTCCTGACCAAAACCCGAATCCCGACTCAAAGTTCGGATTCTGGTCAGACTCGACTCGTTTAAACGTTAAAATTGACATAACTTGAGTTCTACTCATCCGTTTGGATTGAGTCCAGCGCCGTTAGGTTCGTTTTTACTTATAATTTCATACTGCTAAGTTTCAGGTTCTGTTGGATATTCTCGTTCGGTGCGTTAATCGGAAGACTTCTATTTAATCCTTACTATTTTAATTAACTCGCGTATTATTAAGGTGAATTTTGTCATTCCCCCGTTTTCACATATTTTCAAACGTTTTGGGGGCGTATACGTATTTATAGTATTTCATATTATACATATCTCAATCATTAGCAAACGTTATATTGTGTGTGAATTGCTAGACATAAATGCTATTTGATTACTTGTTTAATTTGAGCATTCGGAGAGGTCCACCATATTCTCATTATAGTATGATCATACGACCGTCTAGTTATAACCGGCGCCTGATTCTCTTGGCAATGGTTCGCTTGACACTTTATTTGCTCATTGGTTTGGTTTATTTACCGCTTTCTTTACGTTTTGCTATCTTTTCATATTATATATTATTGCAAAACTTGATGACTTGCTCACTCAACATTATTGTTGACAAAACCTATTGTATTTTCTACGTATATGCAGGTTTTCACATAAACTAAGGACTTGAAGTATTGGATTGCTAGTCGAGACTTTAGGAAATCATAAAGACAATTTACTTAAATTTTAACCTGGATTATTTCTTTATTTGTTATGGATTATTGTTGGAATTTATTTGCTATTTTTGGATATTATTGTTTTATTTGGAATAAAATAAATTATAGATATTGTCACTATTTTTGCATGATAGTTACCTCAAGCTATGAGCAATCATGCTCACGCCCCGGTATTTCCGCATTAGGTTGGGGTGTGACAGATTGGCAATTTGCTGGCCTAATTCAAATAACGAGTTATAAACAATTAAGTTGGTCAGCCCATGAGCGTGTACATGGCATTTAACTGACCCAACTAATTAACGAATTATTGAATCAATGAAGTTGTTCGGACCATGAGTGTTACATGGCATTTAACTGACCCAACTAAATATCGAATCAACGAATCAAATATAAGTAGTTGGTATATCTCGGGAATCACCTCGGACGATACGTTCCAACCCAGAAATCAAATCGAAAATGGTTTATGAAATGAATAGTTGTAGTGCCCATGGATTTCCATAGATTTTTCACCCAACTAAGCATTTAAAATAATTTTAAAACATAATTTGGAAGTATAACCATTTAGCCGTTTATGTTTACCACGCAACCGTTTAGCTGATTACGGGTACCACTTGAAGTTATGGTTGTACGAGATTTGTCATACTCCCATGCTTCAAGGTGAAGAAACAAAACAAAACACGGAAATTCTTAAGGAATTTCTCACAATAAAAAGCAATCTACCAAAAATAAGAGAATTTAAAAATATTTTGAAAGTGAGGCATAACCTCGGAATTTGTGTGTGTGTGCAATAAATAAATAAGATAAATACAATAAAATAATTAATCTAAGCAAGGTGTAAACAATTTTTTTAATTAGCACACAAGGCAGTTTAGATAAGCACGTATAGGGTTCTTAACATATGTCTAGGACCATTTCTAATGACCTATCTTATAACCTTCGGCTCTGATACCAATCTATCACACCCCAACTTAAGGCGGAAATGCCGGGGCGTGATCCGATTGCTCATAGCTCGAAGATACTATTATAAATATAAATGATAATATCTAATTAATTATTTTGTTCAAATAATACACACAATAATCAAATACAACCAAACAATTCAAATAAATAAATACAACAAGTCTAAATCTATGTATGTCTTCATTATAATCCTAAGGTCTTTCTAAGTGTCCATCCTTCAACTCAGGCAACCTGCATATGCGTAGAAAATGGAGTTTTGTCAATAAACATGTTGAGTGAGTTTATCACCAAGTTTTGACACCAAAAATAATGTTAATATAATAAATAAGCAAAACATAATAAATGCGGTAACGAAATCAAACCATAAGCAAGTAAGTTGTCGATTAAACCATTGCCAAGCGAATCGGGCGTCGGTAAATCAACCATGAGCAAATAAATAGAGTAAGACCGTTGCCAAGCGAATCGGGCGGTGGTCAATAGAATGAGAACCCAATACATGGGGATATGCAGGACCTCTCCGAGCACGAATGCGCACATAAACAAGTAAACACATAACAAGTAGATTTGATTTATCACACACAATTACACGTTTGCTGTTTTTGATATATATGTATAAGTATGTATATATATATAGTATGATATACGCATACGTCCCCAAAATGTTATAGAAAACTGAGTAAAATAGGGGAATGATAAAACTCACCTTAGATTAAAGGCAAGTGAGTACAATTAAGAATAAACGAGTCAACGGATAAACGAGTCGTCCAATACGCATCAAACGAGATAACTGATTAGAACCTAAAACTTTGTGATATGAAACTATAAATAAAAACGAACTTAATGCCGCTGGAATCAATCCAAACGATGAGTAGAACTCTAGTTATGTTGAATTAAACGTTTAAGCGAGCTGGTACTGGCCGAATCCGAATAGCGAGTCGGAAGTCGGGTTTTGGGCAGTAGCATTAAAGTTTCGTTTTGAGAATAAAAGTCTTCTAGACCGAATGTTTGAATCCGACCAGAAGTGTGAGAAAACGCAAAGTCAAACTTTGTGACTGTTTTACCCTTTATCAGGTTTTAAAGCAATTGACCAGTCAACACCCTTCAATCATAAAAATTGATTGAAGTTTATTGACTAGGGAATATGTATGAACGATTTTACAGTTTACAACTTACCCGGAAAGTGAAAGGATTGATGAGAAACGGAAGTCAAAGGTCCTAAAGCAAGCAAAGTCAACGAACAAGTCTTGTATCTTTAACGAATATGCAAAAACCGAAGGGTTTGGGGATGACCAGAGGTAGGTGACGACTGGAGGAGGTGTATTAGGGTTAGATTAAGGTTTACAGCAGATAGTTATGACTTGTTTATATAGGAATAGCTAAACCGAACTAATTATAGGCTTTTTGGCCCGTTTAAGCAAGTAAATCATACTTTTATGAATAAATCTCTGAATATAATTGAAAGATTTGATCTTGGATGATAATAAACGAGATTATACTTATGTTTCAGTTATAGGATTGTTTCTTGGTCCTTAATTCTTTCTAATATGCCTAAAATAATCGATTTCGGGCCAAAAACGAACTAGTAAATGTGTTTAATCAAAACGATCTGCACAGTATGGCCATAGCGCCGCGCGGCGGCCACCAATATTGGTGTTCGCGTAGCGCCCTGGCCCACAATGGGTTTGGAGTTTGGTTTTTAACAAGTTTAGTCCCTAAAGTTTACTATTTGGTCATTTGTTGAACTTTTATGCAATAATTAAGGAATAAGCATTGTATAAAACATGAAGGGCCTATAGTGAACATTAGGAACTTAAAAATTCATAATTATTTGATTTTTGATTAATTATAATGATCTAAAATATCCCGGTTCGGGTTATGAGTAAACGAATACGGTTTAGAAAATCCGAAATGTTACAAGTTATATGCAATCAAGATGAGATTCTTTACTCTTATGTGATATGTAACAATTAGACATCTTGGCACCCTCGTTGATTCAAACTGGTGAAGTGTGAGGCCTCACTTAAACTTATTGTATGTTTGATTGGACCACTTTGATTCTAGATCGAGAACAATAACGATTGAACACCATATGAGATTGAATATGATCCATGTCTCATTGTTCAATTGATGTCTTATACGGGAAGGATAAATGACGACGATTATCGTAAGTTCATTATCTTGCAATAGTGTATTCCAAGATGTTTTGGTTAATGACATAAATGTCATAACTTGTTGGGGGCAACCATGTGTAGCTAGAGCACCGCTGGCTGCCAGCGTTGAGGAACTTAACCAGAAACCGTCCAAGTGGGAGACTGTTGGATTTTATGGACCGGTTCGGTAAAGTCAACACGGCTGACCGAGTTTTGACCCGTTAGAGTTACACCTTGGGTAACGAGCGGGAAGCCCGCTTAAGTTAGTTAACCGGATATCACACAAATTAATGAGATATTATGGAATGGGCTTTTGGAAACAAGAGATGGCTTGGTGGGCCATATTAGCTTAACTAGTTTATTTATCATTAATCCCAATCCTAGCCACCAAAAGAATCTTGATCACTTTCATTACTCCACACCATCGTCGCCAGCCTCCATACTGTCGCCGCTGCTATGCTGTGAAGCCATCGCCATCGCTAGCCTCCCTTGCCGTCGCCGTTGCTGTCCCGTCGCACCACACCACCGCTGCCGCTGCTTCTCTTCTGCCGCCGCAGTTACTGTTCATCGACTGCCACCGCCGCCACGCGCTGCTACAGTCCACCGCTGCTGCCGCTGCCTAGTGCACCGCCACCACCGGGTCTCGTTTATCACCTAGCGTTGCTTGTTAACTCTCAGTGTCTCGACCGGTTATTTATTAACCGAGGTAAACTTAAATATAATTGGTTTATAATAATTATATTTGATGGGTTGTTTATATTACTGTGCTCGTATGGTTTTGTAACCGGATCCTGTCGGGTGTAGTTTCGGTGTTGATTACTCGTTTTTTCCGCTTCGTATATATTGATTAATTGGATTAATTAATTATTCGACTTATTATTGAACCGGGTTTAATAATAAATTTTGACTGATCACCATTGAACCCAACAATGGCAAACATAAAGAAAATTAAGTTTTGGATATTATATATGTGTCAAATATCATAACTTTTCTAATATAACAAAATAAGTGAATATCAATATAAATAAGAGAAGTACATTTTTAAATTTTAAATAATTCTAAAAATTGCTAATCATTAATTAAAAAATTGATATTTGTTATTTAATATTATAGAAATATGAAAAATGTTTTATTTTTTTAAGTCAAAATCTTCCCAAGTTCACCGACTAGATGTGATTTTGGCTGAGGTTAACCATCTTTGATCGATTCTTAGTAAATAAGCGAAGTTAAATAAATTTGCTTCAGCGACATACCTTGTAACGAGTACTCGGCCTTGTAAACCTACTTTTACAACATTGTTAAAGGAAATGCAATGAAAAAAGGAATAGAATGGACAATGAAATAAAATGCATCATTACTATCCCTCTGTATTGTTTCCTTAACCTATTGAAGTGAAATGAATCATTACATCATGCAGTTTGGTAGACTAAAAAAGAAGCGATAATGAAATATAGATGACAAGGTGCACGAATCAAATACTTGGTCCGGTTTTGACTTTTATTGACCATACAACCGATTCCTATTCCTGAAAATACCTTGTTTGTGCACCTCCACTTTGTTGTAAGACAAGGCGCACGAATCGGGTCAGGTAGGAACCAGTTTCAGGTATGGTTGGGTTTTATCGGTTTGGTTCTGGATCCGGGTATGGTTTCTCTGAGGAACTGAAACTTAATTCGTACTCACGGGTCGAGTAGGATAGGTCCAGTACACTGTGTTGGGTTCCAAACCGGGTTTTATGCCCAAGTCTATAAATGAGTGACTGAATCTTTAAAATAAAATATTAGCTTTTAAATATTTGCACAACTATAAATTTAAATATAACTAGTTGCTTTAAACCTGAGAGAACTCGTTTGGTATCAGTTTGGTTTGTTACGGTATCAGTTCGTACCATATTAAAAACTTGTGAGCTTGTTTTTGTAACTTAATGGAACTTGAGAGTTACCATACTTAGGGGTGTTTGGGTGAGCTTTTAAATTTGTTTATTTTCTTTTAAAAAAACAAAAGTCACTTTTGAAAAGCTCCAATTTGAAGCTTTTAGGAGAGCTTTGTCAAATACCCTTTTCTTTTCAAAAATCAAATAAGCAAGTTTTATAAGTTCATCCAAACACCCCCTTAAAGGTTGTGGAATTAATTGGGGTTGATTCTGCAACTAAATAAAAGTTACGGTATACCATATGTAAATGGCTGTGTGAGGTTGATTATGTAATCAATGGAGCTTGAGGGTTACAATATTAAAATGTTGTGGGCTTAATGTGTAACTAAATGAGTGTTACAGGGTATCACATGTAAATAAATGTGTATGTGTAACTAAATGAAAGTTGCATGGTATTATATGCAAATAGGTGTGTGGGGTTAATCATGTAATCAATGGAATTTGAGGATTACCATATAAAAATTTGATGAGTTAATTACATAACTAATTGAAACTTGTGAGGTAAAATATGTAGATAGTTGTGCACACTTTATAAAACTATTTTTTATGGGGTAAAACATGTAAATAGTTTTGTGCAGTTTACAAAACTATCCTTTTACATATATTCTAACGAAGATGTAGTATTATAATAATAGTTTTGTACCTTTTCATTAAAAATTAGATAAAACTAGTATTAAGCCTTCCCGCTACGGTGGGAACGTAAAACCATGAAAAAAGTAATGTTAAAATATTTTATCAAATTCGTATGCTGCTGTGGGCGTTGGACCCCCCCATTGTGGTCTATTAACACACAAAAATTATACCGAAACGTAAATCATAGAAAAGAACAACTAAGTTGACTTAGGACCGGAACACTGAATATGAAAAAGAAAGAACTAAAAATGTTGAACCACACACGTGAGTTGTAAACTCGCCAAATTTAAACCATAACGTTAAATGAAAAGTTTGTAAAAGATGAAAAGTATTAGGGATCAAAATTGAAAGTGAAAAAAATGTTGGGTTAAAAATAAAAATGCTTTATGATAAACTTGTAAAAGATAGAAAGTATAGAAATTAAAAGTAAAATAAGATTGGAAATAGCTTTTATGCACAATGTATAAGCTTACATGAAAAAAAAAGTTGTAATCGTATATATATAAATTTGTCTTTTTTAGTTTATGTGAAACAAATTTTATAAAATTAATATATACTAGAGTGAAGATGTAGTAGCTTGAGAGTTACAATATTAAAAGGTTAGAGGATTTATACATGATAATTAATACTAGAAGCACATATTTTATCTTTTGTGATAATTGTTGAGTGTTGGTTTCACTTCCATTTTATTACCAACTAAACGCAATCAACTTAACAACACGCTACTTAAACCATGATTTCGACCCTAAATAATGAACTTGCTTACCTATTTTAACATAAAATTAAGGCTAGATTGAAATGCGTAACAAAATTAGCATAATTGGAGCGATATCTTAGTAAAGATGCGAAGAGTGAGAGATTTTTGGCAAAAAGACAGAGCGTAGGTTAGTCATGGTATCTCGAAGGATCCCAACTTCGTGTTCGCAAACAAACTCTATGATTAAAATACTGGAGAATTATGTAGCCAAAAATTGTGATTTTGCAAAAATAAACAAAAATCAATAGTTAAAATTAACAAAATTAGGCGAAATTTAAGTAACAAGCTATCAATTCGAAAGAGAAATTGATGAAGTCACTAGCAATACAAATTTATGAGAGAAATTAACGAACTCAATTGCAAAGTCAATTTGAATAGATTAATGAACTCAATCCCGAGACCAATTTGATAGAGATTGAGCTTTTAGGATGTTATTAAAAAGCCATAAGACAAAAAAAAAAAAAAAAGACAATAGAACATCGTCTTCCTATTATGCTAGAGACTGAAGAAACGTGGATCGACTCACTGTTAGACGATCTACTTTCCTCGGGTGTGATTAGGCTATTCCACCGATGGTTCACTGGGATCTGGGTTCTTCCACCTATAAAATGAACAACACCGTAAACTTACCCCTCAGAAAGGGACAGAGGGGTCCTATTTGGGGTAACCCTCCGGTGTGAGAATAAGTGTATGTAGGAGAAGATAATGATATGAGAGTAAGGAAATGGAATGTATTGCTTAATAGCTGAATACTCTGTTATTGGATGATATTTGATTCCCCTTCCTTGTGGAGTTGATGTGGTATTAATAGTGCTAGGGTTTCCAATGATTGGGCTCAGACCTAATCAGGGCCTTGCTGGCCTCCTCCAATTGCTTTGCTCCACGTGTCCTTGGGGACACCTGGTGCTTTTTCATTGGTTATAATCACGTGGTAGCACATGGTTTATGCTGAGTTGTCCACCTTTCATTGGCAGCTGTCAACATCAGCATATTCTTATTCTTTAAAAAGATACCTTCTGGAAGGTTGTCTGACGTGCACAATCAAGGTTGCCCTAATCCTGATTTGGATAAGGACGAGGTTGATTATGTGCATGTGTGATATGCGCCAATCCTGAGGATGCGCGAGGTCTTCTCTTTATTCTCACGCGCAGATGTTTCATGCGCAGATGTGATATGCACGAGCATGTGATATGCGCCACGCGCATATGTGATATGCGTGAGCATATGTGATGCGTGAGCATATGTGATGCGTGAGCATATGTGATGCCTGAGCATGTGATGCATGAGCATATGTGATATGCGTGAGCATATGTGATATGCTCCATGCGCATAGGTTTTGGCTTTGCGCCTTCATAATGTCTTGATTTCAAGCCTCTTGTCTATATCTTGTGGGTTGACCCGCCTCGCTCGGTGTTGAGGCGAGTACATACCTCTTCAAGCCCCCCCAGTCTAATGTGTGTCTTGTCTCGTGCGAGCGAGGTAAGATAGATATTAGACTTAGTGGTGTTTGTCTTTTTCTTCTTTTTATTTATCGTTGCGCGAAATTCTATCCTTTTTGTTGCAAACGAATCGTCCCTGTACGTGGTTGGTTGTTGGTGACGTGCATCAGTGATGGAGACGTGTCAGACCTTTCGTGTGCTCGAGGTGCTACAGTTGCCTTTCGTGTCCCCTCACATAGTGTCAGGGACACGTGTCGCGCTCGCGTTGGTCCGTTCCTGCGAGTGGTGGCGCGTGAATTCTGGCAGCAGCTGTAGAGTTTCTTTTCGTGTCCCCTCACACAGTGTCAGGGACACGTGTCGCGCTCGCGTTGGCTTACACCTGCGAGTGGGGGCGCGTGAAGTCCGATCAGCACCAATATTTCTCTCTCCTGGGCCTATAAAAGCCAGCCCTTAGAGTTTTTTATCCTTCATTTTCTTGTTTATTATTCAGAGCTCTTTTCTTTCTTTCATTCTATTCCGATTACCTTTGTTCTGCTTCCAGATCTCTGTTCTTCAGAAGCATCCTTTGTCCGTTTTCACAGTTGTATGTCTGATAGCTCAGACAACACAATCTCCCCCATCCATTGCCGTGTTAAATCGTTAGTAATGTCTACATTGAAGAAGACCGACAAGGGGAAGAAGGCTGCTGAGGCCTCATCGGAGGAGGTAGGGAGGACCAAAGCAGTGAAGAAGTGGGACGAGATCCCCTGCAAACTGAGGCAGGCCGATCTTGACAGCCTTATCGATACTCAGGGTTTTCTCCCTGAGTATCGCTGCATGTTGCCGGCGGCCGGGCAAACGGCGGCGGACCCGCCTACCGGCTATATTTCCCTTTACTGTCATTTTTTCACCCACTGCAACCTTCGTCTCCCGATGACAAGGTTTGTGGGTGCGGTGCTTAGGTTTTATGGGCTTCATATATCCCAAGTCCATCCGTTTGGACTCGTGCGCATGACTCACTTTGAGTTCATGTGCAAATCTCAGCGCGAGGAGCCCACCCCTCGGCGCTTTCAGTTTTTTTATAAGCCCAAGATCCAAGATTCTTGGTTCTCATTTATTCCTCGCAGTCAGAAGGTCAAGTGCTGCACTGTTTCATTCAAGAGCCTTCATGACTGGTCTGAGAGGTTTTTCTATATCAGGGCTGGTGTGATCCCCATCCGCATGACCATGCGCGCGATCTCTTCTGCGCCTGCGGATGTGGGTGTCTTCAAGAACCCAACTGGCGCCTGGGTGAAAAAGTTGACTGCTGAACCATCCCCCGCCAAGAAAATTTGCGAGGAGGCGCTGGTGGGGGTTGGTATGAGCAGGAGGTGGGCCGACAGCGCGACTGAGCCCGTGATCCAAGTTGACGGCTTGTGTAAGTTAATCTCATTGCCTTACTTCTGCACGAATATAATTCGTTTTGCTGATATCATTTGACTTGTTTTGTGCAGTCAGCAAGGAGTATGTCCACGCCGCCTATGATGAGCATATGGAGGGTGGCTCCGTCGCGCTGGGCGCTGGGGAGGTTGGCTTCCCCGATCGCTTTGATGACATGTTCATCCCTGTTGATCTGGGATTCCTTTTTGACAGCGATGCGCCTGGTAAGCCTTTGTACTTATGCATTTTCCTTTATAATACCAAATTTGTCTAACACTTCTGTTGCACATATTGTAGATGCGCTTGAAAACTACGAGCTGGAGCTCGCGGAGAGGAGGAGGAGGAGGAGGCGCCCCAACTAAAGCGTAAAGCTAAGGGGAAAACTGGCGTAGGGGCCAGTAAGAAACAAAAGAAAGATGTTGCCCCTGTTGCTCAGGATCCTCCTACTCAGGCGGGGGGAGTTGAGAAAACCCAGGAATTTCCTCCCAAGTTTTCCTTGTCTTCCCTGCCTCAAAAAGTGGGCAGACCTCCTGTCCACACGAGGTATGGTGCTACTACCTCCTCCCTTCGCGCGGTGGAAAAGGGAAGCGGCGTTGCGCCTTCGACAGGTATACTTTGCTTATCCTTCATTGTTCTATGAGCGCGATTCTGATAGAATTACTAATGAATCTTTGCTCACTCAAATGTTTGTAGAGCCGGCGACCTTGGTGGATCATCCTCAAGCGCAACAAGATGCCGAGGCTGCGCCGGAGGTCGCTTCGAAGTCCCCTGTTTTACCCTCGAAAAAGGGTAGAATGGACTTCATGGCGATGTTTGCCTCGCGAACGGAGTTGCGCCAAGGTACGTATTGCGCTTTTATTTTCTGACTCTTTTAGATCAAGTCATGAACCATTTCTTTTTGTTGATTTTTTCACAGGAGTCATTGCTGGCGTGCAAGCTGCTAGCGGCACTCCTGGCGCCGGTGCCAGCGCCGTTGGTGCTGCTCCTGCTCCTGCAAGCGCTGAATCTCCCCTTATCGGGATTACAAAGGAGCAGGAGGCCGTTTTACGCGCCGACCTGGCGGCGTCGAGACCTCCCTCACCTCCTCCTGCGCACAGCCCTCCTCGCGAGACTGATTTTGGTTCTAGGTCGCAGGAGAAAAGGCCTGTTTCAGAGGAGGATGAGGAGTTTGAAGCTGAAGGCCCCGACAGTGGGCGCGCCAGCCCTGTAGCGCCACGAGGTTTTGTGGCAGAGTCTTCTCGTGGGCCAGGCGCTGACTTTTCTGCTTCATCCCCGCAGGTATAGGTTCGTTTGCTCCGCTGCACGGAGTTCCATCTTAGTGTTTTGATGACTTAGATAATTACTTTGTTTTTGCAGGAAGCCGATCACATTTACCGCCCGAGATGGAATATTACTGAGGACAACACATTTCAGTCCATGGGTGTGTGTGCGGAATTCTGGGCTCATGCTGTGCCTCCAGCTGAAAGGAGGTTCCAGGAGGACCGCGCTCGCGATGACTTGCTCAACGATCATCTGTTTGCTGGGTCGGCCTTCTTTCCTGCCTCCCAAGAGCTTCGCTATGATTACGTAAAGGTACGTGATGCTCTTGCGGAAGCCAAGCAAGAGGCTAAAGTGTCTGCTTGGCATCTTTCTGATGCTCGAGAGAGAGCTGAGAAGCTCCAAGCGGAGCTCAGTGAGAACAGAGCAAGTGCCAACAGCGCCTTCGTGAAGCGCGGGCATGAGCTCCAGGCTGCGCGGGAGAAGCTACAGGCGGCCGAGGCGGACGCTGCCAAGTACGCGCGTAGAGCGCGCGACTTGGAGCTGGACGCGGAGGCGCGTGACCAAGCTCTTGTCCAGTCTATAACTGAGAAATCATCACTGGAGAGTGAGGTTGCCCGCCTAAAGAAAGAGCTGGCGGCCGCGCAGGCCGAAAAAGATGAAGCCCTGGCGACGGCAGCGTCTAGCCAGGAAGCCCTCGATCTTGCGCGAGCGGAAAATGAAGAAATCCTGGCGGCAGCAACGTCTGACAAAGAGGAGCTGAAACAGACTAAGGAAACTGTTGAGTTGTTAAACTCTCAGATTCCTGCTCTAGAGACGTCTGTTGCTTCCCTCGCGCTGGATCGCCAATGGCTAATCTCACAGGGCATGACTCGTTGCGCTTACGCAATGAAATACTCAGACGAGTTTCAGGCCCTTGTGATGGATTGCAACGCTGCCGCGCGCTTGGTGGGTCGAGCTGAAGGGTTTACGGATGGCTATGAATATAGGATGCTGAAGAAGAACCCATCCGACTACCCTTATCAGAGCGACGTTGCCTGCGCGGACATGGCTGAGATGGGGGAGAAGTATTTGAAGACTCCCATTCCTATCCTTGCGCAGGTATTTTAACTTTAATGAGATTACTTTGATTTTTTTTCCCAAGTATTTGTGTACTTATACTTTTCCTTATGATTTGCAGATATCCGCGCTTGCTGACCAGCCCGACCTCGGCGCGCTAAAGAAATTGCTTGACGAGTGCGAAGGGGCTGGTGGCGGCGATGATGGCGCGGGGAATGCTGCTCCTGCTAGCGGCTCTGGCGTGGCCAAAGGATCTGCTCCTGACACTATTGTGACAGAAGACTCCATTCAGGATGAACAACTTGACTATGGTCAGTTTGGAGATGACGAGGAGCAGGCTGCGCCAGATGCTGAGGGCGGTGATGAGGATGATGAAGAGGCTGACGTCGACGTGGAGACTTGAGAAGCCCTTCATGTTTTTTGTTTTTTATTTGTAGTTTGTATCTCATCATCTTGTAAACTTGTAAATTTCAATGTTTTGGAATGAAATTTTGTTTTTCCCTTCTTCGCATCTTGCGCATTCCCCTTTCATCTCTTTATATTGCATGTTTGCTTGTTGAATATAAGATATGCTTGCACGTTGAAATAAGAACAAGGTTGTAAGGAAGTTTTTGTACTTAATCCTTGTCATATTGTAAGTGATTTTGCCATATCTTGATTATGTTGACACGTGCCATGGCGTTTTCATTATTCCTCTTTTGCGCGACGTTATCGCGCATTTATTATATGGAATTATGAGTTTTTTAGCCATTACGTGTCAATATGTGTTACTCAGATATCCATTACAATTTTATGCGCGACCTCGACCTGAGACCTTAACAACTATGTTTTGGCATTTGCTTTGCCTTAGTTGTGTTTAGGTATTTTTATGGTCAGGCTGCGTAGCATGTAGGATGGATGTTGTGAGTGATTTGAGCTAAGGCTCACATTATTGGGCTAAGGCCCTGAGCTAAGGCTCATAATTTTGGGCTAAGGCCCTGACGTTTTAGAGTTAAGACTCGTTAACGCGTTTGCGCATGTATGTTTTACTTCGTTTTATTTTGTTTTGATGTCAATACAATGTTGTCATATTGCTCAAAATTAATAAAGGGAAGTGTGAAACATGTATGCAAAAGGTAATATAATTGGGCTAAGGCCCTGACGTTTTAGAGTTAAGACTCGTTAACGCGTTTGAGCTTGAAGCTCGCGCATGTATGTTTTACTTCGTTTTATTTCGTTTTGATGTCAATAAAATGTTGTCATATTGCTCAAAATTAATAAAGGGAAGTGTGAAACATGTATGCAAAAGGTGATAGAATCCACATTAAGAGAAGATAGCGCGTATCATTATTCATAATGGCTTAAAAAGCCTTGATTACAAACTTGACATTTTTTACATGAAACATTTTTTAAGCTGTGCTGCGTTCCATGCGCGCGGGATCTTCTTTCCATTCAAATCTTTTAAGGCGTATGCGCCTTTTCCCAATTCTTCCAAGACTTGATAAGGTCCCTCCCAATTGGGGGACATTTTTCCCGGGGGTATCGCGCGGCTAGCCTCATTGTTTCGAAGGACAAAATCATTTTTCTTGAAGTGGCATTCTTTCACGCGCTGGTTGTAATATTTTTCCAGTTTTTTCTTGTACTTGGCCTCACTGATGATAGCCGCCTCTCTGCGCCCTTCAAGTAAGTTGAGATCCAACCTTCTTTCGCGCTCGTTATCAATCTTGCTCATCATGAGCACTCTATGGGATGGGCATCCAATTTCTGCTGGAATCATTGCCTCTGTTCCATAGGTTAGGCTGAACGGGGATTCGCCATTGCTGGTTTTGCTTAATGTCCTGTGTGCCCACAGGACATTAGGTAGCTCTTCGACCCAAGAATGGGATTCTCCCTCTAACCTTTTCTTCAGTCCATTCAGCAAGCTTTGGTTAGCGCGTTCCACTTGGCCATTCCCCTGAGGGTGATAAACTGAAGTGAAAATTTGGTTGATGCGCAATTCCTTGAGCCAGCTGGATATCTTCTTGTCAGTGAATTGCTTGCCATTATCGCTCACAATTTCCATGGGCAAGCCAAAACGGCATATGATGTGGCTCTAGATAAACTGCTTCATCGCTTCGGCTGTGATTTTTGCTAGTGGCTTGGCTTCAACCCATTTTGTGAAATAGTCTACTGCCACTACCAAAAATTTTACTCGCCCTTGCGCTTGCGGAAGGGGACCCACAATGTCGATTGCCCATTTGTGGAAAGGCCATGCGGAGGTCACTGGAATCAAGTTGTTCTTTGGCCGCATGGTGTTTGGCGCATAGCTCTGACATGCTTTGCATTTTTGGATCTCTTTCAGAGCGTCCAAGTACATGCCTGGCCAATAGTAACCGGCGCTCATTGCCTTGGCAACCACCATGCGCGGGCCAGCGTGTATTCCACAGATTCCTTCGTGTATCTCTCTGATCACATAGCTTGCTTCTTCAGCATCTAGGCATTTCATGAGCGGCCCAAGATAAGAGCGTCGATATAATGTGCCATCAAGGAGTTCATAGTTCTGCGACTTGTGTCTTATCTTCCTCGCCTGTGCGCGATCGTCAGGTACCTTTCCCTCCTTCAAGAATTCCATTATTGGAGTTATCCATGATGAAGGGGTTGTATGAGTTACAAGGACAGACTTCGCTACCACCGAAGGGTTGCTCATTACTTCTACCCTGACATCTTTGCCAAAAGTGATCGAAACTGGTTGATGCCATCTTACTCAGCGCGTCTGCAGATTTGTTTTCACTGCGCGGAATATGAATGATTCTGAAGCAGTCAAATTGCTCGATGAGCTTTTTCGCCTGCTCTAGATATAGAGGCATGGTGTTCTCCTTGGCATCATAAAGGCCATTGACCTGTGCTGCTACCAAGTATGAATCAACATGGGCCTCTAGCTTTTTAACTCCGAATTTGTTTGCGATGCGCAGCCCAGCCAGCATGGCTTCATACTCAGCCTCATTGTTGGTGCTCTTGAAGTCCAACCTGATGGCATAAGTATATTCATGATTCTCTGGATCCACCAGTTTGAGACCTACACCGGACCCTTCGTTGTTTGAAGCTCCGTCAGTGAACAATCTCCAAACATTTTCTTCATCATTGGCTCGCGGAGGGTCGACCTCGCGCTGAGCCTCTTCAACTCTTCTTTCGGGGATTTCTGCGATGAAATCAGCTAAAACTTGCCCCTTTATTGCTGGACGGGGTTTATAGGCGATCGTGTGTTCACCTAATTCCAGGGCCCATTTTGTCAGTGTCACACCCTCAAAATCCACTAACGGAGTTTTACCGTCAGAGGGTGTGAACTGGCAGGATCGGAATCATCAGTTATAATCAAACCATAAAAACGTTTAAATGCAAATAAGTGCGGAAGCGTAAAAACCTTAATTCAAAAGCTGCGTCACGCAGGACGACTCAAAACCAAAGATAACTGTTAAAAGTATGTTTGCAAAATAAAAGTGTTTTCTTTTAATGCATGCTCCTAAACCGCGCGCCCGCCTCGGCTACCTGAGAATAACATACTAAAAGTGTCAACACAAGGTTGGTGAGTTCACAAGTTAAATAAGATAAATCGTTTAGCGTTTTGCGTAACCTCATTACGACGATTCAGTGTTTTGCGTAACCACGTTACGACGTTTAAGTGTTGCGTAACCCCGTTACGACGTTTAAGTGTTGCGTAACCCCGTTACGACGTTTAAGTGTTGTGTAACCACGTTACACAACGTTTAAGTGTTTTGCATTACCAGATAGTGTTATGTCAAATTATATATCGATAGGTAGCTAATCTATACAACAAGTATCGCTAAGTGGTTCGCGACCGAAGCTGACTGTTTATCAAGTGCCCGTCACCAGGTCAATCCAGACCATGGTAAGTGTTAGCCAAAATTACACCCACTCAACCTCCAGTTGAGCTTAACGTCGGGTGGGGTTTGTCAAACCCAGTAGTACTACTCAACAGTGACTCGCTATTCAAAATATTAACCGGTCCGATGTGTGGGACTTCAAATGTTACGTTTGCCGCTTAGCCCTTTACAAGTGATATATAATTTATAACAAAATCTTAAATATGCGTTTATCTCAGAAAATATGTTTATCGGAGTATGTTATCTCCCCCAAGTGAAAAACGTTTGAAAACAGTTCAAAGAGCGGGGTAAGTGAAACTCACAGTTTGCGAAGACTATCCCGATCTAGATCACCAAGTGATGCGCGTCGTAGAAACTCTCTAGCGTTCTAAATAACAAAGAGATTTTCTAAGTATCGGTACGTTTAACGAGTCTCTAGACTCGGCACATAATTCCTATGCACGTAACAGATTTCGTGTTTCGTTTGTGAGTCGTGTGTGACTTACGCAAGTACAATTGTGATACGATACATGAGTGAGCAATTACTTTCGTGTCACGTACTAATGATGCATATCACTAGCAATTTCTCCCCGTAAGGGCAATTTGGTCACACACAACAATTAACTAGCAATTATTCCCGTAAGGGCATTTTGGTCAACAAACAAAGACTAACTAACCATTATTCCCCAAAAAGGGCAATTTGGTCAATTCATGGCAATCAACTAACAACTATTCCCCGCAAGGGTATTTTGGTCAAAATACAACAATTATATAAAAACTATCATATTTCATGCATTCCTACACCATTCAGCAGCTAGTTTCGTTATGACAGAATTTCTACTTGAAAGATTGCACTAGTTCACTGATTATAACGTCTCAATTAATTCACCAAAAATTACCACAGAAGAATACATATCTCAGGTTTCCAGAACATATTTTATCTTATCTTTATTCCACATATTTTTCTTATAATGACCAAAACATTACAGCAAACTCTTATCAGTCAGATTCATGTGCAACAGAATGTTATTTGCAATTCCTGTTAAACGAAAAATCCAATAAATGCAAGACCACTTGGGTTTGGTTCCTAACTCAATGAGTCAACTTCCAGAAGTGGAACCAACCCTATTGGTCTCGTAGTTCATGAGATATAACATTTACAACATAACCTAACAGCAGGTCTAACAGCTCAGCTTTGCATCACGTTTTTGTAAAATCATAAAAGTATACTTCCACTTATCCAAAAATTACGAATTTATACTTTATAGAAACTAGACTCAACCTAGTTTACTGCAGTACCCACAATCTCAATCAATTTTTACGTTTACACTTCGTTACAGTCAGTTAAACATCGTATATACATTATGTCCAGAATCTGTTCACATCAAAACTCAACATAATAACAATCTATGAACTATCATGCATCCATATAACCCTCTAGACACTATAACTACTATCCATGCATATCAATCACACCATACATACAAGATTAGGGTTTGTGTTCTAATTCAAATCAAAGACAACAATGAATCATGCAACAACATCAATCTAGTTATCAATCCATAATCCATCGTGTACGCCACTGAGTTCTGTTGGTAGGTCCAGTCGGTACGCCACCGGACCAATGCGCTCAGTTATCCGGTACGGACCAACATATCGTGGGTTGAGTTTGTTTCGCTTACCAAAGCGAACCACACCTTTCCAAGGTGAGACTTTGAGTAACACCCGATCGTTCACTTGAAATTCGAGAGGTTTTCGGCGCTTGTCGGCGTAACTCTTTTGGCGATCTCGTGCTGCTGCCATGCGATTTCGGATTTGAACAATCTTTTCCGAGGTTTCGAGTACCAGTTCCGGACCAGTGATTTGGCTATCACCCACCTCTGCCCAGCAGAGTGGTGATCGACACTTCCGTCCGTACAGCGCTTCAAACGGCGCTGCCTTAATACTTGCGTGGTAGCTGTTATTATACGAAAACTCTACCAAGGGTAAGTGGGGTTCCCAACTTTTTCCGAAATCTATGACGCATGCACGCAACATATCCTCCAGGGTCTGAATAGTCCGTTCACTTTGCCCATCCGTCTGAGGATGGTATGCTGTACTCATATCGAGACGGGTGCCCAGTGCGCTTTGCAGCGACTTCCAAAAGTGCGAAGTGAAACGAGAATCTCGATCGGAAATGATCGGGACAGGCACTCCGTGTCTAGACACCACTTCCTTCATGTATACTCGAGTCAGTCTTTCCATTTTGTCTGTTTCTTTAATCGCTAGGAAGTGTGCCGATTTAGTCAACCGGTCAACGATCACCCAGATGGTATCGCATCCCGTCGGTGTCTTAGGCAAACCCGTAATAAAGTCCATAGAGATGTGTTCCCATTTCCACATTGGGAGTTCCGGTTGTTGCAGAAGGCCAGATGGTTTCTGGTATTCTATCTTGACTCTGGCACAAGTCAAACATTTGCTCACGTAGGTGGAAATGTCGGCTTTCATGTTCGGCCACCAGTAAAGTGCCTTTAAATCATGATACATTTTATCTGAGCCATGGTGGATAGAATATCGGGACTTGTGAGCTTCGTCCATCACTAGAGTTCTCAACTCTCCGTATCGTGGAACCCAAATCCGGTTCTCAATATATCGGACCCCGTCCGATCTGGTTTCAAGTTGCTTGCTCATGCCCCGCATGAGTTCCGATGGAAAATTATCACCTTTCAAAGCTTCCAGTTGCGCATCGCGAATCTGATCGGGTAAGCTGGCATGAATCGTGAGTTGCAATGCTCTCACCCGTCTGGGTTTATCCGTTTCTTTTCTGCTGAGGGCGTCGGCCACCATATTGGCCTTGCCAGGGTGGTACTTGATGGCACAATCATAATCTTTAAGCAGCTCGACCCAACGACGCTGTCGCATGTTCAGCTCCTTCTGATCGTAGATATGTTGGAGACTCTTGTGGTCGGTGTAAATGGTAAACTTGGTACCGTACAAGTAATGCCTCCACATCTTAAGAGCAAACACCACAGCTCCGAGTTCCAAATCATGGGTCGTGTAGTTCTTCTCGTGAACCCGTAGTTGTCTAGAGGCGTAGGCTATAACCTTCTCGAGTTGCATCAGCACACAACCGAGACCTTGTATAGATGCGTCACAGTGTACCTCAAAATTTTCCGTTCCCTCGGGGAGGGCTAAAATAGGGGCGCTACAAAGCTTGGTTTTCAACAGTTGAAAGGCGGATTCTTGTGCGTCACCCCAGTTGTACTTAGTGCCCTTGTGAGTCAAAGCGGTGAGGGGTTGAGCAATCTTTGAAAATCCCTCGATGAAACGCCGGTAGTAGCCGGCCAGTCCTAGGAATTGTCGCACCTCAGTCGGAGTCTTAGGTGCTTCCCAGTTTTTGATGGCCTCTACCTTACCGGGATCGACATGGATACCATTCTCGTTGATCACATGTCCTAAAAAGTGAACCTCGCGAAGCCAAAATTCACATTTCGAGAGTTTAGCATACAGTTGTTCCTTCTTCAGTAGTTCCAGAATTATCCTTAAGTGCTCTTCGTGGTCAGTCTCGTTCTTGGAGTAGACGAGAATATCATCAATGAAAACAATCACAAACTTGTCGAGGTACGCCTTGCATACTCGATTCATGAGATCCATAAATACGGCTGGTGCGTTGGTTAGGCCAAAAGGCATAACTGAAAACTCGTAGTGACCATACCGTGTTCTGAAAGCCGTCTTTGAAATATCTTCTTCGCGCACTCTCAGCTGGTGGTAACCGGATCGTAGATCGATCTTCGAGTAGTAACTCGATCCCTGAAGCTGGTCAAACAAATCATCAATTCGGGGTAAAGGATAACGGTTCTTGACCGTCACCTTGTTCAACCCCCGGTAGTCGATGCACATTCGGAAAGTCCCGTCTTTCTTTCGGACAAACAAGACAGGGGCTCCCCATGGCGATGAGCTAGGTCGGATAAAACCTTTATCCAACAAATCTTGCAACTGAGTGGACAACTCCTGAAGTTCCGCCGGTGCGAGTCGATACGGGGCTCGTGCTATGGGTGCTGCACCGGGTGTCAACTCGATTTGGAATTCGACTTGACGAACAGGAGGGAGTCCGGGCAAATCCTCCGGGAAAATTTCCGGAAAGTCTCGCACAACCGGTATGTCCTCAACTCGTTTCTCCTCCGCGGGTTTCTCAACAATCTGCGCCAAAATTGCCGGATGACCCTTTCGTAAATACTTCTGTGCCTTCAAAAGGGTAATGACGCTGGTGGTCATGCCGCTTCTCTCGCCTCGGACCGAAATGATCTCGCCGGAAGGGGTGGTAATATGGACTATCTTATCATGGCATATAATCTCCGCTCGGTTCTCGGATAACCAGTCCATGCCGACAACGACATCGAAACTACTAAGCGTGAAAGGAATAAGGTCGATGTCAAAGACATGACCTGACAGTTTCAACTTACATCCCGCAAGTATATGAGTTGTTACTACAGTTTTACCGTTAGCTAATTCAACAGGAAACTTAGCGTCTAACGGGGTTGGAGTAAGGTTTAAAAGTTGGCAAAAAGCTTTTGACACAAAACTCCTATCAGCTCCAGTGTCAAACAAAACAGAAGCAAAACAATCGTTTACAGGGAACTTACCAGACACCACATGCGGATCATTGCGGGCTTGACCCGATCCAATCACAAACGCTCTTCCTTTGCCATTTCCTCCACCGTTACTGCCACTTCCATTACCCCCATTATTGTCATTCTGTTTCAGCTTGGGGCAATCCTTCCGGAAATGACCTTCCTGTCCGCATTCAAAACATCCCTTAGTCGTCATCGGTGGCTTAGGAGCACCCTTCACCGCAAGGTCAACTCTACATTCCTTCGCTTGGTGACCTATCTTTCCGCATCTTTGACACTTGACACGGTCACACTGACCAACATGATGAAAGTTGCACCTGTTGCACTTTGGATATTTCCCAGCATATCCGCTCGAAACCTGCCCGCTACCGTTGTTGTTGTTGTTGTGATTCTGAGTGTTAAAGCTCCGAGTAAATTCGGGCTTACGGTAGTGTTGTTGCGGTGGGAGGTTTGAGGATGAAGATCTGGTGTTGTCAAACTTTCTCTTCCCGCTGTTCGGGTTGCTGTTGTTGTTACTGTTGCTGACGTGGTCATTACTCGGGTTGTCACGGGCCTTAACAGTCGAACCCCTTGGTGGTAACGCACCCTGGGTCACAGCCTGATCCGTCAGTTTGTGAGCTAAACGGATCGCTTGTTGGATCGTGGCTGGTCGGGAAGACGTCACCATGCCCTGAATCTGTGGTGCTAACCCATCAATGTACAACTCTATTCTCTTGCTCGGCGGATCCACCATCCACGGAAACATCACTGCCAACTCGTGCGAACGAGTAGTGTAGGCTTCAATCTCCGAACCCACCATCTTCAACGACCAAAACTCCGATTCTAACTTCGCAATTTCTTCCCTCGGACAGTACTCCTCTCGCATCATGTTTTTGAACCCCTCCCAGTTCATCGCGTTAGCCAGTTCCAATCCAAGGATCTGACGTTCGAATTCCACCAAGTGAGGGCGGAATCCTCAAGTGTCCCAGCAGCGAATTTGACTCTACTGGCAGGGGGACAGTTACACATCTCAAAGGCCGACTCGGCTTTCTCAGCCCAACGCAGGAAGCCTATAGTTCCCTCAGTGCCCTTAAACGTACTGGGCTTGCAGTCAAGGTAGTTCTTGAAGGTACATGTTCCATTCGGGCCTCCTGTTTGATTTTGAACGTGTGCAGCTAAAGCGGCAGCAACATGGTCATTCAGCAGAGTTTGAAGTTCAGCTGCAGTCATGCTGATGTTACCACGTCCTCGTCCAGCGTTTCTTCCGGCCATTTCCTTCCTCAGGCTCCTCTTCGGGATCTTATTCAGGTTCTACTTCAGGCTCTGCCTCGGGCTCGGCCTCAGGCTCTGCCTCAGGTTCTGCTGCGTTCTGAGCAAGTTGCATTTGTAGGATATCGCAACGTTCTAACGCTATTTCGGTTCGGGTCCTTGCTTCTTGGAGTTGCTCTTTCAAGTCTATCATTTCGGCTTGCATCTTCATCATAACCCTCATCTGTTGATCACTAGCCCCTTGCATATCTTTCATTGCCGCCGCCATGCGGGCCATCTCCTCCTTATTCTCGGTTTCGTCTTTTAACAATCTGGAAACGTTCTCTCTTGTGTAGCGCATGTAACCCACATCACGCTCCAAACAAGAAACGACAGCTGCGAGAACTCGCTCCACAGGTTCGGTTATGGGTGGTAGAGTGTTAGGGTAAGCAGGATGGTTCGGGTGAGGCAACGGGGGAACTTGTTCACGGTAGACCATACGTCTGATCATGTTGGGGTACCAATCCCAGCTAACGTTGTTTTCATACAGGCCTCCGGATAGGCGGTACCTCTTCGGTGCAGGAGCTTCGAGTTCCGGGACTACACGGGGTGGCGAGGCAGTAGGTAACTGCGGTTCCTTCCCGTGAGCATGCGTCATCGAATCGGATGATGATGAGGGTGGCGTCGACATTCCTACAGGTAAGCCGTGTATGTGCGCGCGTATGAGTGAAAGAGGTAAAGAAATAAGATTTCAAGACTACACAAACCTATGCAGTGCGTATCATTATAACTAATGGGTCGTCGCGGTTATAGTCTAGTATGCATGCAGCTTCTAGTTCGCTATAACCAATGGCTCTGATACCAATCTGTCACACCCTCAAAATCCACTAACGGAGTTTTACCGTCAGAGGGTGTGAACTGGCAGGATCGGAATCATCAGTTATAATCAAACCATAAAAACGTTTAAATGCAAATAAGTGCGGAAGCGTAAAAACCTTAATTCAAAAGCTGCGTCACGCAGGACGACTCAAAACCAAAGATAACTGTTAAAAGTATGTTTGCAAAATAAAAGTGTTTTCATTTAATGCATGCTCCTAAACCGCGCGCCCGCCTCGGCTACCTGAGAATAACATACTAAAAGTGTCAACACAAGGTTGGTGAGTTCACAAGTTAAATAAGATAAATCGTTTAGCGTTTTGCGTAACCTCATTACGACGATTCAGTGTTTTGCGTAACCACGTTACGACGTTTAAGTGTTGCGTAACCCCGTTACGACGTTTAAGTGTTGCGTAACCCCGTTACGACGTTTAAGTGTTGTGTAACCACGTTACACAACGTTTAAGTGTTTTGCATTACCAGATAGTGTTATGTCAAATTATATATCGATAGGTAGCTAATCTATACAACAAGTATCGCTAAGTGGTTCGCGACCGAAGCTGACTGTTTATCAAGTGCCCGTCACCAGGTCAATCCAGACCATGGTAAGTGTTAGCCAAAATTACACCCACTCAACCTCCAGTTGAGCTTAACGTCGGGTGGGGTTTGTCAAACCCAGTAGTACTACTCAACAGTGACTCGCTATTCAAAATATTAACCGGTCCGATGTGTGGGACTTCAAATGTTACGTTTGCCGCTTAGCCCTTTACAAGTGATATATAATTTATAACAAAATCTTAAATATGCGTTTATCTCAGAAAATATGTTTATCGGAGTATGTTATCTCCCCCAAGTGAAAAACGTTTGAAAACAGTTCAAAGAGCGGGGTAAGTGAAACTCACTGTTTGCGAAGACTATCCCGATCTAGATCACCAAGTGATGCGCGTCGTAGAAACTCTCTAGCGTTCTAAATAACAAAGAGATTTTCTAAGTATCGGTACGTTTAACGAGTCTCTAGACTCGGCACATAATTCCTATGCACGTAACAGATTTCGTGTTTCGTTTGTGAGTCGTGTGTGACTTACGCAAGTACAATTGTGATACGATACATGAGTGAGCAATTACTTTCGTGTCACGTACTAATGATGCATATCACTAGCAATTTCTCCCCGTAAGGGCAATTTGGTCACACACAACAATTAACTAGCAATTATTCCCGTAAGGGCATTTTGGTCAACAAACAAAGACTAACTAACCATTATTCCCCAAAAAGGGCAATTTGGTCAATTCATGGCAATCAACTAACAACTATTCCCCGCAAGGGTATTTTGGTCAAAATACAACAATTATATAAAAACTATCATATTTCATGCATTCCTACACCATTCAGCAGCTAGTTTCGTTATGACAGAATTTCTACTTGAAAGATTGCACTAGTTCACTGATTATAACGTCTCAATTAATTCACCAAAAATTACCACAGAAGCATACATATCTCAGGTTTCCAGAACATATTTTATCTTATCTTTATTCCACATATTTTTCTTATAATGACCAAAACATTACAGCAAACTCTTATCAGTCAGATTCATGTGCAACAGAATGTTATTTGCAATTCCCGTTAAACGAAAAATCCAATAAATGCAAGACCACTTGGGTTTGGTTCCTAACTCAATGAGTCAACTTCCAGAAGTGGAACCAACCCAATTGGTCTCGTAGTTCATGAGATATAACATTTACAACATAACCTAACAGCAGGTCTAACAGCTCAGCTTTGCATCACGTTTTTGTAAAATCATAAAAGTATACTTCCACTTATCCAAAAATTACGAATTTATACTTTATAGAAACTAGACTCAACCTAGTTTACTGCAGTACCCACAATCTCAATCAATTTTTACGTTTACACTTCGTTACAGTCAGTTAAACATCGTATATACATTCTGTCCAGAATCTGTTCACATCAAAACTCAACATAATAACAATCTATGAACTATCATGCATCCATATAACCCTCTAGACACTATAACTACTATCCATGCATATCAATCACACCATACATACAAGATTAGGGTTTGTGTTCTAATTCAAATCAAAGACAACAATGAATCATGCAACAACATCAATCTAGTTATCAATCCATAATCCAACTAACAACAAGCATATTAATCACCTACATGCACATGATCGGCCGATTAGGGTTTACACACAACCCATTAAACATCAAAGTTAAACAACAAAGAGGTAAGAGGTGATCAAGTATACCTTCCTAGCACCTAGTTCTTGGATTAATCTCTTGATTTGATGTGTGTATGTGTGATCTTGGTGGACGGCAGCCGTGAAGAACAAGGAGAGAGAGAGGCGATCGGGAGGGGTGAATGGGTTAGGGTTTTGTGAATAGGTTATATTTATAATAATACAAGTTACACTCTAGCCCCTAATCTTTCAAGTGTTACATCTCTAGCCTAAACTAGTTGGTTCTTGTTTCTTGTTTAACATTCCACATAACAATCAAGTAGCACACATATATCTAACACATAATAATCACATAATTAGTGTTTTGACGTTTGTCGTTTATTTATCAATCGTTCGCGTCAACTCGTTTGCGTTTCGGTGCAAATCCCGAAAGACTACACATGTAGTAAGTGTTAAGCGTCATTTAAACCCTAGTTTAAATGTAATGAAGTGTGCGTTATAGATTCAACGATCTTAAAGTTTGAATTGACGGAGTTGAGTTAACGGGGTTAACCTGAAATTGACGATTGTCACAGTCAGCCTTCCCGAGAGCGCGGGGCGGCGCAAGACCTGCTGGATGTTGTAACCAGTCAGTACTTCAATGGGATGACCACTGAAATATCTATGAAGCTTGCGCGACGCGTGTGTTAGTGACAAAACTAACTTCTCCATGATTGAGTAGCGCGTCTCAGGATCTGTCAGCACCCGACTCACATAGTATATTGGCGTTTGGATTCCCTTGCGATCCACCAACAATACTGCGCCGATGGCGCGCTCTCCTGCTGATAGGTACAATGTCAAAGTTTCACCAGGAAGTGGAGCTGTGAGCGCGGGCAGATTTATCAAACATTCTTTTATCTCACTGAAAGCTTGCTCGGCCTCAGGAGTCCATTTGAATTGGCTTTTCTTTAAGCAATTCCTCAATGTGTTGACAAATGGGGTAGATTTGCTTGCATGGTTCGCTAGGAACCTGTTGATTGAAACCAATCTACCATTCAGCTTCTGGACTTCTTTCATGGTGGATGGCGAGGGCATGTCCAGGATGGCCTCCACCTTTTCTGGGTTCACCTTGAAACCATCCTTGGTAACCATTACACCTAGAAATTTTCCCTCTTGTACGCCGAAAGTGCATTTGCTCGGATTGAGCTTCATGTTAACTTCCTTTAGGCGCCCAAGGGTTTCCTCGATGTCTTTGAGCATTTGTTTCTCCTCCCTGCTCTTGATCACCAAATCATCCACATAGACTTCTAGGTTTCTTCCAATTTGCTCGCTGAAAACGGCATCCATAAGTCTTTGGTAGGTGGCTCCCGCATTCTTCAAACCAAAGGGCATTTTTGTGTAACAAAAAACGCCCTTGTCGGTTCTGAAGGCGGTCTTGCCCTCATCTTGTGGTGCCATTTGAATCTGGTGATAGCCTTTGTAGGCATCCAGGAAACATTTGAGCTTGAATGGCGCCACGGAGTCCACCTTTGCGTCGATGTTTGGGAGGGGGTAACAATCCTTTGGGCATGCTTTGTTGAGGTCCTTGAAGTCAATGCACATCCTCCATGACCCGTTACTTTTCTTTACCATCACAGGATTGGCTACCCATGTCTGGTATCGTATCGGGCGGATGATGTTTGCGCGCAGTAGATCCTCAACCTGCTCATTCATGGCCCTCGCTTTCTCATCCCCCATGACTCTCTTCTTTTGAGCAATTGGCTCTACAGACTTGAACGTGTTGAGAGAATGTTGTGCCAGGTCTCTCGGAACCCCAGTCATATCAGAGTGTTGCCACGCGAAGACCGACATATATTCCGTGAGCAATCTTTTCATTCTCAACCTCGTGTCGTCTGATATCGTTGCGCCAATTGTGATCTTCTGCTCCGGGAATTTTGGGTTGAGAATCCATTCCTCTGGCGCGTTGTCTGCCATTGGAAGTTTCATTCTCCCTTCCCGCGGAGTATTTGTCACTGCACACAAATGATCTCGGTATACAAAAGTTACACCTGTTGGTGTTGGGAACCCCAACGCGCCGTGCGCTGGCGACGGTATGGCGTTAAATTGGGCAATCGTTCCTCTACCCAAGATCATATTGTGGCAAGAAGTGGTGGGCAAGACCAAGAAGTTGACAACTTCGGCTCGCTTGTGTTTCTCATCCCCCATAGTTAGCTCAAATTGTATTTGACCTAGGGGGTGAATGATTTCATTTGACACACCAGAGATTGGTGCATTCACAATTTCAAGCCTTGCTTGGTCTGCCGGATCCAGTTTTCTGAAACATTGCTCATACATGATGTCTGATTCGCTGCCAGTGTCCACCAGGACTTTTGACACTTCGTAATGAGCAATGTGTGTAGTGATGATAAGAGGACTGCTGATAGAAGGGCCTCCCCTGATTCTTGGGAAGATTACTTGTTGCTCGCGCCAATCTCCTTGGATTTGCGCGCTTCTCTTTCTTGATGTTTGCCCTTGCCTTCCTCCCTCGGCTACACAGATTCTTTTGTACTTTTTGCTGGCAGAGGCTCATTCTGGTTGCTCACTTTCTGGTCTTGGGTTTTTCACCAGGTGAGCCAGCTTGCCTGATTTCACATCTTTTTCAATTGCATCCTTCAAGTGATGGCATGCATCAGTGTTGTGTCCCGTGGACTTGTGAAACTCGCAGTACTTGCCACTGTTTGATGGTCCCTTGTAGTGTAGTGGCTTGGGGCTTTTGAACTGGACATTCTCAGTGCTTAACACTTGTGAGGGTGTTTTAGTGAGGGGAGTCCAGATTCTTGGCAGAGGTCTGCTAGGATCTCTGCCGCCTTCCCTCTTGTCACCCTCCCCGCGATTACGAACGTCTTTTTGGGGCTGGGGTGAGCTTGGTTGCGCCTGCTTTTCTGCGGAAGAAAAACTGGTTGATTGCAACCTGGACCATACAGTGTTCTGTTTGCCCCTTCTTTCGCTGCTGCGCGGTGCCTCTGCTTGATGCCCTCTTTCTCTCGCTCTATCTTGGGCAATCTGTTTTTCATTTCTCGCGAAGACTCGCGATGCTTCCATTAGCTTGGCCCAAATGGTGGGCATGCCATCTCTGCTTACGAGAGCTCGGCGGAGTTGATCACTGCGCGCGCCTTGTATAAAGGCCACGCGCAATAGTTGTTCAGTGATACCTCCGATTGCCAGAGACTCCTGATTGAAACGAGTGATGTAGTCTTCAATCGTTTCATTATTCCTGCGCACGCAGTGCATGATGTCATCAGGGTCGCGCGTGTGTCTTTGCTGTTGTACGAAGTGAGCTTGGAACTTTTCCAATAGTTTCTCGAACCCATCGATTTGCCCAGTAGGCAAGCTTTCAAACCAGACACGCGCCGCGCCCGTGAGGCAGCGAGCAAACATGTGACACCATGTTGGCATCGTCCAGCTTTCTAGGTTTCCAGTGTTGTAAAAACCTTGTAAGAAATCGTCTGGATCTGTTGTGCCGTCATATTTGCCTAAACCACTTGGCATCTTGGTCGTGTGCTGGATGGGGGCCTTCGCAATGCGCTCAGTGAATTTTGAATGTTTCACCAAGATGGCTGGCATGTATGGGGTGGTTACATCCACTTGCCCTCTCACTGGTGGGCTGTATGGTGTGTGCAGATCCAGATCGGCTCTGGCTCCAGGCGCCATGTTCATGTGCGCGCGGAGCTGTGAGCCTCCTGCCTGAGTATCTCGCGTCTTCCTGACGCTGTGCACTTCTTCATCACTAAACTCAGCGTGTTCAGTGTGAACAGAGTGACCCTCTTCCGGCGCGCGCGCCCTTTTTGTTCCCTGAATGGCTTGCTTGTCAAACGCTAGCCTTTGTGTTAAGTCGGCTAACTTTTTCTGTTTGACCATTTCATTGTACTTGTCCATTAGACGTCGTTGCTCGTTTATGAGCCATTCCTTATGGTCATTGGTTTCATCTTCTGGACCCATTGGTCCTTTTTGTTTCGCGCCGGCAAGATTTTGTAACGTGAGATCGTCTGGAGGAGTTTCAGTCTGGCCGTGAGGAGTTGTGATGAAGGGACGGTTACTGGTGGTGCGCGTAGAATCACGCGGCCCCCTCAGAAACTGTTGTCCCTCATTAACATCCTCACGTTCAATATCCTCCAGAACTTGATCGACGTTACGAGCACCAGAAACCATGGTGATAATTTGTTTTTTTAGAGATCTGATGAGATCTTGTTGCCGTTGTAACAGTGGATGGCGCCAATGAAGAAACGTGGATCGACTCACGGGTAGACGATCTACTTTCCTCGGGTGTGATTAGGCTATTCCACCGATGGTTCACTGGGATCTGGGTTCTTCCACCTACAAAATGAACAACACCGTAAACTTACCCCTCAGAAAGGGACAGAGGGGTCCTCTTTGGGGTAACCCTCCGGTGTGAGAATAAGTGTATGTAGGAGAAGATAATGATATGAGAGTAAGGAAATGGAATGTATTGCTTAATAGCTGAATACTCTGTTATTGGATGATATTTGATTCCCCTTCCTTGTGGAGTTGATGTGGTATTTATAGTGCTAGGGTTTCCAATGATTGGGCTCAGACCTAATCAGGGCCTTGCTGGCCTCCTCCAATTGCTTTGCTCCACGTGTCCTTGGGGACACCTGGTGCTTTTTCATTGGTTATAATCACGTGGTAGCACATGGTTTATGCTGAGTTGTCCACCTTTCATTGGCAGCTGTCAACATCAGCATATTCTTATTCCTTAAAAAGATACCTTCTGGAAGGTTGTCTGACGTGCACAATCAAGGTTGCCCTAATCCTGATTTGGATAAGGACGAGGTTGATTATGTGCATGTGTGATATGCGCCAATCCTGAGGATGCGCGAGGTCTTCTCTTTATTCTCACGCGCAGATGTTTCATGCGCAGATGTGATATGCACGAGCATGTGATATGCGCCACGCGCATATGTGATATGCGTGAGCATATGTGATGCGTGAGCATATGTGATGCGTGAGCATATGTGATGCGTGAGCATGTGATGCATGAGCATATGTGATATGCGCCATGCGCATAGGTTTTGGCTTTGCGCCTTCATAATGTCTTGATTTCAAGCCTCTTGTCTATATCTTGTGGGTTGACCCGCCTCGCTCGGTGTTGAGGCGAGTACATACCTCTTCAGAGACGATCCATTATTTGTTTTTTTTTTACTATCTTGATTAGTGGTTTCCTTTTCCAACTTTCAAATGTGTCAATTCAGTATGTTAACCTACTCAAGACCGCCTATAACAATTTATTCAAAGTCCAAACTAAAAAAACATACCTTGAGTCAATTGCCACACATAATAGTAAGTTATGTTGGTAAATGTTCTGTAAGTACGGTGGTTAAATGACGTACTTACAAAACTTATAGGTTTCTAAGGTAGTTTTCTCCTAGTTTAGGAGGTGTTTGGGATTCCTTATATTCACCAACTTATAACTTGTTAACTTTTAGCAAAGCAATAAGATGTTTGAGATTGCTTATATTGTGAGAAGAAAAGTTTCGTAAGTTACACTTTTATAGCTTATTATTAACTTAATATAAGAAGGTAAAATAAGGAATCCCAAACACCCCTTAGTCTCATAAGAATTGTTACTAATCTAGAATTTGCATGTTTATAGATAGAGATTATTTGTAAATATTATTTATCAAAAAATTGATAAACAATCAAGTTTGGACTAAATATTAATACCTAATTATTCTTTAAGTTACTCAAAAGTCAAAACAACAAACACAAAAATAGAAAGAAAAACTTTTATATGGAACGGCCTAAAAATAGATATGCAACATGTAATTTACTAAGAAATTAAATGAAATTAAATAAGTAGTACTAGAATCTTTTAAAAACACATTAACACCAACTATAACAACGTGCACACCAAACCACAATGTTGACCATTAAAAGTTCTATACCGTGAGTCCGTGACCACTTCACGTGTTTACATCAAATAACTATTATATCTAAAATGGAATCAAATGTGTTTCATTAAGGTACAATACGGGACATACGGTCACAAAAGATCTCATACATGCATAAATCAAGTTTATTTTTAAATATTTGAAAATGTCATTACATATTAAAAATAGCTCGATTACTTTTGTAGTTACATATATTATCCATTCTACGCACTAAGGGTCTGCTTAGTACAGGATAATGGGTTGTAAAGGAAATGCAATGTGTGACAGAATTGAATTGGCAATGAAATAAAAAGGATCATTATCATTTTGTTCTCTTGTGTCCTTAACCTATTGAAATAAAATGAATTGCATTATGTAGTTTGGTAGACTAAAAAAAGACGCGGGAATGAAATACAAATGACAAAAATACTCTTACCTCAAAATTAAGAAAATTTACCAAAATAAAAAATTGCAATCGTGGCAATGGTGGCGGTGGCGATAACGATGGCGACAGTGGGAGCGGTGGCTACAGTGGTGGACTGGTGGTGGTGGCAGAGGTGGCGATGGTGGTCAAGTGATGTGTTGAGAAAGTAGGGTGAAAGAGAATGATATGAAAAAAAAAAATAGGGTTCAAATGAATTGTTTTAACTAAATGAGATTGTTTGTGTAATTGTCGATTTTATTCCATTGACCAACTAAAGAACAATTTTCAATTCCCTTACAATAATTCATTCCATTATTTATGTAATTTCTAAATACCAAACACTACCTAAAGTATGATTGTTTGATCCATCTATTCTTGTAGTACTGCTAATTTTTTTTACAGCTCTAATGTGAATAATCTATACACGAAATAAAATATAAATCTTTTTTTTTTTCTAAACTTTTCTTGAGACACTAAGCGATCTATTCATCTTCAATTATTTTGAATGACGAATATATTTCAATCTTCGTAATACGTGAGACTTGAATTCAAAATCTTTAAACCCATATGTTTTAAAGGCTTAATTTTTACCAATAAACTATCAGCCCTATTGGCTATTCTATGATTTTGATTTGAAATTGTGAAATTTGTTTATATGCAATAAAAACAAAGAAACATATTATAAAATCTCACATATAACATAATTAATGGTATCGTTTGAGAAGGGTGGGTGAGAGTACCATTATCGTCATCCTTGGGAATAAATAGACCGTTTTTAATGAGATCCTCAGCTCAAAAAACCATTACTGACGCGTGCATATGCAATTGCATTCTTACACTTTTACTTATGTAAAGTTATGTTTAAAATTTATTATATCCTCGAATCTTGTTTTCTAAATTAGTAATGTTTGGCTCACCTAACATTGAAGGGGAAGCGAATCTGATTTGGGTTGGAGACTGTAATGTCTCAAATTCGAATCCGATTCTAACCGGATTTTACCGCAGTAGGTTTTTGAGCGGCGAGTTTTCCCATGAGACCATGGGCTTGAGTTATTTAGTGCTATCTGTGATTGCAGACATATGGCATCATGTTTTGTCATTAGGTTACTTCGGATAACCGGGCTTTATGTGACATTCGTCAAATTCTGTTTAATTTTTGCATTTATTTTTATTACCCGTTTGTAATCTGTTTCTCGCGATTAAGAAGAATCGTCGAATTTATTTAATTAGTTTATTTTTTTGTCTTTACACGTCACTTGAATTGTTATCAGTTAACGAGACCTTCAAAGTATCAATTTATGCTCTTTTAACCCAACACTATAGTTTTTACAACCTTTGACCATCAAACTTAAGACCAGGGACTTGTTAGCAATTTTTTTAAAAATATTATATTTTTTTTCTTCTTTGGTTCCCTCCCCCCGTCATCCGGCCGACAGCCCCCCCCCCCCCCTTCCGTTTTAATTTATTAAACCCACAAATCATGGAAAATTGGTTATTTCGTAACCTACACAAATTATGGACATAATTAATCATCGAGTAAGGACAGGGTAATTTAGTTAGTAATATAATCAATTTTGCGAGAACCATGGCCGCGGACCGTTTGATCTTGTTAGTCTATAAATACCAGTCAAAAATTCAATTAACGAGCACTACACTATCATCTCATCATCACGAAGCAGAACCCTACCCTAATTGCATTTTTAAAACAGTTCTTCACCCCGTTTGATTTCGTCATTTGCCAAAAACCCTAACTCATACGATCAATTCTTAACCATTTGAGGTAATTAAACATAGATTGTAGGTCGATTTTGAAACCTCTTGAAAAGCCCTCTGTCAATTTTGATTGACAGAGGGTGTAAGATCCTCAATTGATTTCTAGGGTTCTTATGGTTTAGGGGTTAACTGGATTCAAGGTTATATATTTTCTGTTTAATTTTCATAACAGGCTATCCACTGGCCCAGTTGGCCAGTGCACTACGTATTAAAACTTAGACCCGGCCAGGGGTGCTGGTTTGAATCCCTTGGTCTGATTTTGTATTTTATTAATTTGTTTGATTTTCTTTGTTTTAATAAAACTTTATTAACTAAACTTTAATTATGTTAAAACCTAATATTGTTTACACTTGTTTAAACGAACCGAACCCCGTTAAGTTTTTTTAAAATAAATTTCGTACACACACACATATATATATAGGGTTAGGTTCAAATAAGAAGTTTGATTTTCCTAAGAAGGCTAGGAAGGAGGGTATTTTAGTCTAACACTTAAATATCAAAACCCACTGAATTTAATTTCAAAAACCCACTTACATAAAACTCAATTACATATTTACTCTCTACAACCACCACCACTCCATCGCCACCACAACCGTCACCCACCGCCACCACCTCGCCGGAAAAGTTCGGAAAAACACAATGGAAAACACTATGAAAAACACAATGTAAAAAACACAATTGAAAAAAACACAATAAAAAAAAACACAATGAAAAAAACACAATAAAAAACACAATTGTATGACACAATGTAAAAAATACAATGAAAAAAAAAACACAACGAAAAATACTATTGTATAACACAATTTTGTAAAACACAATTCGGTAAAACACAATTTGTAAAAAAACCCACTAATTTTTTTTAATTTTTATATTACAATATGGTACTCATATAAAAGATAAAAAGACACTCGTTATTATGGTGAATTTGTTTTTCAATAAAAACGTCGTAAAAAAAAGTTATGGACGTTTTAAAATGATGGGAGAATTTGGCATGTGCCTTGCATGTGGAGAGAGAAAGTCTCAACATTTGATTTCCCCTTAGTCTCAACCCTTCATATTCAAAATCAATGGACAAGATTACTTCTTATCCTTCCTACAAAAACTATACTTCCTATTATAACCTAACCCTATATATATATATATATATATATATATATATATATATATATATATATATATATATATATGTATATATATACTTACTAGTAGAAGAGCCCGCGTTTTACGGCGGGAACACAAGAGGGATTTGGTCGGTATGGGGTTAGTAATAGTTGGTGGAATAAAATAAAATAGAATAGAAAGAGTTGATAATAATTTAGAAGTGTAAACCTTGTCCAGAGACGTCCATGAGCCATTAGAAAAAAACATATGGGAAACTGATGAATATGTTTAAGGGAAAATCTCATAGAATAGTAACAAACTTTCAAAAGTGTTCTAATTAGATCACTGATGCATATTTTCCTCAAATCGGGTCATTAAATCTTCAAATCAAGTCTCACCGATTTTTTTGTGCGTCAAGAAAGAAATGAATGATAAGATGTGGGGGTCGGAATTTGCAATATATTCAGTTAAATTTTTAAAAAATTAAAAAACGTTAATTATATTAAAATTTAAAAATAAAAAATAAAATTCACGTTGCCGGTCAACGCCAACTTCAAAAAAAGATAAAAACATTTCCTATATGAAACATAAAAGAAAAAGGCTAAAAAACATGTTAAAACCTTTAATTTAATCAAACATGAAAGTTGAGTGACTTGATTAGAACACTTTTTAAAGTTGACTAACCTAATTGTAACACTTTTGAAAGTTGGTTACTATTCTATGAAATTGCCCCTATGTTTAAATATATGTATGTATAAACGCATCCATATTGAAAGTTTGCTCCTATAACACTCGGTCATATGATGCCATCACTATTTTACTAATTTACAAAATCTAAGTGAAGTCTTGGACGCTTGTTAACATCCTTAAGAAGCCAATAAGTCCCCCTAAACACAAGCAACCTGAAAACCATACAAAAGTTGGTTACAGCTGCGCAAAGACTAATATGAGATTACAAAAGTTTAACATAAACAAAAATAAAAAAAATCTATGTTGTGGACCTCATGTTAGAATACAGCACTGTTTGCAGTTAACAATTCCAATATGGAAGCAACTGACTTATCATGTCCATGTTTTCTGAGTCCAAATAGAGCGGCATATCTCTCATGCATGTATTTTTCTTCATTTATCTTTTTTTTTCATTTAAAATAATTTTCCTGTATTAAAGTTAAGTTCCACCAGAATGTTTAATCATGTTTTAAGAGAGAAATATTCAATAACAAAAAAAAGATTTAAAAGAGAAGGTAACAAACCTAGTTTATTTATAGAAGAGCAAGAAGCAGCTGCAACTGGATCAACTAAAACAGAGTTGTTTCTATTTGTTAAATCATTTAAAAAAGAAACAACGTTGCTTCTATTTGTTAAATTATTTTTTGAGGAGCAGAACTATCATCCATGAAGAATCTATGTAATAAGTAGTTTCTAAAAAAATATGCCTAAATAACCACCTTTCTAAGCACATAGAAACAAAATAACTAAAACGCTAATTACAATTGGATTTGAACACTTGAAATGTAAGTAGATAAGTAAACAACCCGTTTACATTTTGACAATTAAGTAGCCTCAAAGATACTTTGCAATGATGGACGCCGTGATTTTGACCTTGAAATTAACAACCTCAACGCGTTCTGGAGATAAGCCATTTGACCCATACCCGTGAAATTGCATGTCCCGTAAACTCTGTTTCAAACAGTTGAAGCATCAAATTATCCCTTCTCGCAATCACAATTAACCTAACCTTTTGACCAAATTACCCTTGTATCAACTTGACATGTATTGATCGCAGTCAGCTCGTGTACCAGCAGTGAATGAGAGGGGAAGTTGTTCGTATAGACGATGATTGGCCCAAATGTGGTATAAATTTTCAGTGAATCCAACTTTTAAAAAATGGTGTCTTGTTTCTTATTAGGCTTTGTTATATCCAACAAGGATTAAACAAAAACCAAATATACCCGATAGGGATTGAACTAAATACCTCTAGAAAAGCCTCAACATACTTGGAATCAGCATCCAAAGCACATCTGTAACAATTATCGTCACATACTTTTTCACCATGTAAATAAAATCTGGAGCTTGTAAAGTTAATCACAATTGTAAGTCGGACAGTCAGTTATGAATTCACAGTCTACAAAATTAGTTAACACGAAAATAATATGCAGAGAAAAATGTTACCCATAGTCTTCTATGTAAGGAGAAGGAAGCTCCTAGTCTCTAGCTGGTATCATTTGTGTACAAACCTGAACCAATTCAACATATCATATAAGTTTAAAAATACTAATTTTTACATATCAGTAAATTTAGAAATCATCAAACGCGTCATAAAAAATAATATAAAAAGTATAAAAACACCAAATAGGAGCAGCTAGTTTATTAAACTTACTTGTCAAATATGGACAACTTTTCCCACTTGTGTAGTCCTGGGATGGAGATACTCATCGTCACTAAGCTCACTTACGAACACGTGCCTCACAAAGAATAAACAAAAGAATTAAAAATGGGTGAAATTAATTCAAAATGACTCGTATTCAACTTTGACCCAAATGACTTTTGTAACCCGAACAAAAAATATCTAAATCTCTTGACCCGTTTGTGCTGATAGTTGTATCCTTAACATCCCTCAATAGATGTTAACTCTGGAAAGTTAGACCTTCATCATCAGTTTGACTTTTGAAGTAAAAAATACAGTTAATGGCAACGTTGATAAACGATACAATTATTATTTTTAAACATCTACTTTTTTTATTTTATTATATTGATATGGGAATTTTTTAAGCTAAAAAAAATCCCGAGCTAACATCATATGCAGAAAAAGACATTATAGTTTTAGCATAGATGATATGAATGTTACCAAAAGTATGTTTCTTTTTCTATTTTTATAATTGACATCAAACTAATATAACGAATTAACTGAGACGGACTATACTCTTGATTGTTTGTAATTATTGCCAGATTCTTAAGATGAAAAATATGCCTAAAACGATTCAAAGTATAGTACCATCTGAATCACTAAAAATCTTTCAATCCGCATGCTCCATCACACCTACATGCAGAATGGAAATTAACCTCTTGATGCACCATTAGTTTAATATATATATATACACACACATATATATATATTAATTATGTAAGATTAAAAATTAATTGAGTAGTCCAGATTTATACAGTGTAACGATTTTTTTGTCGAATTTTTTTTACACATGCGTAATATATGTAAGTTACATACACGTAAAAAAATTACAGAATTTTTTATGCACCGAGTCGACTTTTTACACATGTGTAACGAACGTAAAACTTAGTGTAACCATTTACATATTTATTCTCTCTCCTACTTTGACTTTTTTGCCAGATTTAATCTCAACCACATATTCCATATCTATTTAATTAAATGTGTGGTCTAGAATTAATTTCTTAAGTTCTTAAAACTCAATATGATTCTCAAAACATCTCTCCCCTATATATATATATATATATATATATATATATATATATATATATACTAGTAGTAAACCCGCGCAATGCCGCGGAGACGACAATATATTTAAACGAACTTTTAGTAGTTACAGCCATTTAAACATACGATAAGATATAGTTTTTTTTTTAAGAGAATGTTGCTTTTTGTATGTTACAATTATTACACGAATCCTAAACTTTGTTTTATACCCATGGTCCGGTAGTTTAATGCCATAATGGCAAATCTACCTTTTTTAACCATAAATTTCTTGTTGACAACATTACACGATTGGTTTGACAAATTTGATGTCATTGCACTCCAAAACCATGCCATGTTACCAAATGTAATGATCAGATCATAAAGATAACAAATAGCAAACCAATATTAACAAATGATTAAAAAAACATGTTCTTTTTTGAACAAATAATAAAATGTATCTTCTTTTCTATACCAATGAAGTGAGGCTTTAGTCATTGTGTTGACATCTATCATAAATTGATATGTCAAAAACTTTTTAAATGAGATAGCATAAAATACAATAATACTATATGGGTAAACATCATATACCTCTCTTAAGAACATAGTAGAAAATAAAAGTGGGAAAAATGGTTTCATAGCCTTCATTATGCGTGCAAATGAACATCAACCGGTGACGGATCCAAATTTTTTTTCATGGGGTTCACTATTCCCATGTGGGAGGGGGGGGGGGGGGTGTTCCTGTCACCCTGTTAGATCCAGGACAGCCCCTGAAATCAACTTTACTAAGACTCGTGTTTGCGAAAAGTTTGTCTAGTGTGTACACCATAGCCACAGAGATTGATAAAAGTTGCATGTTACCTACTAACTGGTATAAAAAGAATATATTAAAAAGAAACATATTATCTATAACATGCACATCTCTATGCATCCGTGATCTTTGGTTGTTTTTAAAGATTCAAGGTCCATATCAAATACACAATGACACTCCGAACAACAAACTAGTATGGTAGTCACTGTTATTTGGGAAGCCTTTTGGAAACCTTATAAACAGCCAAAGATTTAATGTGCACCCAGAGCCAAAATTGATATTATTTTTAAATGATCCAAATTCATTTTGCATATAATTATTGACGCAAACCAAAACCATAAGTTTTTTTAAAGATGACTCGAATTCGATATACTCGTAACATGTTTTAACCATAACCAAAATTGACAGTTTTGACCTGAACAAAATTTTAAACTTTTTTTCATAATGACCTAAATCTATTGGCTTACAACCCGTTATAACTCAAATGTGTTTTGACCTGTCAAAGTCCTTGGTCATTGACCCAAAACAACAAAAGGTATTTAAAAAAAAATAATCAAAACTCACCAAAATTGATACTTTTTTTTTTAAAATAACACAAAATCATTTTGCTTTATAACATGTACATCGACATTCGATAAATCTTACATCAAAATGTCGACAAAAATAAACACGTCATGATTGTATATTTGGAATTTATAATATTCAAATATATAAGGGTGGCAAATGGGTTGGGTTGGGTCAAAATGGGTCATGGGTCGGAACGGGTTAGGGTTGGAATGAGTCAATTAAAAAAAGGGTTGTTTTGGTTTGGGTCGGAACGGGTTAGGGTCAAAAGGTTCGGGTCAGAACGGGTCCGGGTTGGAATGGGTCAAAACGGGTTTTGGATCGTTTTTTTTAAAGAACGGGGCGAAGGCGGAAACGTTTTGGTTTTTTTACATTTTTCGTTTTTGATTTATATTTTGAGTTATGATTTTTTTATTAATTTTTTCGAATATTTTTTGGAGGGGTTTTTATTAACAAAAAAACCCCTCCAAAAAGTATTCAAAAAAATTAATAAAAAAATCATAACTCAAATATAAATCAAAAACGAAAAATATAAAAAACCAAAACGTTTCCGCCGTTGCCCACGTTTTTAAAATAAAAAAAAACAAAAAAAAACCCGAGAAATGAACTGAAACCGGAAGTCGACGAAAACGAAACATAAACCAAAACTGAACCGAATTATTGAAAGCGAAAAAATCGATCAAAACGAAACTAAAAAAATGAAACCGAACAGAAATGAAACTAAAAAAACAGACCACAACGAAACAAAAGGCCGAAAACAAATTCGAAACTGACCAAAAGCAAACAAAAGAAACCGAAACCCAACCCGTCCAGTGCTCCGAAACCGACTAAAAAGAAACAAAGGAAACCGAAACCCAACCCGTCCTGTGCAAAAACTCGTGTTGGCTCGAAACCTAAACCGAACTTGTTCCAATCCAAAACCCGTTTCAACCCAAGCTTGCCACTTTTCCTTAAGACACTAACCCACATCGACCCATTTCTTTAAATTTGTCGACCCATTTTGACCCGAAAATAAGAAGGTGGAATTTCAAGTGACCCATTTTGACCCATCTTATTAAAATCTATTACCCAAACCACCCATATGATTTTTAAAACAACCCAAATTGACCCATTTGAAATGGTTTGGGTCAAGATTGCCACCCCTACAAATATATAAAAGAAAAACAAATAAAAGAGAAAACATAGATAAATATATGGGTAAACTTAAAGGGAAGGGGGGGGGGGGTGGAAGGGTAATTTCTAATTAATTTCCAAATATTGAGTGTAATTCAAGTGTTAAATTTGTAAATATATTTAGGTTTATAATTGCATATTTTAGTTGTACTCTTATGCTTAATTGATTTGTACATTATAATAAACGCCTCAAAATAAAATAAAATTTATATTGAAACATCGACAAAATTAAGCACGTTGCAATGGTAAATTTGGGTTTTTTTAAAACAGAATATATTAAAAGATATTGAAGAAATAAAAATTTTAAATGAATTTGTCAAACAAATGGGTAAAGACAAGGGGCTTATGTGTAACTACTTGATAAAATAACAAAGTTTTGTTAAAGTTGAAGGATCATAATTGTAACTATTTTCTAAACTACATACTCTTAACCGTACAAGATGTCTAAAATACCATACTACCCTTAAATTTTGAAATTTGCATGCATTAGAGATTATAATTTATGCAATAGTGATTGTACCTCTTAAAATTTAAGAGATCCTTCACTCATACATTATATATATATATATATATATGGGAGATTTAGTTAAGAACCCCTTTGAGTTTTAAGAACTCGAAAGAATTTAGTGTAACGATTTTTTTTTTCGAATTTTTTTTACACATGCGTAATATATGTAAGTTACATACACGTAAAAAAATTACAGAATTTTTTACGCACCGAGTCGACTTTTTACATATGTGTAACGGACGTAAAAGTTAGTGTAACCACTTACATATTTATTCTCTCTCCTACTTTGACTTTTATGCCAGATTTAATCTCAACCACATATTCCAATCCATTTAATTAAATGTGTGGCCTAGAATTGAGTTCTTAAGTTCTTAAAACTCAACATGGTTCTCAAAATATCCGTCACCTATATATATATATATACTAGTTTTTGAGCCCGTGTATTACACGGGATTTATCAAACGCTAAAAATAAAAAAAAAGGTCTTTAATTTCAATTGTAATTCTCAAAATACTTATGAATTAATTTAATGTAGACTTAAAGAAAAAAAAATGGGTTAACGAAAATTACTAAAATAGCATGGTTTAGGAAATGTCGGGTGTGGATTTACAAGAAATTTTAAAAATGTGCTAAAGTTGCGTAGTTGGTCAAACTTCAGGTATAAAAATGACACTATGTTATAAAATACACACTATGTTATAACCCGCTTGACAAAATGATTTTGACCCATGACCCATCGATAGTTAAAATGAATGAGATGAGAGATTAGAAATTAGGAGAAATAAAGGCTTGACACCTAAACTTCTACATTTTCTTTTATTAGTATTGTAAGATATATATATATATATATATATATATATACATATATATATATATATATATATATATATATATATATATAAAGGCTATTAAAGTAATACAAATGTATTCTCTCTCCCATTAATATTTGTCTCGCTCCCTTCCCGTACTATTCCTCCCTACTAAAAAAGGAGGAAGCATTTCGACATTGGCAGCGGTAGTTATAGGATCATCGGATAGCTATGAAAAGTATCTAGGACGGCGGTAAATGAAGAATATTTCAGTAACCTAGTCAGGTTTATGACTTACAAGGCTTCGTTTTGGTATTTTGAAGTTGAACACAGATGGTTATTCAAGGAATGGCATGACAGCAGGTGGTGGCATTATTATGGACTATGGCATTTTGTGACTCTGGGGAGGATGATGAATCGAGGATTTGCGCTCATCCTCTTGCAGAGGGTTCTAAAAAAAGATTGAACATGTGGGAGGATCCGAACGAATTCTGCTTTCATTTCCCACGTATCATTTTGGTCTGGTATATGGGTGAGTGGAGAATAAGAGTCTCGTCTCATCTTTCAGCTGGAGTTAAGGCTCTCCGATGTAATATAATTAATCTAATCGCTATAACTAAAAGATATAAAAAAATCAATACATCCATAAAACAATAAATTTATCTTTATAATTTTTACCCTATCTCTAATTTTTTCCTATATCTCTTCATATATTTCCTACATATCTTATAATTTTTTCATACACGTCTTAATTTTTTTTCCTACACATTTTCAATTATTTCTTCTGTGACATCCCACATCGGTTGGGGAGTAGAACTAAGCCTACTTTGTAAGGAGGTTGATACATTCCCCATCATAACGCGTTTTGGGCGCTTAATGGTAGTGGATGAGAGGAGAACTCCACAGTTAAGCGTGCTTAGGTGGAAGTAGTATCAGGATGGGTGACCTCCTGGGAAGTCTCCACCTGGGCAACCAAAAGCAAATCCATGAGGCGATGGTGGTACATCCCGCCCAAAGCGGACAATATTATGGTGCGGCGGTAGCTGGGCTGTTACAAATGGTATCAGAACCAGGGCCGGACCGGTGGTGCTAGGTCCCGCGAGGACGCTGGACCCCTAAGAGGGGTGGATTGTGACATCCCACATCGGTTAGAGAGGAGAACTAAGCCTTCTTTATAAGGAGGTGGATACCTTCCCCATCATAACGCGTTTTGGACGCTTAATGGTAGTGGATGAGAGGAGAACTCCACAGTCAAGCGTGCTTAGGTGGAAGTAGTATCAGGATGGGTGACCTCATGGAAAGTCTTCACCTGGGCAACCAAAAGCAAATCCGTGAGGCGATGGTGGCACGTCCCGGCCAAAGCGGACAATATTATGGTGCGACGGTAGCTGGGCTGTTACATCTTCGTACACATGTTTGTCGTCCTACACATCTTAAAATGTTTCCTACGTATATTCAATTTCTTATTACACATATTTAATTTTCTCATACACATCTTAATTTCTTTTCCTACATATCTTTAATTTTCTTATACACAACATATTCTTTCCTACATATCTACAATTTCGCCGTACACTTTTTTTGGTCCTACGTATCTTCAATTTTGCCGTACACTTTTTTTGGTCCTACGCATTTTCAATTTTTTCGTACGCATATTTAATTTTTTCCTACACATCTTCAAATTTTATCTATACATTTTTAATTTTCTCATACACATCTTGATTTTTTTTTCTACATATCTTTAATTTCTCATACATATATTATTTTTTATCCTACACATCTTTAATTTTCTCTAGACATCTTATTTTTTTCCTACATATTTTCAATTTCTTCGTACACATTTTTTTCCGTCCTACTCATCTTCAAATTATGTTGAAATTTTTTTCAAAAGAGCAATCGATGATGAAGATACTATTTTGCTTATATTCTATAAATTAAAAACTTTTTATTGGTGAAAAAATAACAAAATTAAATCTTACACTAATATATAATGAAATAAATAAATTGCAACTTACAAATAATAAATTTTAGATATTTATGATTTGGGCTTTTATTTAGGAATAAATTAGATAAATTAAATGATGAATTATTTTATTCTACCTAAAGTCCTAAACTACAATTTTCTTATTTTATTTTAATGCCTTTCAAATTTTATTAATTATAATAAATGTAATAATGCTTCAACCATTGATTAATAATCTAATGGTTGAGATCACTTCTAAAATGAATCCAATCCTATATAAAATTTAGTATTTACATTTTAAATGTTTTAAACTCATGAATTGCATTTAATAATCAAAAAATATAATTTTTTTTATTCTAAAATAATTAAACTAATAAAATTTTACCAAAACATGCTTAATACTTTAACGATCCTTGAATCCCTTATAAACCCATTTTCTTATGTATTGTTTGTTTATTTCATTTAAGTATTCATTTTATTTACGCTTTATTAGTTAGGAAAAATTGTCGGGAATTCTCGCAGTACCAACTAGTTTGCTCTAATCTTTACCGTCTTCTCGTTACCGTATTCCTCATTCCAAGTGAGTTTTTCATAACCCCATTTTAATGCTTTATAATATTTTTGGGGTGTAGCATGTCACAAGTTTTCTTTCGTGAGTTATGCGCTTGTTTAAAAACTGATTCACTTTTATCGTACATGTTAATATTGTTTGTGCATATTGTTTACCATTATACGTGAACTTGCTTGCAACGTGTTTATTGTCTTTATGGTGGAAGTTACGCACACACATACACATAGTGGGAGGGTCCGAAGGGACGTACCCGCATCGTCTAACGATTACGACTTCGGTTGTTTCGTAAGATGGTTCTCATTTCCCCTATTACTACGGCTTTGGCTAAAGGCACAGAAGGACGACACTAGTTGCATTCATTTACTTTACGCTTGAATATTTATTGCATGACGATCATTGAATTGAGCGTTTATGTATATATGTATGTATGTATGTATACGCAAAAACTTATGAAAACTCACCAACTTAATTGTTGACAAATATATTATTCTCAACGTGCTATAGGTTGAATCGATGGTGTGTTAAGGATGAAGATCATTAGTATACCTTAGGTTATTTAAATAAAAAATTTATTTACTTTTTCAATGAAGTGCTATTGTTTCCTTTTTACTTATGAACAATTTGTGTGTTTGTGACAATATGAAATGAAATAAATATAACTATTGTCGCTTTAATAGCGTCACCAGATTACGAGCGATCTTTATGTAAACCCGGGCTATTCCGTTTAAAGCTGGGATGTTACACTTTTATTTGTTGTTTGAATGTTTGGTTGAAAGAAAAGTTAGTAATAAATGAGAAAAGAAATATTGTAAAATGTAGGTGGGTAGAATTTAAATAGGTAGGTATTTGGTTGTAACAGAGACATATGCCATATTTAGGAAAGTGAAGTTGAATGACATAATTAGTTAATTACCGTACAGGGGGGGGGGGGGGGGTTCTAGCTAATATATTTACATAAATAAATAACTAAATGGGTTTTTCTAGAATAACAAGTAGAAGATGGTGAAGTTTTTATTCCTGTTTTGGTGTGACGGTAAGGTTGTGCTGCATGGTACTGCCATTCTGTAGACGTGGTTCGATTATTCCCATTTTTCTCTATCTATTGGTGGGGAGTAAATTTGATGATCAAGAGTTCAATTCTCATAATATACAATATATTTAACTGTTAAAAAAATGATACTGAAGTTGGACGGTCTAGTTGATATTTGGTGGTTGAAGCTACACTTAGAGGTGTAAAAAACGGTTTAGGCCCAGCAAACAGGTACCTAACCTGTAGGTTTGGCACCAGTTCGTATTCTCGTTCTCTGAGACTGGTTTATAACCCTAACCGGTAATTAAAAACTGGTTAAAACCATATTTTTTTCTCCAAAACCGGGTTGTAACCTGAACCGGTTTGGCCCGTTGAGCTTTCAAACCGAATCGTTTCATAACCCGAACCCGATTTGTACATGCCTGACTGGCTACACGCCTACGCTTAACTGTTAGTTTGGGCCTAAAAGATTATTTGGGCGAGTATTAAAGATAATTAAGCCCATTAATAGTGTTGTCAGGCGTCGCTAATTTTTTTAATTTATTTAATGGCCACTGGTCCACTCCCTAAAGAATTTGATGAATCCGAGAACAAATGTTATCAATCACTTAATGAGCAATAAATGAAAATAAAAGCGAATTTAATAGCAACTTCATTCTTCTTTTTCTTTTTGGGAAGGGTAGGGGACACAAATCACATGAAATAAATTTGTCCATATATGAGTCAGAGCATGATCATTCATATCACGTGTGCCTATTCTTCACATTGTTTATTGGTTGTGAGTCAAGAAGAACTAAAACTTTATTGTTTATAAGTAAATTTGGTAAATGGTGAGACATTGTTCATTCTTTTAAAGTTTTTATATTTTTTGAAAATGGTTATGAGTAGAGGAGAGAAAATGTAATGATAAATGTATAAAAATATATTATTTAATTTAAAAGAAGATGAAAAGTTAGTGATTTTTAGATAATTAAAAGATAAAAATTATTTCTTCAGTATGTTCGTAAGTTTATGTGTCTGGCCAAGTTTTCTATTTAAACCTTTTGGATCACTTTTCTTGATATATTATTAACTTCAAATGTTATTTATCTATTGGAATTGAATTTACTATCAAAATTTCCCATTATTTACCTTTGGTCAAATTTACCATGTTGGAATCTATGCACTCTAGCTTCTAACACACGTAAATTAAGCTTCCAGCTTATCTAGAAAAGTTATTTGCTGAGAGATTAGCTACGACTAGAAAAAAAGCAAGTCGTCATAAAACTCATGAATTCCAAGTTCTTTGATTAATGTTAGTTTGGAGAGACCCCTACGAGAAAATCACAATTTATCAGAACACACATAAATTAGGATAGTTGCTTCCCGGCTGATAATTGCTGAGTTATGATTGATTTATGATTCAACCATAAATGCGTTTTCTAGACTTTAGTCCCCCTTAATAGGGTAGGTGTTTATGTACTAGTATATAGGTTTTAATTCTAAATATCTTATATTAGATAAAATATCTAAAATAGTTAACTATAAATTAACTCTAAATGTAATAAGCAAGGTAGTAATTACATCGAAACAGAAGGCAATCGAGCAATAAGCTGCGCCGCTACCCACTTTTGAATTGCAAAACTCAATCTTTTAAAAACACATTCGCATTGTAGTTTAAAAAGGCCTACTGATATCTCTCTAAATCGTGTATAATCATTTTCAAGTTAAAGTAATTCGACGATGTTCAGACGAAAGACTCTTGTTTTATAGATGAGGAACCCTATAACACTTAGCTGAAAAACAAAAGGCTTTATGAAAAGAGTGTTTTAGTTGGCTTTTTAATCAATTGTAAGTTTTTTCGGTTACTTTTAAAAGGAACTCCTTTAACAACATAGGTAATGCTGATTATTAGTTCTTTTAGCAGTAACTCGGTTAGTAATAATCGCCCAAGTTGTTCCTGGTAGCCCAAACTACTCTTGTTTGTAGTTACCATTGCACGTTGTTGCAACTGATCTCTATTTATATCATAGTTTCTACCAACGAACTAGTTTCTACTGATTAAAAGATATATAGTAAATTCCATCCTACATATAATATACATTTCTCATTGTTTTTTCTCCAAATTATTTCACCATTTTCGTTCATTACGTGATTTAAAACACCACCATTTTGTAATCAAAACTAATCCCGTGGGGATCAGATCTATGTTTCCACCAAGTATAAACTACAACTCGAACCAACAAGTCAGATGTAATCAGATCTCAGCGTGATTGATACAATATGTGAAGAGTGAATGAGTACCTCATGATGGTGATGAAGGTATTTATAGTCGGGGATGGGAAGGTTATTGGTAGAGTTGTCACTATCTAGAATATTCCTTTCTACCTAAATAGACACGTGTCGTGTCTTGATAGGGTGTGACAGCCTGGCCATGTGCATGGTTGTTGTAGCACCCCGGCTAAAACGAAAACGACCGAGTGTGACGTACAGATTGTTCAAAACACATGTGATACTATTAAGTGACAATATTATCATTAATTAATTTACAAGTCAACTACACAAGTTTGCAACAAGAAATACAAGGGAAAATATAAATACAACTAAACATTTTGTCCATTGATTTAAATAACCTAAGTCTAGTATTTTTTCCGTGTGTCATCTTCTACTAACGGTACATGTAGAATATATATATAAAATACGGTCAACTTATTGAATAGTTGGCGAGTTTACACAAGTTTTATATAAGTACATAAAAACCATGGAATTCCATGAACAAGTGTAATCGAGCAAGTAAAGTCTTTTCTAGTTGGTAACAACTAATTGTTGATGCATGGTGTGACGTCTTGGTCTTTATAATATATTATTATATTAGTTTAATGTATTAGGGGCATTTTGGTCATTTATGTAAAGCCCATTCGCCTAATGTAAGGCACATTCGTTATGCTTAACGAATGTAAGCATTCGTTTTAATATAAATCACATTTGTTATTATGTTAACGAATGTGATAACAAATAAGGCTATTCGTTGTTAATGTAATAGGTATGAATGACTTAGTGTCATTCGTGTTCATTTAATGTATTGATGCATGGTGTGATGTCTCGGTCTTTATAATATATTATTATATTAGTTTAATGTATTAGGGGCATTTTTGTCATTTATGTAAAGCCCAGTCGCCTAATGTAAGGCACATTCGTTATGCTTAACGAATGTGTCCATTTGTCTAAATGTATCACATTATCATTCATTATTCGTGTCTACAGTACAAGGTTCATTCATCAATCAGTTTCTAATTTGTTAACATCAGTCCTTATACTTTGAAAATCTAACAAAATTGCTTCTCCAGCTTCTTACTATGCGTTAGCTTCTCAAAACGCATTAATGCAGCAGATGTTAACTATGGACAACGAAATCGGGTCACATAACAAGTGTCCAAAGCTGCTGAAATTATCCGACTTTGCGAGATGGGAACCAAGGTTTAGGGGTCCCATATGGGTTCTCTACAACTGAATGTGTTCGTCATCTAGATGCCGTTTATCTACCACCGCAAGTTGGAAGCGCAACTACTGGATACACTGATAAGTTGTTCAGTATGTATGAGGCTGACGAGAAGAAGGAATGGAAAAAGAGACTTAATCATATTCAACACTAACAATGGCTTTACGTGCGAATATTTTCCACCAGTTCAGTCACATCAAGTCATGTGCGACGATGTTTGCTCAGCTGAAAACAAGAAGTTTGGGGAACACGTTAGAAAGCAAGAAGACGATGGTGAAGTTTTAATTCTGAAACTTTACGTTGCTCAAGAAAGAGACAGTGGAGGAAATGATCAGCAGGTTCTGTCATTTGATAGCTGAAATGTCGACATTCAAGCTGGAACCTAGTGAGGTGAACAAGATAGATACTCTTAAGAACGCGCTGCCTGCTACATATTCAAAATTTTTGCTGGTATTGAAGGAGAACGGCTACTTCAAGAATGAAAATCTCACGGATGAAGAGTTTATTAACAAACTTGAAGAGCGTGAGTACGATATGAAGTGTCAAACTTCATTGAAGGATAGCCCAAACCCTACTTTATACGGTGGAGCCATACCAGCTAGCAGCAATGGCGGTTGTGTCCCGATTACTGCTTTCTATACTCAGAGTAATATTAATGGTACTCAAAGCAGTAATCAGAATCCTAACGTATGCTTCATGGCTTCGGGATCCACAACAGGATCGAGTTCGTCGAGTTCACCACCGAACGTGAACATGAAAGAAGCCGAACAACAATTCTCTTTCATGTGTGTGTTCATGACATCTTATGAACAACTTGTGGGAAGCAAAATAGCCACGGGTGAACTTACCGATGAGGAATATGACCAAATCGATCCAGCTGATCTAGAGCTTATGGATCTAAAGCGGAATATGGCCATGATCGTGTGTAAAGTAAAACGATTCATGCAACGAACTGGGAAGGACTTACCCACACTGAACAAACAGGTAGGGTTCGATAAGTTTAAGGTCAAGTGCTATAATTGTCAGGAATTCGGTCATTTTGCCAAAGAATGTGACAAACCAAAGAAAGAGTACACCGGTCCCAGAACTTCAGAGAGATATTTAGGCAAAATATCAAACGTGCTTAAGAAGAAGACAAAGCTTGAGGGGGATCAAGTGAAGGCCAATAGTTCACAAGTGTTGATTATGAATGAGGGACTAGATTGGTCACAAAAACTCTTGGGGAATCAAGCTAACCTGGCCATGGTCGAATCTTCTGAGCAATTCGTGGATGCATGTGGAGATAATTTATCGGACGAGAGTGATTCGTCTGAGTCGGAAACTGAGTCTTGCAATTCAAATGTGGGACAAACCGAATCTTTCGCTTGTATGGTTAAGACAATAGAGGTTTGTACTAACTCCACTTTTAGCGTATCAGTAAATGAGTGTCACAAGTCAAGAACTTCTATGGTAAGCACTGAATGCGATTAGTGTTGTGAACTCAAGTGCAAACTTGAGTCAACTTTGCAACATAATGATCAACTTGTCAGTGAACTTACAATGCTTAAAGAATGCCACAGACAGAAATCTAAACTTTTAGATCAATCTACTTTGAAAATTAAGAATCTATCTGTGAGCAATCACGACTTAAAAGCAGAAGTGAATTGCAAAACTGGTTATAATAGAGCAACATTTTCAAGAAATCCTTAAAGAACCAGTGTCACTAAAATTGACAACGAAATATTGGAATTGAAAAATAAAATAAGTAAGTTTAGGGACTCATCCTTTCTTCTTAACGAGATTATTGAGGTCAATAATTCTCACAAGAAGAATGGAAAAGTTGGTTTAGGGTTTGTGGAGATTCCTCCTCCTTTTAAAAATGACTATTCGAGTATTCCTGAGACTGTTAAAAAATGAAAATGTTAGATCTCAAACAATCTCAGAAAAACCCGAAAGCATTAAAGTAAATGTTGAAAATGTTGGGCCTGTTAAACCGTCCATGACAAGATTCATATTAACAGTAATTCGGTCTTTACCGAAAATGAAATTGATGGTTCGATTGAAGAACTACACGAACCAAAAGTGATTGTCAAACACGATAACATTGCTTCTGAAAATCACATTTTATGTGAGCCAAAAGAATTTGAAGAAGTTTATGGTTCAAAATCTTCTGTCAGTTATTCAAACGAGAAAAAGACTTCACGTAATGTAAACACATCAGAAAAACCCAAAATTTCTGATGAGGATTTGATGAAATTTATAAATCCTCCAAAAGAGTTTAATTTAAATTAAGGACGGGTTTTTAAACTGAAAGGACTAAGTAAAGTATTTTCAGATAAGGAAGTTCCTTTGAACTTGCTAAAACCCGAGTTGATTGAAAGTGTATTTAATGATGATACATCGAAGGTAACCGAGCTTGAGAATGCGTTTTTTAAAGTCAAAATCAACTAAATCTCAAGTGAAACAAACCGTTAATTCTTTCAAACCTATAAAGTTTTTTAAATCTTTGGGATTGGAAAATGCTTCCAATACAACCAATCTAGAGTTTTACAAAAATAAAAAGGGAATTAAGAATACAGCTTCAAACTCGGTACCTGATGCGAGTCCAAAGGTTGTTAATGTTCAACCTAAGCCTGTTCACACGACTCATGTTTCACCACAGAATATTATTGATTCACGCTATGTTTCAAATGTGATGAACACAGTCACGTTGCAAAGAAGTGTGAGGCTAAGGTAACAAATGTAAAACATGTAACTAAGGATCAAAATCCTAATGTTTACCTGAAACAACAATCATTGGAATCACACATCGATGAATCATTCATAATGTATTCGAATATCAATCCTCGAAAGGTAGTTCTAGTTGATAATGTTAATGTATCTAATTGATCGTTTGAGCCTGCTCAACCGATTTTTAAGAATACCGATTATGGTGTTATTAGGGATGGCTATTTGAAACAAAAATCAAAGAAACTAGTAACTTATTCACAAGTTCCTCAATCATACTTGAAATCAAAGTTTAATATATCTCCAAAAATATCAAAAGGAGAGCCAAAGACTGAGGCTTGGGCTGCCTTTTTAAAGTAATCATTTTATGTTATGTGCAGAGTTCATCCAGAACGATTTTAGGCGATAAGTGGATACTTGATAGCGGATGTTCTCGGCACATTACCGGCAACCTTGACCTTCTAACCAATGTTATGGATATTCAGGGGGGGTATGTAGCGTTTACTGGTAATAATGATGGAATGATTACAAAAGAAGGGGAAGTTTCGAACGGAAGAATCACGCTCGAAAAGGTTAATTATTGTGAAAAGGTAGATCACAATTTGCTAAGTGTATCTCAGATTTGTGATAAGAAATACACTACCTTATTCACAGACAAGGAATGTGTAATCCTTCAATCAGGATTCACCATTCTTGAAGATATGGTTGACATGAGATCACCTCGATCTAATGATATTTATGTCTTAGACATGGGACTTAATGTATCAACCACACCTTCTGAGACGTGTTTTTATCTCGAAAGCTACTAAGAAAGACACGATTCTCTGGCACAGGTGGATGGGACACATCCACACTACAAGATGAATCATTTGATTGCGAAAATATTGGTGGATGGTGTGTCCCTTAAACACTTCAAACTGAACGATCACTATGTTGCCTGTAAGAAGGGTAAACAGAAGAAGAAGTCTTACCTGAGCAAGACTTTGAACTCGATCGATACTCCACTTGAACGGCTTCATATGGACTTATTTGGTCCTATGAATCGTGCAAGTGTTGCGGGTGGTTTTTACTGTCTAGTGGTGACCGACAATTACTCGAGGTGCTTGTGGGTGTTATTTATGAGTTCCAAAGATCAAAAGCCGGTTTTGATTTAGAATTTGATCACGAAGATCGAATCACTTTACATAAAGTGAGACGTATTCGAAGTGATAACGGTATGGAATTCAAGAATAACGTGCTAGATTTCTTTTGTATTCAACGGGCAATACATCAGGAGTTTAGTGCACCATATGTACCACAACAGAACGACGTATCTGAATGGAAGAATCGTAAATTAATCGAAGCGGCGAGGACTATGTTAGCGGATTCTAAGCTGTGAATACTGCATGCTACACGTTGAAAAGAGTCCTCATGGTTAAGAAGTTAAAGAAAATGAGTGTCACACCCCAACCTAAGGCGGAAATGCTGAGGCGTGATCTGATTGTTCACAGCTCAAAGATACTATCATGAATATAAATGACAATATATATTTAATTATTTTATTTCAAACAATACACACAATTTATAAATATGACAAAACAATTTAAATAAGTGAATATAAACTAAAGCATTGATTATCTTCATTAAATCCTAAGGTCTTGTCTAAGTGTCCAAACTTCAATATTCAATTTACATGATAACCTGCATATGCGTAGAAAATGAAAGAGTTTGTCAACATAAAGTTGAGTGAGATTATCACCAGTTTTGCAATGATATAAATAAGCATAATGTAGTAAATGCGGTAAATGAATCAAACCATAAGCAAGTAATTAGACCGTTGCCAAGCGAATCAGGCGCTGGTCAATGTATATGAGCACTCTATACAAGGGAATACGTTGGGACTCTTCCGAATTATATGAATGAATGAATATTAACACAAGTAAGCATGTAACACGTATATTTGATTGAATCACACACAATTACACGATTGCTATTGTTTGAGATATATATATATATATATATGTATATATATATATTATATATATATATGTATATATATAATATAAAATACGAATAGTACGCATATGTCCCCCAAAACATTTATAAAACTTAGTATAATAGGGGAATGATAAAACTTACCATAGATTAAAGGCAAGTGAATACGATTACGAATAAACGAGTTAAAGATTAAGCTAGTCGTCCACTACGCGTCAAACAAGGTAAAAAATTAGAACCTGAAACTTTGAGATATGATAATATAAGTAAAACCGAACTCTTTGCCGCTGGAATCAATCCAAACGGATGTTTAGAATTCCGGTTATGTTAAATTTAAGATTTAAACGAGTCGGTACTGACCAGAATCCGAACAGCGAGTTGAAAGTCAGGTTTTGGTCAGTAGTCTTAAAATTTTGTTACGAGAATAAAAGTCTTTTATACCGAACGTTGAATCCGACCAGAAGTATGAGAAAACATAAAGTCAAACTTGTTGATTGTTTTGCCCTTTAACGAATTTTAATGAAATTGACCAGTCAACACCCTTCAACCACCGAAATTGAGTGAAGGTTATTGACTAGTGAGTATGTATGAATGATTTCTTAGTTTACAACTTACCCGGAAAGTGAAAGGATCAATCAAGAAGTGGAGCCAAAGATCAACGTATAAGCAAAGTCAACCTTCAAGCTTGTATCTTCAATCAAATAAGCAAAAGCCAAAGAGTTTGATGATGAAAAGAAGCATGCAATGACTGGGAATAATTTATTAGGGTTTAGCGAAGTTTTTGGCAGAGATTATATGATGTGTTTATATAGACTATAGAAAAACAAACCATATTTGGTTAGCTTGCTCGTTTAAGTAACCGAATAATAGTTTAATGACCAAATCGATGAAATAAACCAAAAGATTCGTGCTTGATCAGTAAGTTAAGAATATGGACATGTATTTTAGTTATAATCCTTTTCTTGGACCTTAATTAACTCAATATATTCATAAAATAAACGATTTATATGCCAAAAACGAGTTAGGAAAGAAATCGAGTGTAGAACATGTGCAGCAAGACCACCACGCCGTGAGACCATCAAGGGAGGCTGCCGCCACGTGGCGCTCTGGCAACCATAGGGTAGACATTTTGATTTTGATGATTTTGGTCCTTTAAGTTTGTTATTTGGTCAAAATTGAATCTTTTATGCATAAAATAAGAAATGGACAACATGTAAAGTATGAAGGGCAAAAAGTGAACATTAGAAACTTAAATACTTATAAATATTTGATTTTTGATTAATAATAAAGATCTAAAATATTCCGGGTCGGGTTAAACGTACACAAATACGAGTTTGAAAAATCCGAGATGTTACAACGAGCTACAAACTTCTTAATAACCGTAAGCCAAACCTAAAGTATTTGGAACCTTTCGGGAGTCTGTGTACGACACTGAAGAAAGAAGCCAAGAAATTTGAAGAAAAGGCATTTGAGGGATACTTTCTTGGGTATAATTCACCCAAGAAACAGGTATTCAATATTTCTTCGGGGTGTGTGGAAGAGTGGTATCACGTTGACCGTCAAAGCTACACCACACCTCCTACCGGTAAAGGGCCCGACTCGATGTTCGACTATGAGTTGTTATTAACTCGTTTACACAATCAGTTGAAGTCAAAACCAAAGACTTGGTTAGAGCGTACTTGGAAGATTAGTTCATTCCATGACCAAGTTCTTCGAATTACGAAGAAACCGAGGTATCTATTCAATCGGGAACATCGATTGATGTTTCTATTCCTCCGATGAAGCTGAGTTCGTTGACTCGTCTTCTGTCCCTTTGGAAGATGCTCAAGACTTGCCCGAGATAATTCCAGCTGAAGATGTGTCACCAACTGTCTCCTTAGACACAACCGAGGAGAATATCACCAACCTTGGTGATAATGTATCCGTTCCTACTAATCCTTCATTAAGGATTCATGCTGATCACCCACAGGAACAGATAATTTGTAACGTAAGTGACGAGGTGGGAATGCAACGACAGGTCGCTAACGTATGTGACGAAGATAATGTATCTCCTGCTGATATTGTATTTGAAGATTATGCGGTGTGTGCTTTTGCGGATATGTATGCAACGGTAATTCTCAACATCGCAAAGTACACCTGCTTTCTATCTTAGATAGAACCTACTAGTGTCACAATGGCATAAAAAGAACCGTCTCGGGTCGAGGCAATGCAGGAGGAGCTGCAGCAGTTTGTTCGACTGGGTGTATTGGATTTGATCGATAAGCCCGATAGAGTCAAAAAGGCTATTCCGACTAAGTGGGTTTATAAATGCAAGAAAGACGATCGTGGGGTGATCGTGCGAAAGAAGGCACGATTAGTCGTCTTGGGATATAACCAACAAGAAGGCATTGATTACACCAAAGTGTATGCTCCAGTAGCACGACTGGAAGCCATACGAATCTTTCTAGCCTATGCAGCTTTCATGAACTTCAAGGTTTATCAGATGGATGTGAAATCAGCTTTCTTAAACGGGGAAATACATGAAGAGGTGTATGTGAAGCAACCTCCAGGTTTTGAAGATCCAGACTATCCCGAGAGCCTGGTACAGCACTCTTGCTGACCATTTGTTGGATAGTGGCTTCAAGCGGGGGACTGCGGATTGTACATTTGTGACATTCGTCAATTTTCGATTCGTATTTGTATTTGTAAACCCGACCCGTTGGGTCATTTCGATGTATTATTTATCATTAATAAAAGTGTTCCAGACATTTAATGTTCATCGTTGTTCATTCATTACTATGTTCGATTATTTATAAAATCCTGAGTCCTAACATTAATCGAGCCATACGGGTTAAATGAGTAATTATCCAAAATCATAAACAATCAAAAAAAAAAAATTAAAATATCTACAAGTGCAAGGACCATTCCTGCTATTTAGAGATTAAGTTAGGATTAAAAGAAGTGATAAACCTTAGGGGCCAAACTGTAAAATATTCAAATTATAACATTAATAAAATAAATTAACCCAACCCACCCCCGTCCCCTTCACGCTTTTCCGGTGGTGTCTCCGGCCACCGGAACGTCGTCAGAAATCCATCAACCAACTAGAAATCGCGCATCTTTGACCCGTATTTTTAGTTCGACGCATTATGCCGCCAATTAAAAACGATATCTAGTGTATTATACTTTATAACAACCTATATCCGTGATATACGCCAGATTCTTCGGCCAAATCATTCAAAGCATTAAACGCGTATACGCTCCAATTCGTAGTATAAATAGGACCCAGACCTTCATTCTAACTCGCTCACAAACTCTTTCCTCCCTAAATCACTCTAATCGGCTGTTATTAAGCTCGAGGTTCTCTGTATCCGGCGAACTCTCTTTCCCCGTCAAAACAACACGATATTGGGGATTTGTTATATGCATTTTGTTAGATTAAGTAGGATAACCAAAACCCCTATGGTAATTTAAACAAACTTTTATCAATTGTGGCAGTTGGGATATTGTGTTTTATATGAGGAAGAAGATGATCCTCATGATGTTAATTTATATAATAGTTTTCACATGATAACTGAGTTGTTCTTTAGCTCAACTGGTTACACTATGGACGTGTTAAACATAAGACCCGGGTTCGAAACCCGGGTCAACCGCCCTTTTTCTTTTATTGGATAATTGTTTATTATTGTTATTATGATTAATTAAATCATTGAAATCTAACAGTACATATATAAAATAAAAACCATAGCTTAAACGAATATCTGTCCTGGTCCAACTGGTTAACTGCTGACCTTATAGCATCAGGACCCGGGTTCGAAATCCACCCGGGTCAGACACATTTTTTTGTATTATTTAATAATCAGTTATTTAAATATTCATTTAATCTTTTTAATCAATTAAAAATCAAAATAAATTTATAAAAACCTTTTTAAATTAAATAAAAATTATGTAAATTAATTATAAAATATATCTCGCCATTTCACACATAAAAACCGAGTTTTTCGTTTTCGTAAACCGTAACTAAAAATCGTTTACTAATCTTAAACATAAACTTTAATTTACTAAACACCGTTTCGTTAAAGCAATAATTTTATTTTCGACTTATAAACACTAGTTCAAGTAATTCGAGCGTACAAACTTCATATCCTTGCCGTTAAAACACTTATATCGTATTAATAACCGGTTTTCCGTTAAAACCTAAATAATAATATTATAATCAAAATTTAGAAAAATTTATAAAATATTAACAATATTCATTACAAGTTATACAATAAAACAATCCCGTATGATTATCGATTAAGTCTCGTTTTTACCTAATTTAGCTAGTGCGGATCGCTCGTTTCGGCTTTCGTGACGCGTTCGATTCTTTGCCATTCTCAACACTTTCTGGTTTTCCTTCTTACCTCATTTCATAAGGTGAGTTTTCACAACCCCTTTTTAAATGTTTTCATATTTTGGGGTCGCATATGTATCTATTATTAAGCTTCAAGATTTACAACTTTGCTTACAAACGATAATTCATATCATGGACTTGTATGCTTACTTGCTTATTTGTTATATACGTGGAATTCAAGTGGTTGCCTCAACAAGTACGATCATATGCCCCCCTTTGCACTCAGGTCCATTTGTATCGAGTGGAAAAGGGACCTCATGTCTGAGTACGTTGGTAGCCCCAACTGGAATGGACCTTCGTTTGTTCTTTACACTCAGGTCAATTGCATCGAGTGTAAAGAACCCTTACTTGCGCATTTTACAAGTTTTCATGGAATTGTATGGTTCTTACGTAGTATATCAAACTGTGGAAATCTCACCAGCTATATCTATAGCTGACCATATTTTATACATATGTTACAGGTACCGTGATTAAAGATTGAAGTATTGAAGACGCTTAGTTTATTTAGGGTATTCAAATAAACGGATTACTATCATTTTTTATCTTTGATTTGGATGTACTTGTTTACTTTGGAACTTGTGTTACATGATGTTTGGAATGAATTAATGTTATTATTGTCATCAAGTAGTGTCATGTGTGTTTGAACAATCTGTACATCACACTCGGGCGTTTCTGCTTAAGCCGGGCGTTACAGATTGGTACCAGAGCCATGGCTATAAGATAAGACATTAGACGTAGTGTTCTAGGTAGCTATAGCTTAATTGTTTAAATGTTTTGGTTGTATGATAGAAAATTATGTGGGCCTTTACTTGATTGTTCGAATGCACTTATTACTATTGTACTTCTTATTTCATTTACACCTCATGTACACAAAGCACACATAAGTCCAAGGCTTATGCCTAAAAGTAAAGATTTTCAAAACTTTCAAATCAATTTTTTTTTACTGTTGTTTTCCGATAATTCTTCTGCATAAAGATGATTCGTCGTGGCGGGTATGTAGTAACTGGAAGGGGGACGTGCTTGTTTCTCGAACTCTTGACATCAAGGTTCATGAAATCTAAGGATAAACAATGCGCATATACCCAATCAGACGATGGACCCGGTTGCTTACATGGAGAGTTCGGGAAAGGTATGAAACTTATTAGGCCAAGACGTATCACACCAAACGCCATACGAGTCACCACTTTATGTTTTCAACAGTGATCATGTCCCCTTTGTGATAAGGATATGGTTACACTCCTTAGGATGTCACGCAAGTCATGGTGGTTCATGCAACGTGTGACTCTGACACTCCATGTTTTACAATGTGTTTTAACCGAAAGCTTGTCAAGTCGTGGTGATACACGAATACCCAGCTTTTGGTTCGATTTATTTTTGAAATTTCGATTTTTCTGTTAGAACATAAGTCCATGGTGGTTCATGAAAACTCTAAGTTCCTCACAACACTTATTATATTTATGGTTTTCATATTTTAACAAACTTTAACAAAGATTTCTTTTCTTTATATATATCATGCGCTATTCCGCGTCTCACAAATTCCGTTACCCTTGTTCGCAGAATGGCTTCCCGTCACCTTCAGCGTCGATCATCTGGAACCTCTAGCCGCAAGATAACTTCCAAGATCACCATGCACTTGACAGTGGTCCTCTGTAATATCATGACTCAGATGCACCAGAACATCATGGCTAACGTTAACCCTCTTCCTCCCCCGCCTTCAGCTTCCGTTGTGACCTATAAGAACTTTACTGATGCCAAACCTACCACTTTTGACGAAACTCAAGGTTCCACTGCCCTACTTCAGTGGTACGAAAAGATGGCGAGCGTGTTTTTTCAAATTGAGTGTCCTGATGATAAGCGAACCCAATTCGCTATAGGTGTTTTCGAGAAAGGCGCTCTTACATGGTGGGTCAAGGAAAAGTCAACCCGCGGTGCTGAAGCAGCCATGGCCTTGCCATGGCACGAATTGAAGGATCTCATGATCTGACAATTTTTTCCTTCAAATGAGCTTATGAATTTGGAGGCTGAGTTTTGGAACCTTAAGCAAGAGGGTGGTGAGCACTCCGCTTGCACCTCTCGCTTCAACGAGCTAAGTGTGTTGGTGCCGCATCTCATCACCCCTGATTCGCGTGCCATCGAAAAGTACCTTTGGAGACTACCGAGACAAATCAAAGACATTGTTTTCAGTAGTTCGCCTAAAGAACTTGGCGACTCAATCAGTCTAGCCGCAACATTAACCGATAACCATGAAAAATCCGGGACTTTGACATTGAAATCATCCAAGAAACCGATAGATAAACCTGCTGTTGAACCGAAAGAAACCAAGCCTGGATCATCCAAACCAGCTTACTCTTCCACCCATCACCGTTAAAGAAAGCGCAAGAACTACGCGCTAACTCAACAAGCCGCACCTCAACCCCAAACCAACCCTGCACCACCTTTCAAGAAACCCTATAATGGACCCCATCCTTTTTGCAACACTTGCCTTCGACACCACTCAGCTAATTCCGCTTGCCGTCAATGCAACCGTTGTAACCGTTTCGGGCATTTTAGTACCACTTGTCGTGAAACCACCATAGCCCCTGCCCCGCAGGCTGCTCAACCAAATCCCCGACCCGTGCTATATTTCCAACCCATTAGCCAAATGCGGGCTTGCTATAATTGTAGTGACCCTGGCCACTTTCGTAACACGTGTCCACGACTCGTAAACTTGAACTCGCTTCAGCTGGCTCCTGCTCCGAAATTTCAACTTCAAGCCCTATCAAGCGATTCAGCCACAAGTTCCTCAATTGTTGGCTAATCAAGCTCAAGCCGCCCAAGCTGTTCAAGCTCCCCGAGAAAATTGTGGGCGTGCCTTCATGATGAATGCCCACCAAGCTCAACAAAACAACAATGTGGTGAATGGTACGTTTCTTGTAGACGACCACTTTGCATCTATATTATTTGACACCGGTGACGATATGAGTTTCGTATCCTTAGAATTTGAATAGTTGCTTGCTAAACCTCGGTCTAAACTTAAGAGCTCGTACACTATTGAAGTAGTGAATGGTAAATCCGTGACGATCGATTCCGTTATTCGAAGTTGTAAGATGAATCTTAATGGCCACACGTTTTCAATCGATCTCATCTCGATGCAGCTGGAAAGTTTCGACATCATAGTTGGCATGGATTGGTTGTCCTCTCACCGTGCCAAAATCGTATGCATCGAGAAGATCATTCGTATTCCGATTGCCGATGGTCAAACCATTCGTATTATTGGTGAAAAGCCTTCTCCTTCGAGCCTTAACCTCATAACTTGTTTTCAAGCCCAAACATACTTGCGTAAGAAGTTTGTAGCGTTCGTGGCTCACGCTGTTGAAAAGAAGGAGCAAAAGATCGAAGACATCCCGGCTATTCGCGAGTATCCTGAAGTGTTTCCCGATGACGTTTCTGGTTTCCTCTCATTCGAGAAGTTGAATTCCGCATTGATCTCGTGCTTGGTGCAACTCCGATTGCGAAGGTTCCTTACCGTCTTGCACCCTTCGAGATGCAAGAATTGTCAACCCAACTCCAAGAACTTTCGAACAAAGGGTTTATTCGCTCTAGTTCATCTCCTTGGGGCACACCTGTGCTGTTAGTCAAGAAGAAAGACGGTTCCTTTCGCATGTATATCGACTATCGCGAGCTCAACAAGCTTACGGTCAAGAATTGTTACCCCTTTCCTCGCATCGACGACCTCTTCGATCAACTTCAAGGAGCTTCTTGCTTCTCCAAGATTGATCTTCGTTCAGTTTTTCATCAACTACGCGTGCATGAAGATTATATACCCAAGACCGCCTTTTGGACTTGATATGGACATTACGAGTTTAGGGTTATGCCATTTGGGTTAACCAATGCACCCGCGATATTCATGGACTTCATGAACCGCTTGTGCAAACCATACTTAGATAAATTCGTGATTGTTTTTATTGACGACATTCTTATTTATTCTAAGTCCAAAACCGAGCGTACAAAGCACTTTCATTCCATCCTTGATCTTTTGAGGAAGGAACAACTTTACGCGAAGTTCTCGAAGTATGAATTCTGGTTGAACGAACTTCCGTTTTTAGGGCACATATTAAACGAAAAGGGTATTCACGTTGACCCAGCCAAAATCGAAGCCATCAAGAATTGGAAGACTCCAACTTCTCCTACCAAAGTTCGTTCGTTTCTTGGTCTTGCGGGTTATTATCGTCGCTTCATCCTCAATTTTTCCAAGATCGCTTTTCCCCTAACCGCCTTGACTCACAAGGATAAACCTTACGTGTGGGGACCAAAGCAATATGAAGCATTCCAAACTCTCAAATGTATGCTTTGCGATGCGACGATCCTTGCTCTTCCTGAGGGCAATAAAGACTTTGTTGTCTATTGCAATGCTTCAAACCAAGGCCTCGGTTGTGTCCTTATGCAACGAGGTAAAGTCATCGCCTACGCTTCACGGCAACTTAAAGTTCATGAAAGGAACTATACGACGCATGATCTCGAGCTCGGTGCTGTTGTTTTTGCGTTGAAAATTTGGAGACATTACCTTTATGGCACAAAATGTGTGGTATTCACCGACCACAAGAGTCTTCAACACATTTTTGACCAAAAGGATTTGAACTTGCGGCAACGGCGATGGGCTGAATTACTTAGCGATTACGACTGCGAAATTCGCTACCACCCTGGTAAAGCAAATACCCTAGCCAATTCCCTTAGTCGAAAGACCCATGTGAAATCGATCTTGCTTCATAGTGTAACCGTTAAAATCGACCTCCAACTTCAGATCTTTGAAGGCCAACCTGTCTCGGTCACCGAGGGTAATATGCACGACGAAATGTCCTGTGGCGCTGAGCTTCAACTTGAAACTAAGCGTGATGGTTTATTGTATTACCTTAATCGTTTGTGGGTTCCCAATCGTGAGGATCTTCGTACTTTCATCATGGACGAAGCTCATAAGACACGATATTCCATTCATCCCGGTGCGGATAAGATGTATTCCGACTACGGTTCACATATTGGTGGTCCGGTATGAAGAAAGACATTGCATTGTACGTCGCAAAGTGCCTTACTTGCGTTAAAGTTAAGGCCGAGCATCAGCGACCATCTGGTTTACTCGTACAGCCGCACATCCCGATTTGGAAATGGGAAAATGTGACCATGGATTTCGTGTTTAAATTCCCAACCACTCGAAACTGCCATGACGGAATTTGGGTTATTTTCGACCGTTTGACTAAGTCCGCGCACTTCATTCTGATCAATGAAAAGTTCTCATTTGATCAACTCGATCAGATATATGTTAAACGTATCGTGTGTCGTCATGGGGTACCTCTGCGTATCATTTTTGAACGTGATAGTCATTTTACTTCACACGTTTGGTCATCCTTGCAAACCGCGTTGGGAACTCGTTAGGACCTTAGCACCTCCTATCATCCTTAAACCGATGGGCAATCCGAGCGAACGATTCTAACGCTTGAGGATATGCTTAGGTCTTGTGTTTTAGATTTTGGAGGAAACTGGGATTCTCATCTTCATTTGATTGAGTTCTCCTACAATAACAGTTTTCGAACGAGCATCGGTATGGCTCCATTCGAAGCACTCTATGGTCGTAAGTGACGTTCTCCTATTTGTAGGAGTGAGATTGGTGAAACCCAAATCACCGGTCGCGAACTTTTCCAAGATACCACTGATCGAATCGCACAAATTCGACAAAATCTCTTAGCTACTCGTAGTCACCAAATGAGCTACGCGGATAATCGTCGACGACCTCTTGAGTTGCATGTTGGTGATCGCGTCCTTCTCAAGGTATCCCCTTGGAAAAGCGTAGTTCGTTTCAGTAAGAAAGGTAAACTATCTCCTCGATATGTTGGACCTTTCAAAATTCTTGATCTTGTTCGTAGCGTGGCCTATACTCTTGAACTTCCGCAAGAACTCGCAAATGTTCATCCGACGTTTCATGTGTCAAATCTTATGAAATACTTAGCGGAGGAAAATCTTCACATACTTTTGACGAAGTGTACATCGATGAATCCATGCACTTTGTTGAGAAACCCGTGGAAATTATGGACCGCAAGGACAAAGAGACCAAACGAAGCCGTATACCTTTGGTAAAGGTTTGTTGGGAATCTAAACGTGGCGCTGAATTTACTTGGGAAAGGGAAGATCAAGTGCGAACTAAGTATCCTTGTCTATTTGATACAGATTCTTTTGCCTAATTTCGGGACGAAATTTTCAAAAGTAGGAAATGCTGTGACATTCCTCAATTTTCGATTCGTATCTGTATTTATAAACCCGACCCGTTGGGTAATTTCGATGTATTATTTATCATTAATAAAGGTGTTCCTGACATTTAATGTTCATCGTTCTTCGTTCAGTACTATATTTGATTATTTATAAAATCCCGAGTCCTAACATTAATCGAGCCTTACGGGTTAAATGAATGATTATCCAAAATCATAAATTATGAAAAAAAAAAAAATTAAAATATCTACAAGTGCAAGGACCATTCCTGCTATTCAGAGATTAAGTTAGGATTAAAAGAAGTTATAAACCTTAGGGGCTAAACTGTAAAATATTCAAAATATAATATTAATAAAATAAATTAACCCAACCCACTCCCGTCCTCTTCACGCTTTTCCGGTGGTGTCTCCGGCTACCAGAATTCCGTCAACCAACTAGAAATCGCGCATCTTTGACCCGTAATTTTAGTTCGACGCGTTATGCTACCAATTAAGAACGATATCTAGTGTATCAATTACTTTATAACAACCTATAGCCGTGATGTATATCCGTGATATACGCCGGATTCTTCGGCCAAATCAATCAAAGCATTAAACGCGCATACGTTCCAATTCTTTGTATAAATAGGACCCAGACCTTCATTCTAACTCGCTCACAAACTCTCACCTCCCTAAATCACTCTAATCGACTGTTATTTAGCTCGAGGTTCTCCGTCTCCGGCGAAGTCTCTTTCCCCGTCAAAAAAACATGCTATCGGGTATTTGTTATATTCATTTTGTTAGTTTAAGTACGTTAACCAAAACCCCTATGGTAATTTAAAAAAACTTTGATCAATTGTGATAGTTGGGATATTAGGGTTTATATGAGGAAGAAGATGATCCTCATGATGTTAATTTATATAATAGTTTTCACATGATAACTGACTTGTTCTTTAGCTCAACTGGTTACACTATGAACGTGTTAAACATAAGACCCGGGTTCGAAACCCAGATCAACCGCCCTTTTTCTTTTTCTGGATAATTGTTTATTATTGTTATTATGATTAATTAAAATCTAACAGTACATATATACAATAAAAACCATAGCTTAAACGAATATCTGTCCTGGTCCAACTGGTTAACTGCTGACCTTATAGCATCAGGACCCGGGTTCGAAACCCACCCGGGTCAGACACATTTTTTTGTATTATTTAATTATCAGTTATTTAAATATTCATTTAATCTTTTAATCAATTAAAAATCAAAATAAATTTATAAAAACCTTTTAAAATTAAATAAAAATTATGTAAATTAATTATAAAATATATCTTGCCATTTCACACTTAAAAACCGAGCTTTTCGTTTTCATAAACCGTAACTAAAAATCGTTTACTAATCTTAAACATAAACTTTTATTTACTAAAAACCGTTTCGTTAAAGCAATAATTTTATTTTTGACTTATAAATACTAGTTCAAGTAATTCGAGCGTACAAACTTCATATCCTTGCCGTTAAAACACTTTTATCGTATTAATAACCGATTTTCCGTTAAAACATAAATAATAATATTATAATCAAAAGTTAGAAAAATTTATAAAATATTAACAATATTCATTACAAGTTATACTATAAAACAATCCTGTACGATTATCGATTAAGTCACAGTCAGAAGGCTTTGCCTTGTTTTTCTTCCAGTCACAGTCAGAGGGCTTTGCCTTGTAATACCTCATGTAATTTGAGTTAAAGCTTATGGAGGTATTCGGAGGCATAGTCCTTTGATTGCGTCTGTAATATGGAACATAGGGAAGTCTAGAGCAATATTTTGCAATGTGACCGGGAATGCCACAGTTGAAACAGGTTTGCCTTTTAATGTAAAAATCATTGTGGCCGATTCCCGGTCTTGCTCTCTTGTGTGAGCTTATTTTTCCATCTCTGGACTTATCATTAGAAACTTCACAGTTAACGTTGCATGAACCCCTTTCTTTCACAAAATTAGGTGACAAATGTTTATTTTGGTTTTTGAGTTCATCAGTTTTATTAATAGACAGATCCCTGCCTCTTGAAGTTCTAGAAAAAGTATCCAAAAAATTATCTTTGCTCTTAAAAACAGAGCTCACACACACATTAGTAACATTGTTATTTAAAACAGACAAAACAGGCAAATTTAAGGAAACAGTAGAGTCAACAAGTGATTCATCATCTTCCTCAGTCCAGTCCTCAATTATTACTTCATCTGCACACAAGCTAGACACATTAGAATCGTTCACCCTTGAGGTTGATTCAGTTGCCGAGTCTGTATCAACCTTACCCTTGTCAGTTGCAGTTGACTTACAGTACTGCAAACATTTTTCTTTTCCTTCCTCTTCCTTGCTAAGAGGAAGACTAGTGTAGTTATTGTTATAAGGAGGGGGAACCATGTTGTAACCTAGACCTACACCTTTATTCTCTTTCCATTTTAACTGTTTCTCTATCATTGATTCCACAACAGCACTAGAGACATCAAATTTTTTAAAATTGAATTCAGCATTTTCGAATTTATTTGTTAGTTTGACTATCTCCAAATTCGATGCTTCTAACTCGGCATTTAGTTCAGCTATTTTCCTTTTAGCATCTAGATGGTGACAGCACTTTATGCTAAAATCTGATTGCAGTTTTGAAAAATCTTGTTTTTGTGCCTCTATATTGTCATTTAAGGCCTTTTCAAGTTTCTTGTTTCGTATTTTACATTCTCTAATTCCCTCATTAAGTTACTATTATGTATTTTATACAAGTCCACTTTATCGATACATGATTGAGAACAATGTACAGGACTTACTTCAGTTTGTTTGGTGGAGGTGAAGGCCATGAAAGCATGCTGAAGATCCCTGACTTGTTCCTAAGCTTCGTTCTCCTCTTCATCAACATCCATCTCAGCAAAGTTTGCAACTTTGTTGCCCAAATTCAGTGCTGCCATTTGATCCTCCCAGGAGAAATTCTGAACCACCAAACCTCGTTCACCGGTGCTCGAACTAGCCACATTCTCTTCTCTTCCACCATTTACTTGAACCATTTGCCTCTCTCTATTTCCTTCCTTAGCCGGATTGGTACATTTACGAGAAAAATGACCTGACTCATGACAGTTGTAGCACCTCAGAGAACTTTTGTTGAATCCTACTATCTGATTAGCAGGCACATTCCAGTTGTTCCTGACAGTCCTCTTGGTGAACTTTTTGGCTCTGAAAACAGCCATGGCAATCTGCCATGAAATATCCATCTCCTCCACATCATCAGGGTGTATCTGATTCAGCTCAGCAGCCACAATGGGTTGCACCAGGTCTCCAGCAAGAAATGCATTGTAGCATGTAACGTCCAACTTTTGTTAAGCTTTTAATAACAGAAAGTTTTGTTAATAATTGTGTGTCGTTAAATTAATCGTGTGTTACGTATTTGAGAGTTGGAAGTGGGAGTGAGTGGTGGGTCCCATGAAACCCCTATATATATAGACCAACCACTTCTTTTCTTTCTTCCCTTTCCTCTCACAACACACAAACACACACACACACACACTCAAGAAACACACACCCACTATCTCTCAAGACTCGAATCCATTCTGGGATTAAATTAAGGAAGAGTTTGGTGATTCAAGTGTCTTCAACTGACAAGAATCACTTCCAGATCCTCGAGTTGTCAAGATCTGGACTCGAACCCGCAAGCAAAAGGTAGGTTTTGGTTTAAATGGTTAAGTTTTATGATTAGAATCGGCATGCAAATAGATATAATGATAGATCGGGTTGTGAAATGTAAGAAAAATATAAACTTGGGTGCACTTTGTGATAAAAAGGTGGTGTTTGGACTTTGAGAGATGGGTTCAGGATTAGGTGCATGGGGTCAGAATGTGTCGAAAGTTGGGAAAGAGTAAAAATCAAGTCCTGAGGAAGAGCCACGAAGTAAAATGGCCATTAAAGGGTAAAAACGAAGAAAAAGAAGAATTTCGCATCGCATAAGCCATGCGAAGCGAAAAAAGGCTATTTCGCATTGCATGACCATGCGAAGCGAAAAAGGTAATTTCGCATCGCACAGTCATGCGAAGCGAAATAGTTTCAAGCGAAGCGAAACAGTTTCAAGCGAAGCGAAACAGTTTCAAGCGAAGCGAAACAGTTTCATGCGAAGCGAAACAGTTTCATGCGAAGTGAAATTCCATGCATGCGGAGCGAAATTCTTCCATGCGAAATTTTATAAAATTCATTTTTCCATGCGAAACAGTTTTGGCAGCTCAACCCCAGCCAGGGGCGTTGCCCCTTGGACCCTGCTAGAGGCTGCCGCCCCTAGACCCCGCCACCAGAGGCGCTGCCCCCGGACCCCCGTTAGTTGAGGGTTTCATAAATTTAGATATAAGAAGTTGTGGTAATAGATAATTGACACGCGTAATGTATTGAACAGTTAGCCGTGCACAACTAAAGAAGGGAATTACTATTAACGGCGAGAGAAATCGACTCCAGGTGAGTTCTAGCCCCATTTCTCTTTGAAATGTTTTCGAGGCTGCGTGCATACTCCTATGTGATAGTTAATACATTTACTTAATTGATAAGTGTATGATACGTGTATGACTATGTATTCGATGTTATTACTATATAATGATGGTATGAATGAGCATGTATATATATGTATTATTATATACATGAGACATGTAAAATATGCACGTATGATAAAAGTATGGTTATTCGAGGTAGTAGGGACCAGACCCTTATAATATCTGTGATGTTAGGGACCAGACCCTTACAATATCTGTGATAATAGGGACCAGACCCTTACAATATCTGTGATGTTTAATGTAGAATAGCTTATGGTATACCATAGGGTTTTATGAAAGAAAGTATGTAAGTACGTATGCATGTATATAAAGCATGTGTGAAAGAAGTAATAGCAAAGTAAGGTATGAATACGTATCTTCGGACGCGTATGAGTAAGGATAGGAATGTATTGTATGTTAAATTGATTAACTAGAACTCACTCAGCGTAGCTAACTTTTAGTATGCGCGCAGGCAGATAGATTGAGGCAGCTGGCTTGAGGAGGGACACATGGCACGAGCTAAAGAAACTGGCATCCATGAAGAAGTGTCAAGACTATTTTATGTTATGTTATGAAAAGACAGTTTGTATGTTAAGACATGAATGCATGTTTGTAATGTGATGTGTGAAGTTTTAAATTATTCCGTGAAAGTTTAAATTAACTCTGATTTTAGAACTGTGTTTATGAGTAAATCCAACATCAAAGTAGGGTTACCGGGAACGGGGCTTTACATAGCAGTTCATAAAACCTGCCATTAGAGCAATATTTTCTTGAGTCTCTTTGGAGATAATAGGAGTTTGAATAAGAGACTGGCTGGAGGTGGCCATGGAGGCTTGCGATTTCGGTGCAGGGGTCGGTTGTGAAAAGAAAACAGGAGTTGCTGGTGTGGGTTGAGGAATGGTTTGACTTTGTGAAGACCTGAACATGGAGAAGGTCTGCTGAGGCTGTTGCGATGGAGCTGGCTGACTCTTGAACAGTGAGAAATTTTATTGTGAAACTACAACATTGTTAGCCGGGATGCCATAACCAGCAGTAATGTACGTACTTGCATGATTGATAGCACGCTGCTTGTTGTGCATATTCCACAGACTATCCTATCTACAATGCCGAGCCCGCAAGCTCAAATGGCTCCGGCAAGTCTGTCTGTGATGGCACAGCCTGAGTATTCTTTCATGTCTTTTAATCGTCCTTAGGGTCCGATGCAGCCTGTTCATCTTAACTTTTATCAAATGTCACCTCAAGCCTAGATGTTTCAGCTGCTGAACTTGATTCATTTGCAACAAACGCAGATGACAGCTGACAAATTGTTCTAAGAGCAGTTGTGACTCAAGAATTTTGGAATATGTATCGCCATTTTCAGTTTATACAGAAAGAAAACAAGGATTTAAAGGCCCTTGTTGCTGCTCAGGGGGAGGGGTTAGACAAACAGAATGAGATTATCTTGTAGCTGACATGTAAATAAGACGAGCTGAGAAAGTTGAAGGGTGATGATCAGGATCCGGATGATAATATGGATGGTGGTAGCAGTGATCAGCAACCAGGAGGTTCTACATCGTCAGCGGGTAATCAGGCTGAAGCTAGTGGTAGTGGAGGAAACAACTTACAGATCATACCGTACAAGGATTACACAAATGTTAAGCCAGTCAACATGATTGCGGCTAATATGATCTTGTTCGTTGGTATGGATGGAATTGTGAGAAGTATGGTGAATGCAGATGAAATCGAAGAGGGCAAGTTTATTGATCACTCGTTAAAAAATTAACAAATCGCTCTTTCTTTTCTTCCGCTTGATTTCTTATCATATTTTTGATTAAATATCCGGCTACTTCCATGGCCGAATCAATTGTTTACGGCATATTAGATCTTCCCAAGTCTTTTATTTCTCTTGGTAGCCAATATATATATCGGGTAACTTTGTTGTACTCTGGGGTAACTAGATGTGGAACCATTTGGCAACATTCAAAGAATTTGGTATTATATTCCCTGAGATTTGTTCCAACAACCTTGTGATTCCATAACTGAGTTTGAGTTTGATCCATCTCATGGTGTGGGCAAAATTTCTTTATAATAAGGTCATTGAATGCCTCCCAGCTTAGATTATACATTGTTTCTCAACCTTTATTCCGAATCAAGTTACTCCATCATTCAAGAGCTTCTCCCTTGATCATTTGAGAAGAATACTAAATAGCTTCTTCACTTGTGCATTTTGTTGGGACTTATATTCTAGACCGACGCATCGAATTATTATTGTGGGTGAAAAATATAATAATATTTTTGGTCTCAACCAAGGATGGATGGCTTGAAGACCAAGTCATGCTAGACTAGTATAAATAGATGTATTTGTTAATTTATCTAGCATGAATGTATTGTGTATTAGGTGAGATCTAGGGTTTTATCCCTATGAGAGAGCCGCCGCCTCCGAGATGAGCTCTCCCGGAGGTGGCTGGTATTTATTGTATGTATGTGTGTATGTATGAGTGCTCCTGGAGGTGAAAGCCATGAAAGCATGCTGAAGATCCCTAACTTTCTCCTCAGCCTATCAGAATCCCTCTCAGCAAAATTGGCAACTTCATTACTTAAACTCAGTGCTACCATTTGATCCATCCAAGAGAAGTTCTGAACCACCAAACCCCGCTCACCCGTACTCAAACTGAACACATTCTCTTCTCTTCCACCATTGACCGGGACCATTGCCCTCTCTCTATTTCCTTCTTTAGCCGGGTTTGTACATTCACGAGCAAAATGACCCGGCTCATGATAATTATAGCACCTTAAGGAACTTTTGTTGAAACCCACTTTCTGATTTGCAGGCACATTCAAATTGTTTCTGACTGTCTTTTTGTGAATTTCTTGGCCCTGAAAACAGCCGTGGCGATTTGCCATGAATATCCATCTCCTCCACATCATCAGGGTGTATCTGATCCAATTCAGCAGCCATAACAGGTTGCAGTAGGTCTCCTCCACATCTTGAATCTCTTTGGAGATAATAGGAATTTGAGTGTGAGACTGGCTGGAGGTGGTTACAGGAACTTGTGATTTTAGTGCAGGAGTTGGTTGTGGAAAGAAGACATTAGTAGCTGGAGTAGGTTGAGGAGTCATTTGACCTTGTGATGATTTGAACTTGGAGAAGTTCTGTTGAGATTGCTGAGGTTGGGCTGGCTGACTCTTGAACAAGGAGAAGCTTTCTTGTGAAACTAAAGCATTATTAGCTGGAAAGCCATAACCTGCAGTGTTGTAGGTGCTAGCATGATTGATGGCACGCTGCTTGTCGTCCATGTCACAAGCCTTGATAATTGCCATCACCTTCGAAAGTGTCAATCTAGACAGATCCTTGGTCTTCTTAATGACAGCCACATTCAAATCCTAGCTCTGAGGCAGTGAGTTAACCAGCTTGTTGTTGATCTCACCAGATGTGAGGTTTATATTTGCAGACCTAATCTCCATGATCAACGAGATGAACCGGTGAAGCTGTTTCTCAAGAGATTCTCCCAAAACATGGTTGAACATGTTGAATTGTTGTCTTAGGAGATCTTGCCTACTTATCCTCATGTCCTCATTTCCCTCAAATACTTCAATGAGGGCCTCCCAGAGTGCATTGGCAGAGTTCAGTTCTCTAAATCCCAAGGCAATTTCAGGTGAAAGTGCCATGGTCAATGTAGCTAGAGCCTTCTCATCTTGCTCCATAATGTCAAAATCAGCATCTGTATATGACTCAACTGGTTTGGTCTCAACTTCTTGAGAGCCTTCTTTCTGATAGGTAATAACCTGATGACCTCAAACTATGCTTCTCCACAGTTTTGCATCTTTTGCTTTCACGTACTTCTCAAATCTAAATTTCCATTCAACAAACCCTTTAGATTTCAATAGTCGTGGTACACGGGTGGTGGTCCCCATGATGGAGTCAAGTTCTTGATGAAGAGTGGCATTGGAAGACGTAATAACATCTGATTGATCCATAATGTTCTGAACCGAGAACCTGACAAAATAACCGAGAATCGCAAAATTCTTCCGAGAACTCAGAAAGTTAACCGAGAACGATGAAATTTGCCCAAAAACAACGAAAACTGCCCGAGAACGACGAATTTAACCCGAGAACTACGAATTCAACCAGAAAACTTGTAAATTCTCCTGAAAACCTTGAATGTTGACTTGTGAACCTTGAGTTTTTCCCGAGAACAAATAATAGTTAAAGATATGGTAAATCCTGAATATTTAACTAAATCCCGAGAAAGATGGGATTCAAATTAAATGTGAGATATACCAAAATCTATTCCAAACTAAACTTTCACCCCGAAGAACACGAAGAACAATCTTCTTCGAGATCCAAACACCTTCAACACAATATACCTTCTTAGATCAACGACAGAATCCTTAATATCACCAATAACCGAGCCTAGAATAGGTCTATAGGATCTGATACCGATTGTAAGTCCCATGACGGATCTTTCAATGTGATATCAATATATTCGATGATTAGGCGGAAACTAATCACCAAGCCGATTCAATAAAGCAACCAAGAACACAAGCAAAGCACACAAAGAAGCTTCAAAACACACGTATATTATACATCGGGTGCTTAAGCTCTTAACTTACACGGTTGAATGATAATGAACGAACAATCCTAAAACCGTTAACATAAGTTCTATATATATCCTACCATACTAGGCCCAACCAGAACTAAAGCCCACCGAGATCAACAGATCTCGGTGGACATACAAAAGCCCAAAACTAACAAAGCATAAACCAAAGACTATGACCCTACAAGAAAAGAAGTCTGGATGTCTTAAGCATAGCAAAGAATGGTCTCGAGTATGAAAAATGACTAAATGTTGCTTCGAGCACAAAATGTGTTTTTCTCGAGCACATTTTTGTCTCAAGCATAGCTTATCTCGAGCATATCTTATCTCGAGCACATCAAGTTTGGATTCGAGCAGAGGAACACCGAGCACATCGTTGTTTATCTCAAAACAATCTATCTTTTGGTCTCGAGCACACTTTGTTTTACTCAAGAAAACCTTCTTCGAGCACACTTTTGCTTCTGAGCATGCTCGAGAAAAGATAGAAAAACACAAGTGTTTCGAGCATGCTCGAGTAAAGACAAGAAAACACAAGTGTTTCGTGCATGCTCTAGTAAAGACAGGAAAAAACACAAGTGTTTCGAGCATGCTCGAGTAAAAACAGGAAAAATACAAGTGTTTTTCTCGAGCACACTTTTGCTCTCAAGCATGCTCGGATATATATATATATATATATATATATATATATATATATATATATATATATATATATATATATATATAATGATGAGTATGCTCGTGAAGGGATTTAAAGGACTTATGTGTGCTCGTGAACAGATAATCCATGCTCGTGAATGAATTACAAGTTTTGAAGAAACTTTTGAAATATTTGGTGCTGTTGACCGTTTGACCAAGTCGATCTTTACGGAAGATATATACCAGGGGTATTTTGGTCAATTTTATCCAATCATCAACAAGCAAAAGGAAATCAAATCCTTATCAATTTTTCATGACTTCATCAAAGAGATTTACAAGAACAAGTGTTGACCAAGCTTACGGATTTAAACACTTATGAGTGTCAACCAACATAATGTTTTGTTTATCTTTGTTTATTACAGAATCAACAATCTTGATAAGGATGGTCAAGATTGTTTCACCCACACTTGTTTTGAAGACACATTTTTAAAGAAAATTGCAACGAAATTGGGGAAGTAAAAATTCCTGAATTTCATTGCAAATTCTAGCTTCAAATCAAGTGAAAAGACTCAAGTTAATGAAAAGTTGATCAAGATCAATAATCCAAGATTCTTTAGAGACGTTTGTTTGTTTGTGAGTTTTCAGATTTCCTAGTACGGTTGAGAAGATAGAGTCATCACTAGTAACATGGTAAACGGATGATCAGTAGCGTTTAACCTCCTATGAAAACAGTCACTTGATAATCAAGAACGGGTTATGGTTGACTTGAATGCTATCTTGATTCAGGGAAAGGTTTGAAGATGAGTTACAAGGGAAGAAAACGGGTTTGAAGAATGGAAGATTATTTGATTATCACATTGAGTTTATTTCTTTTTGTGATGACCTTGCTACTTGAAGTTGATCTTTGAAGTTCAAAGCCTCTTTCGTATGCCCATACAACTGTATCCAAAAGTGATATAAGAGGGATGATTCGAAATGAACAATGGAAGAAGCTTAACGTGAGGGGGAGAATTTCAACGAAAGACAATGAGTTTTTGAGGTGATCATGGAAGAAATTCGATGTCTAAGAGGAAGATTGTTGGGACTTATATTCTATACCGTCGCAATGAATTATTATTGTGGGTGAAAAATATAATAATATTTTTGGTCTCAACCAAGGGTGGATGGCTTGAAGACCAAGTCATGCTAGACTAGTATAAATAGATGTATTTGTTAATTTGTCTGGCATGAGTGTATTGTGTATTAGGTGAGATTTAGGGTTTTATCTCTATGAGAAAGCCGCCACCTCCGTGATGAGCTCTCCCGGAGGTGGCTGATCTTTGTTGTATGTATGTGTGTATGTATGAGTGCTCCTGTATGACAATCTTTTGATTAATGAAATCATACCACCACATCTTTCTTTATGTTTGTGTTTCGATTACATGTATGTGTTCATCCATTTTATTGTTCATTGTAATCGATTCAGGCTCTCTCCCAATATTACTCATCCGTCTAAACACCTTTCAAGAGTGAATACGATTCGATCCTAGATCATATCCGAGCTCCACCGCTAATAACGACCATTATTCACGCTTCCTCACCGGGGCTCGGGTCTTGTCACATTTTCTAATGAAGACAATTGCTTCTTGCACTTCTAGCCATCGTAAAGCGGCTATAGCACCCACGTCTCCATAAAATTCCTTAGGATTATAAGCTTGGAAATTTTTGAAATTGCATCCTTTTTGAATTTTTAACTTCTTTCGAGGTTTGTCCCTTAAATTATTGTCAGATGTAGAGCTATCATAAGCTTTTTCCTTTCTTGAATGTACAGATTTGCTTTGACTTTTCTTATTAGATTTTGGTTGGCTTTGACTCGTAGAAATGTCCTTGATTGCCTCAAGAACTGGAGTCATAGCTTCCTTGATCATCTTTTGGAATTCTTCTTTATATTGAGTTGGAATTTCCTTGTTCTTATTGTTGACGTTCTCCTTACTTCCAACTTTATTGGAAGGATTGTTTTGAGAGTCTGCACTTTCTTCTCTTGACATACTACAATAAAGTTTTAAAGATAAGTTCAATATTCGAGGAATTCAAAACATATCTTTTTTTGCATCATATTGTAGTTTACAAAAGTGCACAACATTATTATAGTTACACTTATTTACAACTATTGCGGTTCTTATTATTTATTTATTCCAGCGGACAATCAATTTCTTGATCTTGCTGTCCGTTTTGGTATTCTCATTTGTTTCTTTTTCTTTTTCCTTCTCTTCTTCCATCTCTATGTCATTGAGCATTGCTTCTGCTATTTTTGTAACATCGATTCCATAACATGTTGAATCATCTATGATGTTGTACATTCCTTCTGAGGAATTATTCTCCGTTCTCCGATGTCCATCTTGAGGGTGAGAAAAGTAAGGATCTTGATTTATTGGATAATTAAAATATTCCTGCCCCTGAGGATTTTCTTCTAGATCGGTCATTACTTCTTTTCCTTTAGGCATTTATGGTCTCTTGGATCTAGTTGATCCTACTCCCTGCATATTCTGATTGGAATTGATCTGAGCTAGTGGGATGTTAGAATTGAAGAAATTTGAATCTTCCTCCATTGTTGTCTGATACGATTCGTCTTCACTAGATACAGGGATTAGAAGTAAAGCTGTCCCTATACATCCTTTTCCTTTACCTGACAGAAGTTGAAATGATCCTTGGCTAGATTGACGATCGGACATCTGTACGATTTTAGATTGGGAACAAGATTGCGTTCCTTTCTTATCCGTAACAGCTTAATTATTCAATTATTGCATTGTATATAATTTTAATCAAGTACCTATTTTGTTTGAATCAATATCTGTATAATAGGATTAAATCCTATCCATATCATGTTTAATCATCCAATGATTATGTCAGTTGATATTCTCAATTGAATACCAATGTTTTCAGCATAACCTTATTTCTGATTAAACCCCGACTTAGTGCCTGGGTGCGACACCTGTTAGTTGGTATACGTTTTGAAAATATATCAGAGTTGCGGGTTTTAGCAGAAGCCTTAAAAATAATTTTCTTTTAATAAAATAATGGGTTCAAATACCCTTTTTATATCATAAATCAAGTTTGACAAAATATGAGCGGAAGCCTTTTTAATAAACTATTATTACATTGAAAACTCGGCGTTAGAATATCCGTCTGTTAATTTAAATACCTGTCTTTTGAAAATATAATTCTTTATAATATTCTAAATGAAATATCTGAGCCATCAGATCATCTCTAATGACTATGTCTCCAATCTTCTAATCTGTCTCGCCTGTCAGTTCTATTCTTTACAGTTTCCATGAAATGTGGGGGGAAAATACGTCAGCACACAGCCGGTGAATGACGCTGACTCAGTTTCAATACCATTGTGTAAAAAAACAATAATACCTTTGTGACAACACTCATTAGGCACCCAAATCAATTGGGATAAAATTACCCTACGTAAATGTACAATTAATCATATACACAATATCATTACTCTTAACAGTCTCGTAGACTTCCAGAGGCATGTTTGATGATATGCAAGGCCTCGGGGAAACTCCGAGTCACCATGCATGAATGGATCCAGACACATGTATACTCTTATTTTGAGTATGCCCGTTTCTTTTTATTGTAACGCAGTTTTAAGGATTCGTAAATCCTATGTAAACAGTAAGACTCTGAAAGAGTTGTAAAAGTTTAGGGCGTGTTCACCTTTTATGATTGTAATCAGTTTCAGATACCGATTCATGTTCATGATCCGCTTCGGTTACTAAACCCTGTCTGTAATCATTTTCTGTTACTGATTCATGTTCTGATTCTGATTGATTGATTGTTATCTCGGACCTATAGTACGAGAATAACATTTATATAAATATCTAGATCAAAAATCTAGCTGCAGACCCGTAGTCTGTTTTGTATAGATTTAACCATGACAAATCATATGTTTGTATAAAACATTTGGACCTTTAGTCCTTGTGTTTGTTTATCAGTTATGTGCTAGGTTTCTTCTTCAGGAAGAAACATCTATACAAGGTTTCTTCTTCAAGAAGAAACATTACTTTAACCGCTGTGACTGAATATTTCTTAATCATAAATAAATATTATTTTAACTATACCCTTTGTGTGAATGCTTACGTTTCTTAATTATGAAGAAACAATAATTTGACTATAACCTTTGCTTATGAAAAGTTATGTTATACTTATCAGTGATCAAGGTTCGGGCTATATCCCTGACTATGGTCTAAGCCATGATAATAACAATAAAATAATATTTAAACAGAACCCCTACCTCTCACGTTTATTTGGAGTTAAATGCATATGACTGATCGAGTAGCACTTCTACTCTATATCGGGTTATAGAGCTAAGACTGTCAGAGCTTCGGAGCTTGGCACGTTCTACGAGGTGCGGAACGCCAAACGAGGCTATATGTGTGAAAGTGAAGTGGTTTCGGTTTGATTTGGAATGTGTCGTAAACCCTTCTATTTATAGTGGATTTTCAGCGTCTTCGCGTTGTGCGAAGGACAAACGGCCTAGCAGTTCGCGTCGCATGAACCGCCATAAAATGGCTGAGTCATCAGACGTCTTGCCACGTGGTCTGTCGTGGTGCCACGTGTCTACACGTGTCATGCATGCAGAAGAGTTACTTCGCGTCGCGCGAAGAATTTTAGACTTGGTACTTCGCGTAGCGCAAAGCCGTGCAACGAATACTTGAAACCTGATCCTTCGCGTTGCGCGAAGGAAGGAATTTCAGATTTTCATTTTCAGTCTTTGTACTATCCAACAATACTAAAGCGGCCCTCATGCGGCTCGCGGCGATGCGAGCGTGCGAAGTGCGCCATCAAAACGCCCATCGCCCGAGTCTGTGTCCGAGTACATGTCCGTGCGCGTGCGCGGAGGGTGCGAAGTAGGACTAGAGAGAGTGGTTAACCATATAAGAATATTACTATTTAAATTCTCTTCGTTATAAAGAGCTTCCATTTCTTTTCTTCTTTCCGTGTGGGATGAAAGTTATCTTTCCCATTTATACCCATGTGAAATGCTTCTACTTTCTTCCATCTTTCCATGTGGGATGTAATTTCTTACTTTCTTAACATAAGATGTTTATTTTTCTTATCTCATTTTTTCCATTTACTTGTCTTTAAGATTATTTTTAATCCCTCATCTTTTAAAGTTGACATATTTAGCCCAAAATAATTATGGGATTTTTCCGAGATGTTACAAGAGAAAACGTGCTTTGGATGGTATGTTAGGACACAATGTTGAAAGAATGAACAAGATGATGGAGACTCTTCGTTATAACGAACATGAAGAAATCAAGCAAGCGAAGATCCGAGCATCGCCATACCAAATGAAGAAGTACGTGAGCCCGAGATCGGTGAAAGGTAACATTATTTCTTGGTTATACGACTCGGAGCTTAAGTATGCGTGGTAAAATGGGAACACGGTATTTATTATTTTAAACGTATTATCGACGTGTTATCCATGCCATGATGGAATGTTAGAAACTTGGCCAACCGACCATTTATTAATCGGGTAATAATCAATGGGCAAATTGGTTTTATCAACATCTCTTATACGAAGCTCGTTGTGGTTTCAAGTTTTTCAAGCCGCAGATGCCTACACATAAGTATATCAACGAGATTGATACATGCACTGGCTAGACGAAAATGGTGTTACAGGTAAAACCACCAAAGACGAAGAAGAGGGTTCCAATTAAAACCTTCCCTCAGAGTCTATTTAATACGTTCAACTGTTGGTATTATGATAAACCAAACGGGTGAAGCGGTAATTGTATTGGGATCTGGGATAAAAACGGAGTTTATTCGCGTGATCGATCCTATGTGGTTGGTGAATTTATCTGAAACCGACAATGATGCTTTATATCATAATCAGATCCGGCTTGCTAACGTGAAAGACTACGATCTTGAAATGAAATTTCAAAGAGTTATACTTGTTTGTTATGCATTCAGGATTCACAGTTGCATTGACCGGAAGACGAAGATGTTTAATCTTTTAAGTATTGAAGATTATAAAGAGCACGAGACGATGGGGAGTTTGTTGATGCCTGGTGTGACGTCTCGGTCTTTATAATGTATTGTTATACTAGTTTAATGTATTAGGGGCATTTTGGTCATTTATGTAAAGCCCAATTCGCCTAATGTAAGGCACATTCATTATGCTTCACGAATGTGTCCATTCGTCTTAAATCACATTCGGTATTATGTTAACGAATGTGATAACGAATGAGGCTATTCGTCATATAATGAAATAGTAACGAATGTCAGTATGTCATTCATGTTCATTAAAGTATTTCATATCTTAAAGTTAGAGGCTAAAGAATTAAAGCCAATGAGTTAAAGTTTAACATCTTAAAGTTAACGAGCGAATTAGTATCAACGGATTAATGAATACGAAAGTTTGGTTTTTAAATGGGAAAAGATAAGATATAATTTATACTTAATTTATAAAATTTTATTTAGTTTAAAAAATAATTTTATTTGATTTATTTAGTTTTTAATAATTTAATTTGATTAATATAATACAAGAAAAAAGTTAAAAAAAAAATATAATCAGAAACGGTCTAACCTGGGTTCGAACCAGAGACCTTCTGGCCAAAACACAAGATTTAACCAGTTGTTCTAACTTACAATTTGATATTAGATTAGAAACAAAATATATATATATATATATATATATATATATATATATATATATATATATATATATATATATATAAAGTAAACATAAAGTTCATCATCTTCATCCTCAAAACTCCTAGAGTTCAATCCGTTAATCCGCTCCATGTTGTCCAAATTAGTTTAGAGGTTTTATTAATTAGGTAAAAGCTATTCAAATGCATATAATAATTACCTGTAGATGTTCTTGTGTGATGACGAACGGAGTATCGCCGCAAAATGGTTGTGACGAATGAATTTGAGGTTACAGAGAGTATTTTATGTTATTTTGATATTTGGGACAAGTTTATTTGATGTGTTAAATGCTTTTTATAGGCCTAATTGCAACGTAAAATGTTAATTGCTTGTTAATGTATTTTATATTTTTGGCCGGCGGTTTTCCGAGTATTACAGGATTAAATTAGCTGTTAGCTGAGGTTATAACTTGTTATTAAGAAGGTCTATACGTTTTTTTGTCAAGGTCTATAGCCTTTACAAGGAATCAATTGATCAAAACGCGAGTTTATAGATTGATGGAGCTCATCGGAATTTTATGGTGGTCGCCAGAATGTCTCATCAGAAAACCGAGGACAGCAGGGGGGGGGTTAGGGCTGGGATTAATTTATTTTAATATTATTTGAAATATTTACATATTTCACCCATGGACTTTCAAATTATCTTCACACATAATTTAGATCATAATTACATTATAAACCTTATACTTTAAAATTTCTTACGACTAGAAAATTAAACTGAAATTTACAAATTGGATCCGAACTTTGAAACGTGATAAAGGATTGAATAAATGTTTAATTACTTGGATAATTTTATATTATACTCGCTTTTGTAAATCCCGTAGTCTTGTTGGAAAGCGAACGATCGATAAACGTAAATCATCGTGCATATTAATGATGAATAATGAACAAGAATATGCGTAAACGATTAATCAGGTTGATTTAACGAGTTCAATAAAAATCGACGAATATAAAATACATTAAACGAAACTTTATATATATGTGTGTGTGTGTGTATATACATATATATATAGGATGAGTATCATTATAGAACTCTTAAATTATTTAAGAACTTGAAGGAACTCTTAATAATTAGCGTTTTTTTATAAAATTTTTTGTATGCTAATGTTATTTGAGTGTAGTTTTATCACTTTTGATATCTATATTTACGATTACAATTATGAAAATTAGTTTTTTACACATATCTATGTTTTTTTACACATATGTAAATTTTTTATCACATAAATTGGCATAAGTGGGTATTTTTGTTTTTTCATAAAAAAAAATAAATATTACATATATGTAACCTGTAATTTATATATGTAATCAAACATCTTTTTTTTAAATATGATAAAACAAGTCTCAAATAATGTTAATGTGACATTCGTCAATTTTCGATTCGTATTTATACTTGTTAACCCGACCCGTTGGGTCGTTTCGTTGTATTATTTATCATTAATAAAAGTGATTCCTGACATTTAATGTTCATTATTTGCTGTTCGTTGTTATTCAGTTATTTGTGAAATCTCGAATCCTATCGATAACCTAGTTAAACGCGTAAATGATCCAAAACCGAAAACTATATAATTTAATTATATAGTTTAGGGCTAAAAGTGTAAACTTCAAATACTTACTTTTAACTTAAAAGATATTAAGTTCATTTCAAATGTTTATGAAACTTGAGGGGTAAATAATGTAAATTCTATTTAAATTCTATTAGTATTATATTAAAACCCTACCTAATACATCGATTTGTCTTTAATTAGGAGTTCTATTTCTGTTTTTCCAGCAACTGGGTTTCGGTCAAAACAAAACCTTATAAGGTAATTAATATATGCTTGTTAATGTCGTTACACCAATAAACAAAACCCCTAATCTAATTGTAACAACCATGGAACTGAATACTCAATTGAAAAATCTAGGGTTCTTCTTGAAGAAGAAGAACCTGAAATATTATATATATATATTATTGAACCTATAACGAATATATCACACAAATCAACTGGTTAGAATGCTTGGTTTACACAAGACAGACCCGGGTTCGAAACCCGGGTCACGCACACCCATTTCCTTTTTTTTGTAAACTGTTATATATTATTATTATTATTATTATTATTATTATTATTATTATTATTATTAAGCTAATTAGTATATATAAGTATTAAAAACCAAGCTAAATTGGATGTCCTTCCCCTAGAGCAACAGGTAACACTTGGAACTCGTAACGCGGAGACCCGGGTTCGAAACCCGGGTCAAACACTATTTTCGGCATTTATTTTTCTAGTATTTAATTAACATTTTAAATCCTTTTAAAATCAAAATAAATTTATAAAAAAACCTTTTTAAATTAAATAAAAATTATATAAATTAATTATAAAATATATCTCACCATTATACACTTAAAAACCAAGTTGTTCGTTTTCGTAAACCGTTATTAAAAATCGTTTATTAATCGCAATGTAAACTTTAACATATTAAAAATCGTTTCTTTAAAACAAAAGTGGTATTCTCGACTTATAAACAATGGTTGGGGTATTTCGAACGTGAAAACTTCACATCCCCGCCGATAAAATATTTATATCATATTAATAACCGTTCTTTTTCTGTTAAAACATAAATAACAACATTATAATCAAAAGTTTAAAAATAACATGAAATATCCAATAAAAATACAATCCCATAAGGTTATCGATTAAGTCTTGTTCTTACTTATTTTAGATCACACGTTTCGGCTTTCGTGACGCGTTCGATTGTTTGCGTCCTTCAACGCCTTCAAGCTTCTTTTATTACCTTATTCATAATGTGAGTTTTTCACCACCCCTTTTTAATGTTTTAATGTTTTGTGGTAGCATATGTATCCTTATAAAAATTCATGCATTGTCTCTTCTATTATAAAACTATAATTCGTATATGGACTTGTGTGCTACTTGTATTACTTGCACGATTGAGAAGCTTCATTAAGTACGATCATACCCCCCCCCTTTGCACTCCGGTCCATTTGCTTCGAGTGGAAAAGGGCCTCATTATCCAAGTTCGTTGGTTGTTAACAATTGGAAAGGACCTTACTTGCGCGATTACCTAAGTACGTTGCTTGATACCAACCGGAAAGGATTTACTTGCTCATTTTTCACATGTCTATGGATTGTATGATTTTTATGTACGTATTTAAATTGTAGAAACTCACCAGCTATATTTATCGCTGACCATATTTTATACATATGTTACAGGTAGCGTGATTAGAGGTTGAAGTATTGAAGACACCTAGATTACTTAGGGTATTTAATAAATGGATTATTGTTTATCTTTTATTTAAACTTGTATTGTTGACTTGTTGAACTTGTGTACTTGGCAATTTAATGAATTAATGTTATTATGGTCATTTAATAGCGCCACGTGTGTTTCAGTAATCTGTACGTCACACTCGAGCGTTTCCGTTTAAGCCGGGGTGTTACAGATTGGTATCAGAGCTGTGGCTATAAGATAGGGCATTAGACGTAGTGTTCTAGTTTAGCTATAGCTTAATTATTTAAATTGTTTAGGTTGCATGATTAGAAAATTATGTGGGCCTTCATTTGATTGTTTGAACGCACTTACTATTATTGCTATATTGCTTAATTCGTTTACGCCTCATGTACACAAAAGCACACACAAGTCCAAGGCTTAGGCCTAAAAATCAAAATTTTCAAAGGATTTACAAACAAGTTTCGTTTGGGTGTTCCGATAATTCTTCTGCATAAAGATGATTCGTCATGGCGGGTATGTAGTAACTGGAAGGGGGACGTGCTTGTTTCCCGAACTCTTGACACCAAGGTTCATGAAACCTAAGGATAAGCAATGCGCATATATGCAATTAGACGCTGGATCCGGTTGCTTACCTGTAGAGTTCGGGAAGGGCATGAAACTTATTAGGCCAAAATGTACCACCGAAATGCCATACGAGTCACCACTTTATGTTTTCAATCGTGATAATGTCCCCTTTGTGATAAGGATATGGTTGCATCCCTTAGGATGTCGCACAAGTCATGGTGGTTCATGCAACGTGTGACTCCGACCCTCTATGATTTACAATGCGTTTTAACCAAAAGTCTGTCAAGTCGTGGTGATACACGAATACCCAACTTTTGGTTTGATTTATTTTCGAAATTTCGATTTTGTTTTGGAACATAAGAGTCCATGGTGGTTCATGAAAACTCTAATTTCCTCACAACACTTGTTATATTTATGGTTTTCATATTTTAACAAACTTTAACAAAGATTTCTTTTCTTTATATATATCATGCACTATTCCGAGTCTCACGATTTTCGTTACCCTTGTTTGCAGAATGGCTTCCCGCAACCTTAAGCGCCGATCATCTGGAACCTGTAGCCGTAACATAACTTCTCAGATCACCAAGCACCTGACAGCGGTCCTCCCTAATATCATGACCCAGATGCACCAGAATATCATGGCTAACGTTAACCCTCCTCCACCCCTGCCTTCAGCTCCAGTTGTGACCTTTAAGAACTTTACCGATGCTAAACCTACTAATTTCGACGAAACTCAAGGTGCCACTGCCCTACTTCAGTGGTACGAAAAGATGGAAAGCGTGTTTTATAAAATTGAATGTCCCGATGATAAGTGGACCTGATTCGCAACAGGTATGTTCGAGAACGGCGCTCTTACATGGTAGGTTAAAGAAAAGTCGACCCGAGGTACTGAAGCTGCCATGGCCTTGCCATGGAACGAATTGAAGGATCTCATGACCCGATAATTTTGTCCTCCCAATGAGCTTATGAATTTGGAGACTAAGTTTTGGAACCTTAAGCAAGAGGGTGGTGAACACTCCGCTTACACCACTCATTTCAACGAGCTAAGTGTGTTGGTGCCGAATCTCGTCACCCCCGATTCGCGTGCCATCGAGAAGTACATTAGGGGACTACCGAGGCAAATCCAAGATAGTGTCTTCAGTAGTTCGCCCAAAGCACTTGGCGATGCGATTAACTTAGCCGCAACATTAACCGACAACCATATCAAAGCCGGGACTTTGACATTGAAATCATCCAAGAAACCGGCCAAAAAACCGCTGCTGAACCCAAAGAACCCAAACCCGCATACTCCTCTCACAACCGCAACAAGAAGTGCAAGAACTACGCGCAAACCCAACAACCCACACCTCAAACTCAAGCCAATCTCGCACCACCTCTCAAGAAACCTTATAGTGGACCTCACCCGTTTTGTAGCACCTGCCAACGTCACCATCCCGCCTATTCCTCTTACGAAAATGCACCCGTTGCAACCGTTATGGGCATCTTAGCCCCACTTGTCGTGAAACCACCATAGCGGCTCCTCCGCGGGCTGCTCAACCAAATCCCCGACCCACACCATATACCCAACCCATCAACCAAACGAGAGCTTGCTATAATTGTGGCGACATTGGCCACTTCCGCAACGTGTGTCCACGACTCGCGAACGTGAACACACTTCGACTGGCTCCTGCTCCGCAATTCCAGCTCCAAGCTTACCAAGCCTACCAAGCAATTCAGCCACAAGTTCCTCAATTGATGGCTAATCAAGCTCCACCACTGCTAGTTATTCAAGCACCTACACCTCAAGAGGGTCAAGCCGCTCAAGCTCCTCAAGATAACCGTGGGCGTGCTTTCATGATGAATGCCCACCAAGCGCAACAAAATGGCGATGTGGTGAACGGTACGTTTCTTGTAGACGACCACTTTGCAACCATTTTATTTGATACCAGTGCCGATATGAGTTTTGTATCTTTTGAATTTGAGTCCTTGCTTGCTAAGCCCCGATCTAATCTTAAGAGCCCGTACACTGTTAAAGTAGCGAATGGTAAATCCGTGACGATCGATTCGGTTATTCGAAGTTGCAAGGTGAATCTTAACGGCCACACATTCTCAATCGACCTTATCCTGATGCAATTGGGAAGTTTCGACATCATAGTAGGCATGGATTGGTTGTCCTCTCACCGTGCCGAAATCATTTGCTTCGAGAAGATCATTCGTATTCCGATTGCCGATGGTCAAACTCTTCATGTTATTGGTGAAAAGCCCTCTCCTTCGAGCCTTAACCTCATAACTTGCTCTCAAACCCATTCGTACTTACGCAAGAAGTATGTAGCATTCGTGGCTTACGTTGTTGAAAAGAAGGAGCAAAAGATTGAAGACATTCCGGTTGTTCGCGAATATCTCGAAGTGTTTCCCGATGACGTTTCTGGTTTTCCTCCCGTTCGAGAAGTTGAATTCCGCATTGACCTTGTGCCTGGTGCAACTCCGATTGCAAAGGCTCCTTACCGTCTTGCACCCTCCGAGATGCAAGAATTGTATACCCAACTCCAAGAACTTTCGGAAAAAGGGTTTATCCACCCTAATTCGTCTCCATGGGGCGCACCTGTTTTGTTTGTTAAGAAGAAAGACGGTTACCGCGAACTCAACAAGCTTACAGTCAAGAATCATTACCCTTTGCCTCGCATCGACGATCTCTTCGTCAACTTCAAGGAGCTTCTTGCTTCTCCAAGATTGATCTTCGTTCGGGTTATCATCAACTACGCGTGCATGAATATGATGTACCCAAGACCGCCTTTCGAACTCGATATGGACATTACGAGTTTAGGGTAATGCCCTTTGGGTTAACCAATGCACCCGCGGTTTTCATGAACCTCATGAACCGCGTATGCAAGCCATACTTAGATAAATTCGTGATTGTTTTTATTGATGATATTCTCATATATTCTAAGTCCAAAACCGAGCATACAAAGCACCTTCATTCCATCCTTGATCTCTTGAGAAAGGAACAACTATACGCGAAGTTCTCGAAGTGTGAATTCTGGTTGAGAGAAATTCCGTTCTTGGGGCACATAGTAACGAAAAGGGTATTCACGTTGACCCCCCTCCCCAAGTCGAAGCCATCAAGAATTGGAAGACTCCAACCTCTCCTACCGAAGTTTGTTCGTTTCTTGGTCTCGCGGGTTATTATCGTTGCTTCATCCTCAATTTTTCCAAGATCGATTTGCCCCTAACCGCTTTAACTAACAAGGATCAACCTTTCGTGTGGGGACCAAAGCAAGATGAAGCCTTCCAAACTCTCAAACGTGTGCTTTGCGATCCGCTGATCCTTGCTCTCCCCAAGGGCAATGAGGACTTTGTTGTTTATTGTGATGCTTCTAATCAAGGCCTCGTTGTGCCCTTATGCAACGAGGTAAAGTCATCGCTTACGCTTCTCAACAACTCAAAGTTCATGAAAGGAATTACACGACGCATGATCTTGAGCTCGGTGCTGTTGTTTTTGCGCTGAAAATTTGGAGACATTACCTTTATGGAAAAAAACGTGTGGTATTCACCGACCACAAGAGTCTTCAACACATTTTTGACCAAAAGGATTTGAACATGCAGCAACGTCGATGGGTTGAATTACTTAGTGATTACGACTGCGAAATTCGCTACCACCCCAGTAAAGCGAATGTTGTAGCCGATGCCCTT